>NC_029774.3:8558075-8588574 GCF_000817695.3 Arachis duranensis | reverse complement strand
AGACAATTATTTGGTAAAATAATTTTTAAATTTAAAAGTATTCTAATATATACAAATAAATATAAATATAACTTTAAATATTTATTAATATATTATTAAACTTTTTTATTTATAAGGACAAATTAATTTTGGAAAAGTATTCTTTAAGTGTTTTAAAAATGCACTTTTAATTTTTAACAACTGCACGTACGCACATAAGTATATAATATTTTATTTATTTATTAAATATAAAATGATGTGTTTAAATTTTTAAAAATTACAAACATATTCTTAAAAAAAATTACTAAATCAAGCTATATATAATATTGTTCTATATTAGTATTTTTCATAGTAAAATTGTTTTATGTTAACCAATTTAGGTTGGTTTAGTGGTTAGCTCTTATTAGTCTATTTAAGCAAGTGTTGGAGGTTTGAATCCCACTTTGTATATGCAGCAATCCATTGATTAGCGCCAAACCCTTAAATAGAGCTCCGACGATCCATGACAGATTAGTCATTAACTTGTCAGGAATACTATGGACAACCAAAGATTATTTCATGTTTGTATAATTTAACTTTGAGCCATCAATATAAAATACATGTTAAAATATAAATACATTTTAGCAGCAGCTGATTTTAGTGTATAAATAATATTCTTAAATAATATAATCCTGTAATTTATCTAAACATAAATTTTTTTTGGTGACTTTAACATAATTTTAGTTTGTATATTAATAACTTCTAGCTATTATAATTAATCATCAAATTTAACTTGCCTGTAAAGAATATCCTATTTTGAGGAGTAGTGGAACCAATTTAATTTATTGTAATTTGTTCCCTTTTGCCTTTGCTAATTCTTTATGTATATATTTTGATATTTTAACTAAAAATAACTCGTTCATGAAGTTTCACGAAATCCATTTATGATAAGTGATTAAAATAAAGTTATAATCCGGCAGCATGAACTAAGTGTGCAAGAATGAATTGAGAGTGAGGGAAATTATTATTTATAGATCTTCTTCATTATATTTAGCATTTTAATTAATATGTTTCCTATAAAATAATTTGCAGCATGCATTATACAATGAGATACTCATAGTGAAGGGGAGCAAGACCAACTCTAGCTATTGACCAATAAAGAAATAGAAAAAGGTCTATATTCATATAATTTTTTCATCCAAACTATTCAAGTAATTTCAATCAGACGCGCCTCCCAATTCTCTTACACATTTGTTATACACGGGCCTCATATAACATATATAACATAAATTTTCTGCTGCGTGATAAACATTTCTCAACGTAAACCTTATTCTCTTTTTGCATTTTCTTCTTCTTCTTCAACCTAATAAAATCCGTCGTTCTCCTCTATTCGCATTTTTCTTCTCTGAACGCATTTTTCATTATTGATCTGCATTGAATTCAACATAATAAGCTCCGTCGTTCTTCTTCTTCTTCGTTTTCTTCTTCGATCTACACTTCTGAATGGAAACAATAAATGATTCAACTTCAAATTAGTTGAATGAGGTTATTATGTTGAGATGGCTAGGAAATGATTTCTGCATGCTATCACAATAATCTTAAACATTGAACAAAGTAAAATGAGACCACAGAACCGAATAACATTCACCTGGTGAATCAAAATCACAAAGGTCACTGAACCGAACAATGTTCATATGATGAATAAATGGTGATCAACTTTCAATCAACAAGAATAGTATTTCTCCTCCTCCTTTTTCTTTCAAATTCATGTATGTAGCGGTTCTATTTCTCCTCCTCCTTTTTCTTTCAAATTCATGTATGTAGCGGTTCTATTTCTCCTCCTCCTTCTTCTTTCAAATTCATGCATGTAGCGGTTCTGTTCTTTCGTTATAATCATCACCAACAACACCAACATTTTGCTCGGTTAAGTGGAGTTGCTCATTTTGATTCACTTGATTGTTAATGTATTCAGTTGAGTCTTTGTGCATGCAGAAATATTTTTCTTACTGATTGAATGCTTATCACGTTTTATTCAGCAAATCATTGGTGTTCGATTCAGTGGTGTTGACCATTTCGATTCACCTGATTATTATGTGTTCAGTTAACTTCTTTTGCATGAAATAATGCTATGCTTGATGATTGAATGTTTACGACATTTTATTCAGCACATGAATGTTACTCGCTTCAGTGGAGTTGCTCATTTTGATTTACTTGATTGTTAGTGTGTTCAATTGAGTCCTTGTGCATGTAGAAATATTTTTCTTAATTATTAAATGTTTATGACGTTTTTATTCAGCAAATGAATGATGTTCAGTTCGTGGAGTTGGCCATTTCGGTTCATTTCTATTCTGTACAATTCAAAACTCTTTCTACTCACCTTCTACTGCTTCTTCACCAAGGAGAGAAAGAGAAAAAGACAAAAAAAAATACAGCAGCAATAACAAAAAAAATGAAGATAAGGAGAAAACACGTGGAGAAGAAGGAACGCGAAAAAGAAGGAGGAGAATGAGGAGGAGGAGAAAGGTGAATCTCTATTGCTGTTTTTGTTCGTTTCTGGTTGTTCTTTGCCAAATCTTTTTGCGATTTTTCTTCAATAGTGATTTTCGCAGAGAACGTGATTGAAGTTTGAGTGATTTATAAAGAGATTCAAAAAGAATGAGCGGTTTCATATATCAGTTTCGTGTTGAGGAAGAAATAACATTTTTTTCATAATGAGCATAAAGTAACGAAGAGTTTTTAAGCGCGTATTTTCACTCGTCATTAATACACGTTACTCTATTTGAACTTGGGCCAACTTAATTACATAGTTACATGGACATGTAGCACGCCCTAAAAAAATATTTGTTATAATAAATGTGGGAACACTTAAAAATAAATACTGAGAAATCTTTGGTGCTAGGTTTTCTTCTAATGGCATTATTAGAAAATGTTTTTAAGTGTAAGTGACATCATTAATGCAATAGTCAAATTAGGGGGTTAAAAGGAAGTTAGATCTTGTCAAGGGTTTTTCTCCCACCACTACCTCATTGTTCATATTTGCAAGCCACCTAGGTTTGGTTTATGCATATTTATTATAATATTTAATTGTGTATATTAAACGAATGCTAATGTATTTTGAATAAGATAAACATTAATTAATATATTGTTGTATTAATATAAAGTTGATAGTTAAAAATTATTAGGTGATAATTTAATCAAATATATCAAATTATCTAACTATTTTTAATTATCAACTTTACGTAAATACAACTACGTATGGGTTTTTCTCTTTAAAATAAGTAAAAAATGTAGTGTTTTTCGAAATTTATCTTATTATTAAAAATAAAATAAAATAAAAAACAAAAAATAAAATATCCTAATAACTTCTAAATTTTAAACTTTTATGCTACTTCTTAAATCTGAACTATTATCAATATAAAATATAATAAAAAAACCTAAGATTCGTTTAATGCATCAGTTTAAAACTGAATTTGTATATTAATTTAGAAATAATTAAATAAAAATCTTAAAGCAAGATTTCGTGTATGGGAAAATAAAAATGTGTGCAGCAACAATAACAAGATCTAAGATGTTACTTCTTGAAATTGAATTCGTTAAACTGGTTAAATATATTAATATTTTTATCGCTTTCCTATCCTGTACATGTTTGCCACTTGTTGGATTAACTAAATTAAAATAATATTTCGTTAGATAAATTGTAACAGTTTGTCAATTCGATCAGTATAGAAGGGACTATCGATCATGGTTTGTCAAATTATAAACTGAAGGTGGTTCAACTTATTATTAGTACGAGAATTAGCAGCCATTAATTAAATAAATCAATTATTCTCTACGTACAGGTTATTTTTTTATACGAGTCTTTACAAGTCATTTATATTTACATGCACACATTTTTTTTTGTGTTGTTACTATACATTCTTCTTCTTCTTCATTATTTTTCTCTTTTATTATCGTCGTCACCAACATCACCTCTTTTTCCTCCTCCTCTTTCTCCTTTTTTTTTTCATTAGAATTTTTTCTTCTCCTTCTTTTTCTTCCTTCTTCTCCATCATCAGTTATCTCATTGTTGAAGATCAGATAATGAATAATTTAAGTTTAGATTATCAATTAAAACAGAACAAAATTAATTATTGTTTTTAAATCCAATAATCAAGTAGCTGAAGTGTGGTTCGATTTTAGTTCATTTTTTCGTTAGTAGTTTATAATTCTATAGGTGAACAATGTTGCATTGTTGATGATTTGAATTGAATATAATGAAAAAGTTCTGTATTAAAGAAAATATTTTTCTATCTTTGCAGCAAATTTGGGTGTAACACAAAGATATTTGAGTGTAACATGAAGATATTTGAGTGTATTGTTTAAGAATTTTCGGTGTATGTGTGCTGATAAGTTCTGTATAATTCAAAACTCTTCTTCTCACTCCTCCTCATCTTCTGCTGCTTCTTCTTCTTTTTTTTCATCATTATCATCATTATCTTTTTTTTATTCATCTTTTTATTTTTATTTTACCTTCTCAATTTTTTTTGTTTTACTCTTTTAACAAGAACAAAAATAAAAAAATCAAACAAAGAAAAAAAATACATAATACTACAAAATTACTTGAAAGATAATGAAGTTACATTCATTCAACTAAAAGAAAGAAAGAAATAAGAAAAAAAGAAGAAAAAATACAGCATTAGAGGAAACATTTTTCTATATTTGCAGCAAATTTGGGTGTAACACGAAGATATTCGAGTGCATTATTTAAGAATTTTTGGTCTATGTGTGCTAATAAGTTTTGCATAATTCAAAACTCTTCTTTCTCGTCTTCTACTGCTTCTTTTTTTTTTTATTCTTTTTGGGAGGAAAAAATCAAATAAAAAATACATAATGTTGTAAAATCAATAGAAAGATGAGGATAAAAAAATGCAGCAACAATAACAGTAATAAAAAAACAACAATGAAGATGAAATATGCGAAGAAAAAAGAGGAGAAACGCAAAAAAACAAAGAAGAAGAAGAAGAAAGGGGAGGAGAAGAAACGCGAGATACAAAGAAGAATAATGTAATTTCACATTATGTAAATGACTTGTATGTCAAAAAAACTTGAATGTGTAGCAATTCTCTTAAATAAATAATTAATCAATAATTAATAGGAGAGTCGGCATCATAAGGAACATTAATTCTTTGGGCAAAAGATTTACCACACCTACTAAGGTCAGAAGCTTACTCTAGAAGACTATTCAACAAATTAAGATTTTTTAACCATTCATATCTTCTTCTACCAATACTCCAATGGGTCTTTATAGCGCAGAATCCAATTTGCATAATATATGCCATAATTTCATAATATATTGAATATTTATCCTTGCCGACAAATTTAAATATCTGTATACATGAGATGAATATAAAGTTATAAACACTAGCTTTCAGTTAATTCAAAGTTTCATATCACGAAACTGTTTCGAAAAACACACGGACAAAATTTAAGAGATTGCAAAACTACACAATATCCGGTTTTATTTTTCTGCGATAATCAATGAGTGTTTGTTTCTCAATATAGTAGATATTTAGTGCCTTAATTTGGAAATTAAAAAGATTCTTATTGATAGACCTCTCCTTTTTATATACCTCAATTCAGTTGGGTTGAATGATAAAAACTTTTGTATGTTATATACTAAATGCATTTATCATATTGAAAAAGCTAAACCTTTTTTTTTATTTTATTATCCAAAATTTTTAGTCTTATATAATGTCCTTATTCTTTAAGACTTAGGATAGTATTAGTTAATTTCTTTTTGAATAGGTTTTTAAAATAAAACTCGAATACTGATATCTCTCGATTCGACAGCATAAGGATTAATCTGTCGCAGATTGAGTTTTATTTAAGGATTTATTGTTGGTCAATGAATTGCTGTATATACAAGATAAAACTCAAACTATTGAGTTAACCACTAAATTAACCAAACTTGGTTCAGCACTAAGAATTTTCATTCACCATGTAACCTCTGCCAAGTCTCAAACTTGAATGTACCTGTGGCAAAACAAAAGTAATCATATCACCACTAGACTACGGCCTTGCATGCTGAAATTAAAAAATTGAGAAAAAAATAAATAGGTTATTGACCTTTTGATCTACAGATATTTAAATTTTTTACTTTTTCAAAACTTAAATATATTGATCCTTCGTATTCACTTGGATCTGTCAAAATTAACGAAAAAATTAAATGTGACTTTCATTGTATTGACTTGGTTGATATAGATATACATGTGGGGGAGTTTTTAAAATGGAACAAATTAGACCTCATGATCATCCAAATTTTGAAAATATTAAGTACTTAAATATATTTTTAAATCTTCAGTACTTAAATGTCTACGGACCAAAAGATCAATCATCGATTTGTCTTTTTTTCTGAAAATTTTGTAACATCATAGATGACAGTTTCAAAAATAGTTTTTTTTTTGGTATTAGAATAGTGTGTGGTTAAAAGCCCTAACTCTCACGGCAATTTTTTTTATTCCTTTTTGACTCTTTGTTGGGCCAGCTTCACACAATATAATCCCCTTCTGGATTTTCGGCCTTCAATCTACATCAAGTACCAAAAAGTTATGAAATTAAACACAACGAGGCCCAAGAATTTGTAATGTTCTGACCCAAGAAATAGAAGTTGTTAATGTTTTTCTAAAAGAAAGTAATTGTTATAATACCTAAATTTTGGTTTCGAATTACTAAAAACAAAATTAAGAGTCAATATTTAGTTTAAATAATATGAAAATAAATAATTTCAAAATAAATTATAAATGTTGTAAAGTAAGAAAGATGGTAGAAATAAAGATAAGAGAATGTCCAAAAAAAAGAGA
The DNA here is from genome assembly GCF_000817695.3 of Arachis duranensis. Lineage (NCBI taxonomy): Eukaryota > Viridiplantae > Streptophyta > Magnoliopsida > Fabales > Fabaceae > Arachis > Arachis duranensis. The sequence goes on along the minus strand of NC_029774.3, from coordinate 8,581,777 downwards.
AATAATATACCAAAACAAAAGATGAAAGAATAAGAAGCAGTAATTATTTACACTATGGGTGAGGAAAAGCTGAATTTGCATGAAATGGGATAAAATAACAAATTAAAAAATTACTAATATATAATGCCACTTAACCCCAAAGCCTAGTCTAGTTTGCAGCTCATCTTAGAATTGATAGAACAAGACCTAATAATTATGTATGTACTGCTAATTAAATTGATAAAATTTACTTACATCGGTGACCAATTAATCCATATTGTATTGAGTTTGGAGATATATTGAAAAATAAAAAAAAACTATGACATTTACTCATCAAAGAAATGAGTAAGGTTATAGTTCTTATTCATACTTCTCAATTTAAATTTTATAAGTTTTTATTTATATATATGTGTCTACTCCTTCTTATTTGCTACTTTTTTAGTCTCTTCCTACTCAATTTTCGGTTAAAATAAACTGTGATGCCAGTAAATTTGATGAATCTGTTGATTTTGGGTGTGTATTGCGTGATTATAATAGCTCTTAGTTGCGTGGTTATGCTGGTTCTTTACACTTATTACAATTCTTCAGAGCAAGCTTTTTGCAATTTGGAAAGGACTAATTCTAACATGGAAACCTGAGTTTAGAGAAATCACTTGCGAGACGGATTGTTTCGACGCTTTAATTTTATCTTTGTTAATGATAGAAACAACCAAGTACAAAATTCTGATAATGATTTGGTGACTAAAATTAAAGAGGTCTTAAGCGGAAATTGGAGAACAGAAGTCAATCTAATTCAAAGAGATGTCAACCAAATTGCTGATGCTTTAGCTAAATATGCAGCATCTAATTGCATACAGCAATGGAAATAGAATGAGCCTTAAAAAAATTTAATAGTGTTATTACAATGGAACTATGTCTTTAGTGTTTAATGTGTTTTCTTTGTTTCTTCTTATCTTTTGACACCAAAATAAAGAAATACAACATTCCATATCAATCAATTCTCATTTAATAGCATAGGTGTCTCTCAATCTCAAAAATAAAACACAATAATATAACTTAATGAGGGAGAAACATCTTAATAATTATTTTATTGAGATATTTGTGCTAAGCTTATTTTGGAGCCTTGTTTTTGTTGAGATAATTCTTTGCAAGTTCAGCAATATTTGCAAGTATCTGAGTGGAAACAAGTGATTCATTAGCAGCATGATCTTCTTTGAGTTCATACTCAATTGTGGATTTGATTATGCTTGAATCTTCACCTTTTTCAATCACTTCAAATCTAACCCTAAATAGAGTGAACCCTAACTCCAAGTACCCACCTTCAACTACCTCTGTTTCCTTTATGCGTTTCTCATTATCAATCTTTGTGAACTTCTCCTTGTAACTTGGTGGCCCCGGAATGCCTAATTAACATCCATGTAAACCAAATCAATGTCATTCAACACTTCTATAAAACAATTAATCAAACAAGAATGTTAATTTCTCCATCAATAACAGCTTTTTTTAAATCTAAATTGCTAGGGTGTATTTGTTTAACATTTTACGATAAAATAATAGAGACATGATATTGTAAAAACAGAGACTATATAGAAATATAATCTTTTGTTTTTGTCTCGATTTATATAGTAATATTTTAAATTAGTTTTAAAATTTTTTTACTCAAATACTTTAGTTCTTAAAAATTTTAATCATCAAATTGATTTTCAAATTTTTATTTCGTCAGATAATGAGTTTTCATATTAAATTATTTCTCTATATGTATTTATTGATCTATTAAAATTCTTAAGAATTGTTATGTTTTTATTAGATAATGATAAGGACTGATTTGTCTAATTTTTTTTTTTTACTAAATTTGAGGTGAGAATTAATTTTTCTAATTCTAACAAAATAAAAGATTAAGAATTGATTTGGTAATTAAATTTTGTTAAAGATTAAAGTTTTTTTTTTTCCACGATATCTCCCAGTTCGACAGGTTAAAAATTAATTTGTCGCGGATTTTAAAGGTTTGTCGTTAACCAATGAGTTGTTATACACACAATGCGGGATTCGAACCCCCAACATTTACTAGTGAGCTAATCAGTACACCAATCTAAATTGGTTAAAAATCAAAGTATTTGATTAAACATTTTTTGGAAATTAATGCTATTACTCCCATTTATAAATAAGTAACTGATTAAATTTGTTTCATAGCTTCGTATCAAATCAAATGGCTAAATGCTTGTAGTTAATTGAGTAATTCTAGCTAACACAACTCATGGAACTAGTACCATAATTTCATACATCTAGGCATCTAGGTAGCACAAAACTCTTGGATAGTGATTGGGTAAGAAACTCACAATCAACCGATCCCCCAGAAATAAAAGAAGTTGAAATAAATAAATAAATAAAACAAACGATTACCTAATACCTAACTAGCAGTATGCATTTTCCATTATAAGCAAGTATATGATGCTACTATATATCATTACTTTTCAGAATAGAAAAGCAAATGCATGTGCTAATTAATAGCTAGTTTGGCCTATTGTTAATTGGTGGTGAGTATGATCATAGTTAGAGGAATAATGCTCCTGGCCGGTTGCATGATTTTCCATAGCCTTATTATTCTATTATGTATATATAGAGATAGAATAAACTATTAAAATAATATTCAAAAGTTTATATCATTGACAAAACAGAAATCCAAAAAAATGTTAATAATAAATAAGTTTTCAAAAAACAATTACTAGAGCCTTAGCTCTAAATCTTGTTGGACTTCGACAAATCTAGTTCTTTCTTTCAAATATTATGTTCCAAAAGCCAAACATTATTCATGCCATAATCACATTAAAAAAATAAAAATAATAAAAAAATGTGGATATATCTGTTAAATAAAAATTCTAAATAAGTAGTGAATTAAGGTGAATATGATGGAATAAATTAGAAAAATACATGAGTAACCCTAATTAATTTGAGTATTTAAATTAATTACCTGGAACAAAAGTTAGTTTGAGAACAGTTCCAAGAGCACCATCTCCTTCAGTCAACTCCACCTTCTGAAAGATTTGTGGCATCTCTTTCTCAACAAATTTTGCAATCTCAAGTGTCCCAAACAGCTTCCATGCTTCACATGCTGCCACCTCAAGCTCTAGTTCATGCTCAACCTTCCCAAACATCTTCTCTCTTTAATGTTTGCACAAAAATAAAGCCTATCTTCATATATATATATAGCTCCACCACAAGGCAAATGTGAGACGTGGATTTGTTTATATCCAATCCAATCTAGACCTTACCGTAAATTTAATTTAATTCAGAAAATAAAAATGATTAAAATTATATTATTATAATTTTATAATTGTTTTATGTTTATATATTTTATAATAAATTCTGTTTTGATATTAATATGTTTTAATAATTTAAATATATAATTAATAAATAATAATTATATTTTTATACGAATATTATGAGCGTTTGGTGTATGAATTATGTTATTGAGGATTTTATAATTTAATAAGTTTAATATCTCGATTTATCTTATTTATAGTGAGTGCAGTATTTTATATTAGATGAAGTAGTTATGTGAAATTATAAAGAAATGAAATTAAACTTTTATTAATAATTATAACTTTTTTTCTTAATATATAATTATTTGATTAAGAAGCATAAACTGAATTAAATTATAAATTGAACCTCGCAAATAACCCCCCAATATAAGATGCAGTATATGTGACGACAAATTTGCAGGCTCAAATTTGTGCTGAAGTTAGCTCCTAAAGATTCCTATAATTTTTTTTTTTCAGAAAAAAGGAAAAATAATATAGTTTTTCTAGGGTTTAGCAACAATGGCAGGCCAGGCCTGTTTATCAAGTAGGGAATAATGCTGGTAAAACTTCATTTTCAGTTTAGTCAAATGCTTCCACTATGTACCAAAAATAGTTCTTAACTACTTCAACTGCATGATTATACATTAGTATTTGCCTCAAAACTTCATATTGGTGATTTATCATATGGTCTACTTGTAATCTATTATATTTCTAAAGTTATTTTGTTTATATTTTATTTTGTTTGTATTCTATTAAAGAAGTATTAAGAATTTTATTTAAGAGTTTATAGACTAATAAATTATTATATGCATATGACATTTTTATCAATACTTTTAAACGAACTAATAAATTAATTATTAGATGAATTCAAATTAGTTAAAAGTTAATTCAATTTTAATCCACATGTGTCCGTAGCTTATGCCCAATTAAAGCTGGAAGCTTGAACTTTTAACTAGTTTAAAACTACTTTAAACATTAGATAAACTTACCCCAATAAGGTTTGCATAAATAAAAACATTAATAATTTATTATTTGTGCTGAAACTAATATATTATTATAATATTATTTTGGGTATTCTAAAGCTAATATATTTATGTGGACATGATTTACTTTGAATTCCGTTTGGGACTTTTGGGTCATAGATTATATTTTTTGACGTAATTTACACAACATTTTTTCTTGGTCAATTTTATTTTTTGGTCTTAATTGGTCAACTTAAATACTCACTCACGCACAGTCCAAAAAAAAAAAAAAACTCACTCACGCTAACAGGCACGCACACACTCCCCCTTTTCTTGGGTCTAGCTTTTTTTTAAAATTAGAAATAAGACTTAAAACTGCAATTTCTAAGTGAATGTGAAAAAGTTATGCCTATAGTCCCTTGGCTTCATAGGTCTAGCTTTTGAGCGCATTTAAATTTTACAAAAAATAAACTCTTCTATTTAGTCCTATAAAAACATAATTATTTATTTATTTGTTTGTTTTAAAATCCAGGAATAACAAGTTTTGTTCTACAAAACTGAAGTGAATGAAATTAATTATCATATGACAAAAAATAATAATAGCAATAATAATAAATCATTAAAAATATGATTTTGTTTGCTTTCTGAGAAAAAAAAATCGAAATATTATAACGAATAGTAATAGAATGACTCATTTTATACGTACTAAGATAAAAATTTTTTTATAAATATAAAAATAAGCCACACCAATATTCTAATTTGTATTTGATTGTCTAAAATTTTGAGGACCAAAGTAACTAACATCATATCTATATTTTTTAAGTTACTCACTCTAAACAACTTTTCCTTTTTTTTCTCCCTTTTCTTACACGGATCATCTAAATGAATTAATCAACTTTCTTCATGCAAACTAGGATTTGAACCGTACGTGTAGTTAACTATATAGTTAAAATAAACCTCTCAACACTTGCTACCATATATAAGAGAGTGAACATTTTCCATCATAACAAAATGCATAGCCCTTATAACACGAGATACTATCTATAGGAGAAGAAGCAAACCTCAAAAAGTTCATTGCCTTTGATCTTTCACCATTCACCATCTATCAGAAATTCGCGTTTGTGTGTGTTCACAAATTGGTCACATTAGCTAGTGTTGACACATGTTTTGTCCCTTCACATTCTTTCTCATTCCATGCACATATGAACCTTTCTATGTGTCTCGATAATTCTCTTTTTTTTTTCTTCTGTTAGTTAGGCCTGAATCCATTGGAAATGCCCACTCCTACTCCTCCTAATTCTTCAACATGTTCAACACCAATGAAAGCTGTATCCAATGGAGCATTCCAACATGAAAACCCTTTGGATTTTGCACTTCCATTGTTGATCCTTCAGATATGTTTGGTTGTTGCCTTCACCAGATTCCTTGCACTGATTTGCAGGCCTCTCAAACAACCTAGAGTCATTGCAGAAATCATTGTAAGTTTTTCATGAATAAGAATTAGACCCTTCATTGCATGAATCCTTGCCTTGAAACTATGACATGAAAGATTTTTTCCTTTTTATGCAAATCATTGCCATATCCAATTAAATCTTGTTTCATGAATTTCTTGGTCCTCAAAATTCTAATGCAGGGTGGAATACTACTTGGGCCATCTGCAATTGGGAGAAATGAGAAATTCCTTAAGACAGTTTTCCCCAACAAAAGTTTAACTGTTCTTGAGACATTAGCCAATGTTGGTCTTTTGTTCTTCTTGTTTCTGGTTGGTCTTGAGCTAGACCTTAGTTCGATTCGAAAAACAGGAGCTAAGGCCTTGTGCATAGCCCTTGCAGGGATCACATTCCCTTTTGTACTTGGCATTGGAACATCATTTGCTCTCAAAGCCACCATTTCCAAAGGTACTAATCCAACACCATTCCTTCTCTTCATGGGAGTTGCACTCTCAATCACAGCCTTTCCAGTCCTAGCTCGCATCCTGGCTGAGCTTAAACTCCTCACAACTGATGTTGGACGCATAGCAATGTCAGCTGCAGCTGTCAATGATGTTGCAGCATGGATACTACTTGCTCTGGCCATAGCCCTCTCTGGCTCAGAAACTTCCCCCTTGATTTCACTTTGGGTCTTGCTTTGTGGTGCTGGTTTTGTTCTCTTTGCCATCTTTGCCGTTAAACCAATTCTTAACATAATGGCTAAGCATTCGCTTGAGGGCGAGCCGGTGAAGGAGACCTACATATGCTTTACCTTGACACTAGTCCTGGCTTGCAGCTTTGTCACGGATGCCATTGGCATCCACGCGCTCTTTGGCGCATTTGTAGTAGGCGTAATTGTTCCCAAGGATGGCCCTTTTGCTGAGGTATTGACAGAGAAGATAGAAGACATTGTAACAGGCCTTTTCTTACCACTGTATTTTGTGTCAAGTGGATTGAAGACTGATGTGGCAAGTATAAGAGGAGCACTTTCTTGGGGATTGCTAGCACTAGTTATATTCACTGCTTGCTTTGGAAAGGTCATTGGCACATTCTCTGTTTCATTGTTATGTAAAGTTCCTTTTAGAGAAGCCTTGGCACTTGGATTTCTCATGAACACCAAGGGATTGGTGGAGCTCATTGTTCTCAACATTGGCAAGGATCGCAAGGTATGGGTATCTTCTGTCATCAAATGTTATTTTCTCCAGTTTCTTAATATAGTTACTTTTCTTGAGACATTGGCAAAAGTTAGTACTCACTAGTAGTGTTTGATGACTTGTATTTCTCACCATTTCACCTATCATATTTCTTGCAAATGAAGGTATTGAATGATCAGGCATTTGCAATATGTGTTTTGATGGCATTGTTCACCACCTTCATCACAACTCCAATAGTTATGGCAGTGTATAAGCCAGCTCGAAGAGGAGTACCATACGAGCATAAGATGATCCAGCGCAAGGATCCTGACACTGAGCTTCGGGTACTAGCTTGCTTCCATAGCAACCGGAATATTCCTACCTTGATCAATTTGATAGAGTCATCAAGGGGAACTAGAAGGCGAGGGAAACTTTGCATATATGCTATGCATTTGATGGAACTCTCAGAGAGACCTTCAGCCATCACAATGGTTCATAAGGCGCGCAACAATGGACTTCCCTTTTGGAACAAAATACATGATGGCAAAGATAATTTGGTGATCGCATTTCAGGCTTTTGGACCCCTAAGCAGCGTCAATGTTCGCCCCATGACAGCAATCTCTTCTCTCAGTAATATTCATGAGGATATCTGCGCCAGCGCGCACCAAAAGAGAGCAGCAATGATTCTCCTCCCATTCCACAAACACCAACGCATTGATGGGACTATGGAGTCACTAGGACATGCATTTCGGATGGTGAATAAGAATGTCCTGAGCCATGCTCCTTGCTCCGTGGGAATTTTGGTTGATCGTGGCCTTGGAGGGGAAAGACAAGTTCCAGCCAGTGATGTTTCCTACAATGTAGTGGCTGCATTCTTTGGAGGACGTGATGACCGCGAAGCACTAGCCTATGGTATGAGATTGGCTGAGCATCCCGGAATTTTGCTTACTGTCATCAAGTTTATAGCTCCACCAGGGCAGACATTCGCCTTTGGTGCCAACTTGGTTGGTCTAACAGCAAACAAGGACAAGAAGGTAATAACTGTGGCTGATGGAACAACCATTGAAGAAGATAAAAGAGAGGATGACCAGTTTTGGTCTGAGTTCTTAAGTGTATGCAGTAGTAGTGAAGAATCTATAGTGTATGAGGAAAGGTTGGTGGAAAACAAAGATGATGTTAAAAATGTATTGATGGAAAAGAATAGGAGCAATCTAGTTTTGGTAGGTAGGATTCCACAAGTAGCACCTTTGGTAAACACAAGTGATTGTTCAGAGCTTGGTCCTGTTGGAAGCTACTTGGCTTCTTCAGATTTCTCCACTTCTGCTTCTGTTGTAGTATTTCAGCAATATAATCCAAAATCAGACGTACACCCATTGGTACTGGAGGTTTCTGATTACTCAAATATGCCAGATACACCAAATCATCCTTTGTAGAGTTCATAGATAGATTCATTTTGTTACATAGGAATGTAGAGACAAAGTTTGTGTATGGAGTTGTTGACTCTCAAGACATGTATGTAGAAATAAGATACCAAAAATAAAGATAGAACAAAATCTGAAACTACTAGCTGGTTTGTAAAGTTAGAAAATATGAACCTTTAGAAGTTAGAATTTCATTCCATATTGAGATACCATTTCTGCTTCCATTGTTTCAACTAACTACCAATGCTTAAATGACATCTACATGTACTAATATGTCCATGTTTACAAGGGAGGACAGTATCATATCACACAGTAAAGAATTCAATGATACCGAGTATGATATCATTTAACCTCAATTGTTAGTGTATGTCTTTACAAATCAGAGTGTGTTGTGTACAATACTATTTAGGTTTATGGAAACTCAAAGCAATTTATCATTGTCAAAATGGTCAACAATATCACATAGGTTGCACAAACAGTAAAAACTTCTACAGGAGATGGGAAGTTTATTAAGCACGTGGTAGTTACAATAGGTATTATTTGGTTTCAATATAACCTTTTCTGGAGGCAATCAAGAGTAGAGTTGAATGATACAGGTAATAGTAGAAAGGGTAAAGACTAAAAAAGAAACAATAAATAAATAAATATAGGATTAAACAACATCATATCCAGTACACTCCACTGCTAGGTTTCTCTTGTTATGTGTTGGGGACACAAGAGAATGGCTTTCTTTACACTTTGCCCACTTTGAGATCTTCCTGTCGTCACTCTTGCACAGCCTTGCAGCCATCAACTTAAAGCCGCTCCTCAAGTAACTTACTATTGCGGCAAGTAGCTCTCTGAAATGAGAAGTTGGAATTACAATTCTTGAGGCGATTTTACTTGTGTTTAAATAGAAGTGCAAAAAAGATATGCATGTCCGCGAAATACAAAAGGCGCTTGCAATTTGTACATTGGATCGAAATCCAATTAAGGTAGTGTTTCATTATGTGCCACATGACATGAGTTAAAAACAACAATTTTTTTATCATAGAAACGAAATACTTGTCACAAAATAATAAGATGTACATATCAATAAAGAAGACCCTTATTGGTTACCTAATTTGATTGGGCAAAAAAAGGTTTAAGAAGAACTCATGTCCCAAATCCAAATGAATAGTAAAGGTGCAAAAATCATACATTTCAACCAGGATATATAATAACTGTTCAATTACTAATTTAGCTGGTTGAACCAATTGGATCATGAACCAAAAGCTTTTACTGGTTCAACATCTGGTTAGTTTTCCAAAATATTGATTTAGTGCCAACGAGTCAAGGAAAAGAAGGTGTTTTGTACTTACAATGGTGAGCAAGGAGATCGTCCCCCATTTACATAGTACATGAACAAGTATGAATCATAATGTTGGCCATTGATTAAATAAAATCCCTGCAGCCTCCTTATGCACTTGAAAGACATTTTCTTGTACAAAAAGATTGCCGGGTTGTTGTAAGAAATTACGTGCAAATAAACAGCTCGGCATGTTGGAATGCTTGAAGCATATTTTATGACCTCCTTAATCAGAGAAGATGCTGCAGATGGGGCATAAATTAGACTGCTAAACTACCAATTATACATGCAGAAATCCAATATTGAAAAAGATACAAACTCCTACCTATTCCAAGATTCCTATAAGTATCCACTACTCCAAGTGTCAGAATGTAAACTAAAGTTTGATCTGATTTGGCCGAGTCATATCCAAGCAGATCCACTATCTACAGGAATAAGATTAATCAGTAAAGATTCACAATTATCAGTAAGTGAAGGCAATAAAAATTTTGTATGCTAAAAAGGGCCTATCCTAGGAGACAATTTGTATATTTCTTGTGAAGTCAATTTTATCAAGCCATTATCCAACAGAAGTTAGCAGTAGAAAACTAACAAAATAACAAAACAACTTAATCAGATTGTGAATATTAAAAACTAGTATAAGATCATGTTTGTCTTGATTATTTTGGAAAATCAAAACAATTTATTGAATCAGATTACAGACTTTAAGCACTAAACTTTCTCATCAAGTTTGCCTTGGTTAGTTGGTTTGTAGCCATAGCATGAACTGCAACTGATATTTGCTTTTTAAGACTATTAATGCATCCTAAATAAGTTTTCAATTAACAGTTTGCTATATAAAATATATCCTTTAAAATCACCAAATAATTCATCAAAGCAATAAAGATTCATACTTTACAAATGAATGATGCTTTAACACAGGTTAGAAGACTTAAAACTCACAGCTTTTCTTTCAGTCTAAAATTCAAGCAGGCACAGATGCACAAAACTTATTAAATCTGTTTGGAGAAATCAAACACAAAGACCAACCTCGCTTTCTTTCGCAAAAACAACCCGTGCTGTCACAAATCCAATGAGCTCATCACACCGGCCATCTGGTCGATTAGAGTCTACAACTCCCCATGACACAATGTCACATCCATTTACCACATCGTGGAAGAAAGTAGCTTCATACCTGAAAAATTGACAAGACTTCTAAGTAACACAATTTCATGGGCACATACCTAAAACACTGAAACATTTTCAATTTTTCATTATCTGACCTGATGGGAAACAGTTTCGTATGGATATGCTCTAAAGTCTCTAAGTCAGAAGGTCGAATGGGCCTGTAGCATATTTTTGGCTTAGTAGAAAATTTTGGGGCTACCATTGAGGTTTTTGTTCAAGAAGAAATAACTTAATCGCCAGCAAATATCTGATATCCTTGGAACAGTCGTGCAACCACTTCTCCTTCCATTTACTCTACAACAATGATAAAGGCCATTGAATACTTGCTATTACTGCACATTCAGCAGAATTTCAGATTCATCACATGTATAAAATATTAGGATTAGAAATAGTATAACTGCCACCCAAAAAAAGAAAGAAAGAACATGAAGTGTTTTTCCCATTTCTGTTCCAGGAAATAAAAGTCAATTCCTGTTAAGCAACGTAATGTAAAAGAATTTGGCTTTGTTATTGAGGGGAAAAGCTGAAGTGGAACAACAAAAGAAAACAGGGGAAGAGATATGTACTCATTGGAGAGCTTGATAACCATATAAATTCAGTGTCTTTATTTAATGAAAACCTGAATGGCCTTCAATTGAGCCTGGCTACTTCTCAAATAAGGTAACTAACTATGAATTACAGAGGCTTCTCTGCCAGCTAAGCTATATTGGAATATCTACAAGCTAGTGGTTTCACATTTCAATATTCAATTCCATGGAACAAAAAGATTGAAGTGGAGTGCGCAGCATGAAATAGAAACCGAAATCGAAAACTTAAGAACGCGGGATAAAGAGACTATTACTTTCAATAATTAATTGAAGCAGAGAGGTGGTTATAACTGCAACAGTGGAGAAATAGTGTAAGGTGGATATTTATTATAGAGATCCAAATTCCAAAACCAGTAAGTTAAGATTAGAATAGAGACAAAATTGGTTTCAAATTGGAAACCCTACAATGGTAATTGGGAATCATATAAACATAGTGCATGAGAAACAGCATAAGCAATATGATTCTACAGGATCGAAAACATAAGGAAGATCAGAAACGAAAGGAGTAAAATTGGAGGAATTTAGAATAAAAAGAAAAAAGGTGGAGAAGGGGGAACGAACCAGATGCGAGGCGAAAAGAGAAGAGGGTAGAAGCAGAGATTTTGGCTTTGGGTGTTCGCGGTTGAAAGATGATGATCTGAGTCTCTCAGTCTGACGAGAATACGTGTTAATATTACTATCCTGTCACCCTGTAACTGGGAACCACCTTTTTCTTCTTCTTTTTATTTTTTTTTATTTCTCACCGTATCTCTTAATACGATAAATTAAAGATTAATTTATAGTAGTAGTGAGCTCCATTTAAAAATTTGTTGTTCGTTAATGAATTTCTATATATATAAGACTAAATCCCCACCGCTTGCTTAACCGGATTAGTAAATTAATCACTAGATCAACTCAATTTGATTTTTTATTTTTATTTTTATTTTTGATTTTTTGTTTGTACTTTAATTTTTTGGTAATTGTCTGTGCTTATTTTTATTTTGATCTTTTTGTCTGTGCCACTGCTAACTTTTTCTTGTCTTTGTAATTTTTGCTTGTGGGCTTGTTCACTTATAATTGGGCTTCCTAGCATGACCAAACAGCTTGGTACCAAGTTAGCCAACGGGAGATAGCTTCCTGAAAGTTGGGGTGAAACTTTGAAGAGTTTTCTTTATAGTTAGAGTTCGAAACTTCGAATTAATACCCAAAAGAAAAGAGAGTTCCAATTGGAAACTATCAAACTAAGAACTGGCACAACGGTAATTCATTCGCCTCGTGAATAATTATACTCAGGTTTAAAATTTAGTTGAGATGAGATGAAGAATTTTTAAAATATTTTGTGTGTGAGTGTGTAGTGTGACTAAGTTTGGATTGCCAGTTTTCTAATATGTTTGACCAAAAAAATAAACTAAAAAGTTTTTGCAAATTTGGAAAATAGTCAAATTTGTTTGAAGAAGAAAAGATATTTAATTATAGTGTAGTATATCTATGTAGATTTAGAAACAAAATAAACTCATAATGATCTCTATTTTTAATTACAAAGATTTTTTGTAATCGAATATATATTACGCTTTCTATCTATAAATATCATTTGGTTTTCTATGAATAAAAGTTTTTTTCTGTCTAGGTTTTGTAAGATTTACCACTCAAAGTTAGAGATTTATGCTTCTTCACCTATCTTTCTAAAACAAAAACCTATATTTGTGTTAGTAAATACTAGGAATGATTTTTTAGATAGAGACGAAGACTTTCAGTTAACCATGATTCTTGAGGCGAATGGAAAATGGTACTTACAATAGACTCTAATGATCATTTCGGTTTCACTTTAAGATGTGTAGCTGTGTAAGTGCTAGGATTATATCATATATCTTTAATGTAGTTTTTGTTGGAATAAATTATTTTATTAACTCAAATCATTCGTATTGAATCACCAAAAATATATTATAATACGAAAGCATACATTTATTCATAGAAATCAGAAATTGATGGAAGAATTTGGATCTTGTGATTCTTTCGATTTTCTTTAACCAAAGTCTTCCGTATCCCTAGGATTAAATTGTAACTCTTCTGATGGGGAAAGAGCGACAAAGGCGGTTTTGGTATATATTGGGGATCCAAACTTGAAGGCACTATTTATATTTGAGCATGGCACCCATTAAATCCTAAAATCTAAATAAAAATAGTATTTAAGGTCCAAAAGATAATATATCTAAAATCCAAAAGATAATTATCTAAAGAACAAAAGATGATATCTGGTTTTATTCTCATTTAATTTCAAATCAAAAGTAACAATGACTTATTCAATTTAGCATTTAAAACAATAAATGAGATCACCATTATATAAGTCATTTAATTTGAAATAGGATAATTTGTGATTATAATTAATATATGTATTGCCCACAAACAAATTAGGAAATTAAAATAATTACCTAACAATCTCCCATTTGGACTATACATATTTTCTTTCTTGACATAATCACATCTTATAAATTTTATGCACGCATCTGAATGCTATTTCTCTCATTACTTTAACAATCTGGTCTGTCTCACATATTAGATCTGGAATCACCGCAACTTTCATCACATTAATGTCGTGACTAAACCACAATAATCACCATCCTAATATACTTAACGACAAAGATCAAATTTTGGATGAGTAATATGAAAATTATATGCCAAATGATCTCATACATGTCTATTTCCAGTTGGTCCAACTTTAAAACTTTATAGAGATCAAATACAAAACAAATATTGCAAAATGAACATTTCACATAACATGAAATAAACCATCAACTTAATTCTGCAGAAAAAATAATTCAATTATCTGTCATAGGACATATAGAATAAAATAAACTCCCACTAAACTAAGGCATCACAAATATTGACACCCATCCGAACAGTGTGCTCATGAAAGACTTTAGGGATCAATTCCTTGGTTAATGAGTTTGCTAGCATCTCTGTTCCTATATGTCTTATGAAAATCTGTTTTTCTTAAATTTTCTTCTTGACAACTAAGAACTTAATGTTTGTATGCTTCAATTTTGTCAAACTCTTATTGTTGTTGGAGTATAGTACTGCTGATTTATTGTTACAAAATATCTTTAATGACATTTCAATGTCATCTACTATACGAAGCTCAGTGACAAAGTTTCGCAACCATATGCCATGAAATTAGAATCAGAGTATCCAATGATCTCCAAATTTTCTGATCTCCGATAAGTAAGCATGTAATCCTTTGTTCTCTTTAGAGAACACATTACTCAACAACTATCCAATGATCTATGCCCAAATTGCTCAAGTATCTACCCAACACTCCAACTATAAATGATATATCAGAATGTCTACAGATTTGAGTATACATTAAATTCTCCAGTGCTGATGCATAAGGTTTATCATGCATTGCTGTCTTCTCAAGATCATTTTGGGGCATTGCTTGAGACTAAATGTAAGAATCGCAAATTAATTAACTGATTAATTAACATAAAATAATAATAATTTAATTGCCCAAAATAGGTTCAAAATTTTAGAATATTAATTAGAAAATATAAATATGATATTTGAACTCAGTAGATTTTTCTGAGTTGGAAAATGTAATTTTCTTCAAAAAATTACGTAAAAATGCGTACCGGTAAATTAACCGACAGTACCGACTTAAGTTTGTTTGGTATTGTGCAAGAATAATTAAAAACAGTGGAAAACCTTAGAAAAATATTTAAAATTGAAAATCGAGCACTAATTTAAAAGGTTTGGCCCAAAATTGGACCAAACCGGACAAAAACACTAATAGGTTGGACCGGACCCAAGTTAGGCCCAAGCCCAACATATAAATATACTTAAATGAACCCATTTCAGCCACATTCATCCTCATAACATAAACACAATAGCAGCTGAAGTGAGGAGAGAGGTGAGAGCTTTCCACTATTGTCACTATTCACTCCTCTCTTCCGGTGACCATAACTTGAGCTACGGTGATCCGATTCGTGTGCCGTCAGCTGCTACGCAAAGCTCTCGCTGAACCCGTCATTTCTAGCTAGGTATTGTGGTAAGCTTTTCAATCATCTCTGTCCAGTTTACTGCCCTAAGAATTTCGAAAATTTATGTTTTAGTTTTGAGTAAATTTTTGTGTTTTAATTGATTAAGTGGTCTTTAAGGTTGGGCTATTGGTGGTTTGTGCCCCAAACACCATCGAAAAAGGTAAAGAAACTCTTTACTTTGTGAATTTGTGTATTTGGAAACCCTAGGTGTTGATTTATGGTAATTTATATGGTTTTAGTTAAGTTCTTGCACTTGTTGGAGTTGATTTGGAGTTTTGAAGGTGAGATTGGTGGTTGGTTGGTGATTGAAAGCTTGCTTGTGCTCCATCGGGGTTTTGGTACATATTGGAAATCGGCCAAAGTATGATTTCGATTTCCTCTGTGTAGTATATAATATTCTTGGATACTTAGGCTAGAGACCCATAGGATAGGGATTGAATTAATATGGTTGTTGATGTTGGTTGGTTGAATGAGGTGTGATGAATTGCTATTATCTATGTTGTTAAATATGATGTTGAGATTATGATGTATGATGAATTTTGGATGAATGATTATTGTTGATCATTGATGTAGAGCATGAATGAGTTTAAAGATGAAAATTGATAGTGATCGAATGATGGATGGTGAATTTGTTGGTGGAGAATTGTTTGTAATTATTATATGTTGATATTGAGATTGAAAATGATGAAGTGTGATGGAAGGTTGGTATCGAATGTGAATTGTGACCCAAGAGGGTAGAACTTGGTGAAAAATGGAGTTTGAAATGGCTTTATTTGGTTTTGGTTGGTTTAAGTTGTGAAAAATTGAGAAATTGGTTATTGGTGAACTTTTGGTAAAAGTTGATTTTTGGTGAACTTTGTCTGATCATAACTTATGCCTCAGTTGTCAAAATTGATTGGAATTTGTTTGAAATTAAAGCTTATTAAAAACCCTTCAATTTGATATAAAGTTTGTAAGAATTGGGTTTTGTAGAGAAAGTTATGATCATTCAAAGATTGGTGTAAAAATCTGAAATTCTGCAAAGTTGCAGAATTTTGTGATATCTGGTATGTCCGCACGCACATCTCTGCAAAAAATGTTAACCTGTGCGCACGCACAGACCTGTACATATGCACATGCAGAGGCAGGCAATCTGTTTACAGTGCTAGCACAGCTTGTGCGCGCACATACCAATGAGGATTTGTAACCTGTGCGTATGCACAACCTTGTACGCACTCACACGTTGGGAAGGCCAGTCTGTTGAGGGCGCTAGCACAGGTTGTGCGAGTGAACAGACCTTATGAATTTTGGTACCTGCGCGTACGCACACCTTTATGCGTACACACACCTTTATGCGTACGCACACCTTTAAAAACTTCTCCTGGGCGTGCGCGCACACACCCTTGTGCGTACGCACACTCCCTGTTTCTCAAATTTAAACTTTGTTTTCAACTAATTCACCTTCCCAACAAGATTGTATGCTTCTATAACACCATTTTAAAGCTTTTGGACTTGATTTTGAGTATGAGAACTTGGGAAAAAACTAAGGGTTTTAGTTGGTATTAATATGATAATTAAAAAACGGAGGATTAGATTTCGGGTGTATTGGGGATGGTTTGATGGCGGGTGAAGGTAGACTGGTATGTGAAAATAAAACTGATGAACTGTTGAGTTCGGAATTGAATTGTGAATGGACAGTGGTTGAGATGAGTCGAGGACTCTGAATGAGATAATGGATCCATGTATGTTGAAAATGTTTCTGAAAACCACTAAAGTGCTGATTCATACTGAGATTATGATACATTATGCGCCCAGCAAGGACGGTGGTTGGATCCCGCTTGTCGAGGTAGTGGCTATTGAGATTATGAGACGTTATGCGCCCAGCAAGGACAGCGGTTGGGTCTCGCCTGTCGAGGTAGCAGCGGCGGCGTAAGGACGGTGGTTAAATCCCGCTTACGTTGAGATGTGAGGTCTGAGGCAAGAGTATCCCGCTCTCATCCCTTCGGATCAATAGAGTGTGCAGGCACAAAACCCTGAACAGTGATCCGAGCACTATATCTCGGGGGTTCCCAATAATGATTCCGAAGGGCGACATCTCTATGGAGATGTGTAGAGTTGGTAGTTGAACCAACAATGTGATATCATAGCCAATAGGACAGGCATTCATCATGTGCATTTTTTATCTGCTTGTTTGCTTTGCCAACTTGTAATTGTATGCCTAATTGAATAACATGCCTATTTGCTTACTTGAACTAATTGTATTATATGCTTCTACTTGTATTTTACTTGCATTGTAATTAATTGTGATTTCTATTGGGATTGAGGAGGCTCGGAAGGCGGTGGCAATGGGATCACGTAGAGGATAAGTTGGTGAAGGCTGTGGGACAGCGGAGATTATTAGAATAGAATATCCCTTAAGTTAGATTACCCTTTTTATATTGCTAATGTTTTAATTTATATTGAGGTTTATATGTATGCTTTATTGTTTTAGTATGCCTTAAGATGAGATCTTGTAATGGATATGAAGTCTAGGATTGCCTTTGGCGTCTCGAGGTCTTATATCCTACATTACTGGGCACTGTTACCATACTGAGAACCTCTGATTCTCATACCATATTTCTGTTGTATTTTTCAGATGCAGGTTGCAACCCACCTCGGTGAGTTTCTTGGATGGTGACAGAAGCGGAGGATCCAGATACCTTTGGAGTCTTTTTTATTTTTTTTGTTTATACATCTCTCACTTTATGTTTTTGTTTTGCTTAGAGGTTTGTATTGAGAGAACAAAACTTGTATAAGCTGTTTTACTGTCTGGTTTCATATATGGTCTGTATATGGCTAGCCGGCTTAAACTGTGTGAGCTGTGGCTAGATTCTTATGATATTATACTATTATATTTTGATATATCTTATCTAAATCTTGTGTTTTAAGTTAGTAGCATCGTTAGTACATTTTGTGTTTTTCAAATCATGTTTTGAGCTATATCCTTCATCGGGCTTCTAATTTATATTAATTCTTTCTATATATTATATGTATGAGCTTAGAACTATCGTAATCTCTGATTAACCTTTGCTTTACGATGTGAGGTAAAGCTTAGGGTAATTAGGGTGTTACACTAAACTTGTCTCCTTTAGCTACGGGTATGTCCATTGGTCTACAACTTTCCATGACATATCTACTTAAAATCTTTTTTGATATAGTTCTTTTGTGATAATCCAAGAATACCTTGAGAGCGATCTCTTAGTATCTCGATTCCTAATACAAAAGGGGTATCACCAAGATTTTTCATTTCGAATTTGTTTGATAGAAATTTCTTAGTTTCATGCGACAAGCCTACATCGTTACTGGCAAGTAGAATGTCATCAACATATAATACAAAAAATATGTATTTACTCCCACTGAACTTGCGATATACACATTTATCTATAATATTTACCTCAAAACCATATGAGGTAATGACTTGATTAAACTTGTGATACCATTGACAGGAAGCTTATTTGAGACCATAGATAGATTTTCTTCTTTCTCTGTTGGATCTCCTTAATGAAACTTCTTGAGATTGTTGAGCTTGCTGTATGCGTTGGGATTAAGGAGGATTCTCATTATTTTTCTGTACTGTAACTGAATCTACAGTAGGATTCTCATTGTGCTCTTGTACTATATCTGTTTCTTGAACAATAATAGGCACAAGGACCTGATCATTGTCAGCTACAAAATCCTCATCAAAAGCAACATTCTTAATATTTCCTTCCCCCTCAAACTCAACATCCTCAGGAAATCTTGCATTTCCCGTTTCAAAAAATAGACCTTGATATAGGATTGTAAAACTTGTACCCCCATGAACGCTCAGCGTAACCAATAAAGTAGCAACTAATTGTCCTTGAGTCCAATTTTCATTCATGCGGCCTATAAGGTCACGCCTCAGCTGGACATCCCAAAATATGCAAATGCTTTATACTAGGTCTTTTCCCAGTCTAAATTTTATAAGGGGTTTTGTTAACTGTTTTGCTTGGCACCCTATTAAGGATGTACACTGCGGTCTTTAAGGCTTCTCTCCAAAGTGATTCAGGCAAGGAAGAATGACTAATCATACTTCTCACAATGTCCTTAAGAGTTCGGTTTCTTCGCTCTGCAACATCATTCATGCTAGGTTTGCCTGACATGGTGTATTGCGAAATAATACCACACTCCTCTAGGAAAAGAGCAAAAGGCCTGAAACGTTTCTCACTTGAACTATCAAATCTTCTGTAGTATTTACCACTATGATCAGATTTGACAACTTTAATTTTCTTTCCAAGTTGAAATTCAACTTCAGCTTTGAAAGACTTGAAAACATCCAAGGCTTGCTACTCTTCATGAATTAAATATAGATACCCGTAATGAGAGTAATCATCTATGAACGTAATAAAGTACCGTTGTCCATTCCAAGAGACAGTAGGGAATGGGCCACATATATCGGTATGTATTAGTTCTAAGACCTCTTTAGCTCTCTCGGCACCTAATTTCCTTTCGTTTGTCTTTTTCTCCTTTATGCACTCAATGCAAACTTCAAAGTCCGCCAAATTTAAGGGTCTAAGAATTCCATTTGACACGAGTCTCTAAATTCTCTGTTTAGATATGTGACCTAGGTGTTTGTACTATAATGATGCTCATCTAGTTTTCATTTTGTACCTATTTGCAATATTTCATTATTATAGGAATTCAAATCAAACCTATATAGATTATCCACCAAACAACCAGAGTGAATATTATTCAAATTATAAAAGAGACTGACTTATTGTTTCCGAATAAAAATAACCTGATTTGTCTAAACAAAAAATAGAAACTAAATTCCGTCCAAATGACGGCGCATAAAATAAATCCAAGTAAAATCCACTCGTGGAACATAATCTAAAGGTTCCTATAGCTTCGATTGCAACTATATTGCCGTCTGCCACATAGATGTATCTTTCAACATCACTTGGTGGTTGGCTCCATAGACAATCCTGCATAGTAACACTTACATGAGTAGTAGCAGCGGAATCTACCCACCAAGTATCAACAGGTGCATAACTTAAATTAACCTCAGAACAAACGAAAGTAAGAATTATACCCTTTTTTACATGCCAGGTGGCATATTTGGTACAATTCTTCTTCATGTGTCCCACCTTCTTACAGAAGAAACAGGTTGAAACTTGATCCTATTTCTTAGCCTTTTTCTGCTGAGAAGGCACATCCGTAGTAGTATCACGCTTTCTTTTATACTAAGAAGATGAAGCCATGTGAGCACTTTCAATCTTTTCTTGCTGCAGCCTCTCTTCTTCTTGCACACAGTGAGATATAAGCTCATTTAAGAACCAAGTGTCCTTTAGAGTGTTACAACTCACTTTGAATTGCCCAAAGTGTGTAGGAAGGTAGATCAAAATGAAATGCACCAGTAAGTCTTCAGACAACTCTAACTTTAGTACTTTCAATTTTAAAGCAAGATGAGACATTTCCATAATGTACTCCTTTATGTTCCTTTTACCTTTATACCTCATAGAGACAAGATTTTTCAAAAGGCTACTTGCCTCTGCCTTTTCATTCTTAGTAAAGAATTTTTCATTATCTTTCAGGAACTGTTCAGCATCTTTATTCTCAGTAATTGAGCCCCAAACACCTCAGGAATTGAGTGTTTCATGATCATAATGCTCATTCAATTAGATCTCTCCCACTTCTCTATTTTAACCTCATTGAGATTTTCTGGAGTGGAAGTGGGTTTCTCCTCTCGAAGAGCTATATCCAGATCCATATAACCGAGGACAATCTCCACAGTATCCTTCTAAACCTTAAAGTTTGAACTATTCAGTATAGGAATACTGTTATTGTGTAGAAACATTGGCAGTCGAAGCCATAGTTTCTTTATTAGAACAAAAAAGAAACATGTAGTAAATATTAGTTAAATAATGGGGAAAAATCCATATTGAGATATCTAGAACAACATTAATTTTTAATCTTTGGATAGAAAAATTATCTGTAAGTGATACTCTCACTGTAGTAATCAAATATTATTAAAATTTCTGTCACACATTAAGCCTTTCTTTAGACCGACTGAATGCGCACATGGAAACTTAAACTTCGCAACCTATTTATTACCGCATATATTTTCTATTAATTGGCCAAACAATAACCTTCCTTTGGACCGATTATTAACCGCATAATTAATAGAAAATAAACAAAAGTGTGCGATGCTTATTATTTGACCAAACAATAAACTTTCTTTGGCCGATTATTGTCTGCATAAATAATAAGCATTACTTTATTCTTAATTAGTTACCCAAACATGTATTTACCATTAATATGTGTATATAATTTGGCTAAATATAGACCTTCTTTTGGGCTGACCAATATTCGCATGAATTACATATTACCATATTCCTAATGTTTTAAATAAATCAATTTTCACAAAAGAGGCTACTTTCGCAGCATAATGTTCAATCAATTTATTCCAAAATCATATCTTTATAAAATAGATGGGTATAATAATCCAAATTGTTACTAGTTTTCTTATGTAACAATTAAAAAAAATATTTAAATCACAAAAAGAATTAAATCTTAATGGCGTCTTTTTCAGACCTTAAAGAAAAAAACGTGATTATAATTGTGCAACAAATTCATGTGCCAAAAAAATTTTTTATCCGTTAAGATTAGAATCAATCATTAACGTAATCAATCCGTTAAGGGCTCTGATACCACTTGTTGGAATAAATTATTTTATTAACCTAAATCATCCATATTGAATCACAAAAAATATATCATAATGCGGAAGCGTACCTTTACTCATAAAAATCAGAAATTGATGGAAGGATTTGAATCTTGTGGTTCTTTCGATCTTCCTCAACCAAAGACTTTTGTATCCCTAGGACTGAATTGTAACTCTTCTGATGGGAAAAGAGCAACAAAAGCGGCTTTGGTATATTGGTGCGGAATTTACAACCACAAACTAACCGATAAGTGCACCGAGTCGTACCAAGTAATACCTCAGGTGAGTGAGGGTCGATCCCACGAGGATTGATGGATCAAGCAACAATGATTCAGTGATTAGCTTAGTCAAACAAACAGAAAATGGTTTTGAAGATTCAAAAGCATAAACAATAAATTCAAAATATTAGAAAGACAGGCAAGTAAATAAGTTGGGAGAAACAATATGAAGAAGATAGTTAAGGTTTCAGAGTTATCTATTTTTTGGATTGACTTTTCTTACTAACTATTTTAATCATGCAAGATTTAATTCATGGCAAACTATATGTGACTAGACCCTAATTCCTTAGACCTTTCTATTCTCCTCTAAAATTCATCAACTGCCAATTCCTTGGTCAATTAATTCCAATTAGGGGGTGAAGTTTAATTCTAGTTATTATGCCACAAAAATCCTAATTACCCAAATATAAGAGGATTATATGTCACGTATCCCGTTAAGTCCAGATAATTAGAATTTAGGAGAAATTGTTTTCAAGTTGTTGTTCAAGTAAAGAGTTTTTCCAAGTTATACAAGAACTCAATTAGAAAGAGGGTCATACTTCCGTTCCACCCAAATTCATAAGATAAAGAACGAAAATAATTCTTGAAATATAAATCAAAACATGAATTAAAATAGAAAAATAATAGTATCAATCCATACAATAGACAGAGCTCCTAACCTTAACGGTGGAGGTTTAGTTGCTCATGGTTCAAAGAGAAAATAAGGATTCAGGTAAACTGTAAAGTGTCGAATGTAAATTGGCATAGAATGGAATTGAATCCTCCTAGAAGAAAAGTTTCTCCTTTTTATATCTAATTCTAATTAATTTAAAAATCTATTTTCTAAAATTAAAATAATATCTTTTCCTATTTTAAAATCAAATTTGAATTTAAATCAGAATTAATTATAGCAATCAGCAAGTCTTCAATTGATGGATGGGGACCACTTGCTTCACTGGATCCACGCCTAACTTGGCAATGAGTTGCGCCTTACTTGAGTGCCAAAATGGGGCCCAGAAACAACCCCCAGCGTTTTCTGCGTTTTCTGCACGTGGCGTATGTCACGCGTACACGTCAATGGTCTTTTTCGCGTGTCACGCGTACGCGTCAAGTACGCGCACGCGTCGCTGCACAAATCTCCAAATCACGCGCACATGTCGCTTCTCGCTGATCATCTCCTTTAATTCTTGTGCTCCTTCCATTTGTGCAAGCTTCCTCTCCATCAAATCCAGTCAAATGCTACCTAAAATAAACAGAATTGCACAAGACTCAAAGTGTAAAACCCGGTTAATTAACGGCTAATTAACCCATAAATGAGAATTTATTCTAGAAAGCCCAAAATGTGATTTTTGTGGCTAAATATGATAGAGGAGATTGAGACGAGAATTTCA
>NC_029774.3:8557611-8557759 GCF_000817695.3 Arachis duranensis | reverse complement strand
AGGTATTGAGGCCTTGAGAGCTTGTGGATAAGTGGTTTGGAAGTGCTCCGGGTGAGCTTGGGAAAATCGGCTAAGGTATGGTTTCGATTTCCCGTATCTAATATGTAATGTGGTAGGAAATACTTAGGCTAGAGGCCCTAAGATAGGA
>NC_029774.3:8556710-8557372 GCF_000817695.3 Arachis duranensis | reverse complement strand
TGGAATTGGTGTTGTTGAGAATTGGCATGAGTAAGAGTATATGATATGTCAATATGTTTGAGTTTGAGCCACTTGGGTGAAATGGGTTAAAATGATGAGGTAGTGATTCTGTAATTTGTGGTAAAGTGTCAATGTGTGAGTTGAGGAGGCTTGATGTTGAATTTGATATATTTTGATTGATTTCAAAGAAAAGGGATGAAATTGGCATGTTTTGATTGATTTTGAAAAGAGTTGAAAATGGCTTGTTTTGAAAATGCCATATTGTGGTTTTGTATGAAAATATGGTTTTTGGGCATACTTTGGTGGGACATAACTTGGACTACGGATCTTCGTTTTGTGCCAAATCTGTTTAGAAATGAAATTGGATCCGGGATGTCCATGCCGTTCGAAGAACGGGTGAAAAACGATTTAAAATGAGGAAGTTATGTCCGTTGGAAGATTGGGGTTTAAATCTGTGAATTCTGCAGCTTTTAACTTAGAAAATTTTTAGCAGAATAACCCCTTGCGCGTAGGCGCACTTGGCGCGTATGCGCCGATCTTCCAGAGAGCGCCATCCACGCGTGCGCGTGATGTACGCGGGCGCGCCGATTGTGCTGCACCCAATGCCCAGCCATTTTCCAGAGAGTTATGCCATAACCGTGCCAGTGTTGTGCCTGGGGCAC
>NC_029774.3:8556102-8556465 GCF_000817695.3 Arachis duranensis | reverse complement strand
CTCACCACTTATATCTTAAATCATTATGATATGTCTAGCTATGAGAAGAAAGGCTAGTGAATGTGGTAACTTGCGAGTGAATCAAGGGAAAATGAATGATCAATGAGGATCATTGATGATTATGTGAGATGTGGAGGATGGTGGTGGAAGTGCTTGTATGCCATTGGCCGAAGGGCCGTAATTGTTTATGAATATTGGTTGGTTCTGGATTGAACCGTGAGCCGGAATAGCTGTGTATGCTATGAATATTGGCTCGTTATGGATTTAACCGTGAGCCGGAATGGCTGATATGGATGTTGATCCATGGATGAGAATTCATGCATGTTTATGCTGAATTATGGATAATTGTGATGTGCACTTCCA
>NC_029774.3:8532739-8555287 GCF_000817695.3 Arachis duranensis | reverse complement strand
AAAGGCTCCTAGTTATAATCAATCATTCATACTACTATATGTACTAAATTTTTATTTTAGAGGTCGTAATACCTTGCCATCTCTGAATTATGACTTAAGCATAAGACTCTGTATGGTAGGGTGTTACATTATGGTATCAGAGCAGTTCGTTCCTGTAGAGCCTGAGGGATGGACTGATTATGCTTCTGTGCATTCTCTGTGTGTGTGTGTGTTATGTGCTATTAGTATATCTGCTTGATATAATTGGCATAAACGTTCATGAGCATGCATTTGGGACTTTGAAGCACTAGACTTCCGATATTGAGACTGATCAACTTAATATCGATTGTTTGGTGTGTATAGGAACCAGATGGCGTCTCGTGGACGCGGTAGAGGTAGTGTGAGAGGTCGTACGAATGCTCGTGCGCCGGAGAATAACTCGAAAAAACCGGTAGACCTTATGGCGGCATTGGGGAATTTATTGATGAATTTCTCGCTCAAAGCAATTAGTTATTGAATATTTATAATTTATATTGAAGGTCATATGACATGAATAAGATAAATTGAGAAAATAAATATGTATAAAATCGCAACATATATTGACTAATATATATTGTAAAAGTACAAAAGTTTAAAGTAGAAAGATATACCTTAAAAGTTGATAATTGTAGAGAAGAGAAGACAACATATGAATGTCATACATACCAAATATGAATTACTTAAATTTATTTGTTAATATTATAACTTTATTTCGCAAAATCTACATTAACTTATTAATAAAGCAATAAAATAATTAGTCATTTAATAATATAATAAATCTTGTTTAGCTATAAAGTATATTCTCTGTGCAAAAATAGCAAATTTGTATGTTTATAACTATTTTTTTCTTAACTTTCTGCATTAAACAAATAAAATCTAATAGCATAAAGTGAATAGTATAATAGCTATATACAATTGATTTTTGATGGAATCTAATTTTAAGATTTGAACTCCTCATTATTGTTATTTAATTGTATAAATGAAATCATCAAGTAATAATAAGATAATATATGATGAATAAAATATATAATTTTATTTGTGTAAGTAGAAAACTTTGAAAAAATTAGCAAAATTGATAGGCGAGTTTGTACTCGAATTGACTGAAAATCGAGTTTCTTTTTTTCCTAAATTGATTGAAAGTAAAATTTGTTCTCGAATTGGTTAAAACCCGAGTTTGTTCTCGGATCGGTTAAAACCCGAGTTTGTTCTCGGATCGGTTGAAAGCCGAGTTTGTTCTTGGATTGATTCATTGATCGATTATGATGTGTGAAATATTATGATACATAAAAGTGAAATAATTCGAATGTATACAGTACATACTTTATAAAAAGTTATGATAGATTAAAATTTGATAAAAGGTATTAAATAAAATATTAAACAAGATTGTTGATATTGGTTAAAAAATTTAAATATAAATCATGTTTTATGAACCTGGGGGAGTAGGAATTATTTTACTTGTCCCCACAGACGGCGCCAATTGTTCTTGCTGAGGTTGGCCGGTGTATAGCTCGTCCGTCGATGAATGTCTTCAAGATTCTCATCGAGAAGAGTTATACGTCAGCAAGGAGAGAACAAGGGGGTGGGTACCTGTAAAAGATATTCTGATGTATAGAATGTTAAATATGAAATAGAACTTATCATCTGTGTCCCTATAATAATTCTATCAATATAGAATGTAAGACATGAAATAGAACTTATCATGTGTTCTTGAGATTAGATATAAAATATTTCTTTTATATGCATAGAATTGATTAATGATATTCATCTTATGACCATTTGGTCATTAAGATGAAAATGATGATCATTAAGTCGTTAATGAAGGTGTCGGTTACAAGCAAAGAATGAATGATAATTAAAGTCGAGTTATGACTTATAATGCATAATAAAGACCAAATTATAAGGTGACGGATCAAATACTAACTATTGTCAATTTTGATGAGATATAATATAACTACGGGATTATCATATAGCACTACAATGTCCCCAAAGAGATGTGTAACAGTTGGACAGTAACAGATAGACTTGTAATTCGTTCTTTGAAATATTTAACTAATTAGGTAGTAAAAAAAGTAATGTCCATTTGGATCTTTTTTTTATACTCAAAGTGGCTAAATGCCTAAACAAAACAAAAACTAGCTAGCAATCAATCTAAACAATCTTATCCCTATACAATCAGCAAGAAGATGATGCATTAGAATAGGCGGATGATGCATAAAACCAAAGAGACTAGCATCCTTTTCATGGCCAAGTTTGGCAAAGGCATTATCATAGTAGTTCGCCACTCTAAAAATATGTCTAATTTGAATTCTTCTCAATCATGTTAGCAATTCCTTAATTGGATGAACTAGAGAAGCTTTCAAATAAGACCCATGGCACAGGTAGGGTCTAATTCAATAATCAAGTTAGGGAATCTCCACCACGAGCTTAGTTCCCGCATAGAAGCCCCGCAACTCCTCCATAATAATCGTGCACGTTCCAATATGAATATAAAACCTAGAGATGAAGTTGCCCTCTGGGTCATGAATGATGCCGCTTCACACTTCCTTATCTCATGGCTGAATCATCGCCCATCAACATTTACCTTAATCCTATTCTTCTAGAAGTCTCCATCCTATCAGCTCTTCTAGTAATTCTAAGAACCTTATTACTATGTGTTGGTCAAAAAATATTTCGATCGGAGTGAATTAGATTGAAATGCTGAAAAGTGCACGTGCAGGTATAAGTTGAGAGTTACTCGACACAAGCTCGATTTCGGACACATCATTAAATCGAGTGGGCATAGTTGAATGGATATTCGAAGGAAAAACTGAATGGACGCTCAAAATAAATGAATCGAACGGTTACATAAGTAGAGAAGTTGAGGGCTTTCACCACGTGAGGAATTAATGGGTAACGTTTCATTGGCAAAAGAGTGGGAACGGTTACCAGGGAGTGCGCACGCAAGACAACATTGTGTAATTAATGATCAGTTACAAAAAGAAATCTATAAATATTAGAAAGTTTTAGAAAATAAGGGTTGGAACTTTAACTCAGAAAACACTCAAGCACACTCACATCCCCTGCGAATTCCTAAGTCTGCGATCGATTTTTTTTTCTGTAGGGTTCCTTCCATGTTTTATCTTTTCAGTTTATCTTTCTGTAAACTTTACTTTTCAAGTAAATTTATCTTTCAAGCATTTTTTAATTTCAATTTTCAATTTATATTTCAGCATCTTTAAGTTTCATGCCAAATCCCTTTTACTCTGTTGAAGGCATTTTATTGCTTTTCTTAAATTTCAATGCAATCTTTCCAATTTTTAGTCAATTTACTTTTCGAAAACTTTCCTTTTAATTTATTTTGTTTCTTTACAAATCGTAATTCATTTTCTATTTCGATAGTCGTCTAATTCGAGGTGCTTTGATGCACTTTTAGAAAACTAGTACCTACACAGAAGTGTAGGTTTCGCTCCCAGGTCATTAGATATCGAACCATCATCGATTTGCTAAAATTCGAAAAAATAAATTGGCACGCCCAGTGGAACAGTTTTAAAATTGAAGTGTGTCAAAAAGTTTTTATATCATTTGGTGTATGCGATTGAGAAGTGGAAAAATCATTCACATGGCTGATGAAGTGTCAATATTTTGATCTTTTTAAATTCAATTTGGTCGATATTTCTTCAAAATAACTAATCCTTTAATTTTGGAAATATGATTTTCATTAATTCTTAATCAATTTTTCATCTCACAATTATTAGTGTAATATTGATGAGAAGAGTAAATATCACTTTGGTGTTGTAATGAATAGTTGGTATGATTATATTTAAAAATTTAAAAATAGTTGGTATCATATAACTTAATTGATGTAAAAAAGGAATTTGTGTAAGTTATAAGATAATGTTTTTTTTCAAAGGTAGAATTTCATTTTATGAAAATTAAGATTTGGGTGTAAGGTAGATCATATACAAGATTAAAAAGAAAATTTTCAGCAAAGAAATATCTAGATCAGAAAACAACATTGAAAGAAAAAAGAAAGAGTAAAATTAATAATTCTTCTTCAGACATCTCTAATCATCTTTAAATTTCTCAATCAAGCAAACACGCTTGAAACTCTGATTCACTTTTTCTGGTTCATTTAAGAACACAAGCCTTGTCAAAAGCTTCACCTTCCATATCTTCCACATCAGGTTTGCTACTTCTCTCAATTTCTGCTTCGTTTCAGCTTCTCAGTTAATGCCATCCACAATTGCCAAATTAAACTTTTTGGTCCGTTTGGCTTGCAAGGCTCCAATTTCGAATCTGAGCCAAGTAGACCATGATTGACCACAACTAATCATTTAATATTGGACATTTTCTTTCATCACGTTACATCTTCGATAGGTTGGAGGGTATTCTAATTCTTGCAGAGTTGTTGATTTACCGACAACCTCTTGTGCATTACTTTTTAGAGGAAGACTCTTATTTTTTGTTGCACTTTTACGTCCCAAATAGAAGTCCAAAGCTTCGTCTGTCGGCAGTAGAGAGGGTGGAAGAACTGGTGCGCTAGTAAATAGCCTGAAACCACATTGTAGCGACCTCTTTTTCCCTTGGCCAGGTAATCGAATAATCTCTTTCTCCAATTTCAATTTGTAAAATATTATGTGCAATATCTATACTGAATTGTTCTATTATTGGTTGCCACTTCTATTGTTTGTTTTCATTTAGGAGTTGATTAATCCAATTAGTTGCGAACAAGAAGGAATTAACATCTTAGTAGATAATGCTTATTGATTTTTGATTCAAGAGTCCTCTATTATCCTCATTGAATGCACATTCTTGATTCTCCATTTGATTCCTTTTTCCGAAACCTTCCTCCCCTCCAATAAACTCCCCCAATCCCATAAGGGGTTATTTTCAATTTCTGCTTGTAAGAAGTCGAGTATAAAAAATATTTACTCTTATAGACTCGATGAATTAACGAGTTAGATTTTGTCTGTAATCACTATCCTTATTTACCTAACATTGCTAAAGTGAAGATTCTGATATCTTTGAAGTTTAGCCCTCCTTGATACTTTGGTTTACAAATGACACTCCATTTAACCCAATACATATTCTTCTCCGCTTTTATCTATCCCCACCCGAATTACATTATCATCTGGTGAATCTCTTCTAAGAGTATCTTCAAAAGTTTAAAGCAACTAAGTGTGTAAATAGAAATAGTTGTCGCTGCCGCTTTAATGAGTACCTCCCTACCACTCATCGATAATAAGACTCGTTTTCATTGTTAGAGCTTGTTAGAAACCTTGTCATTGACATAATTAAAAGTGATTTTCTTCGATCTATTAATCACTTTGGATAGTTCAAGGTATTTATCCTGATTACCGACATGAGAAACCTATAGAATTGAAGCTAGGTGCATGTTGTCTAGATTTCATAGGAATGTTGTAGTTAAAAAACACATAAAATTTGTTTAGATTGACCACTTAACCACTAATTAGTAAATATGTGTGTATCACATTCATTAAATTGTGGCACGCATCCTCCGAGGCTCTATTAAATAGGATAGAATCATCTACAAAGAAAAGATGACTGATAGTAGGACATCTGCAATTTAGTCTCAAACTCACAATTGTGTCTCTGTTCTCTTCTGTGGAGCAAATAGGACAGACTCTCTGCACAAACAAAAATAAATAGGAAAAGAGAAGAACGTCTTGGCGCAATCCTCTACATAGCTTAAAAATATCATGAGGTTGTCCATTCACAGTAACAGAATACGAGACCGTGATCACACACTCCTTTAATCAGTCCACCCACTTCTGACAGAAACTCAGCTTCTTTAAAATAGCCTATATAAAATTTCATTCCACCATATCATACGTTTAATTCATATCTAACTTCAAAACAAATTTTTCTTCATCAGATCTCTTGTTCTTGAGGAAATGCATAAACTCATGTGCGATAAGAATATTATCACTTATGAGTCTTCTTTGAATAAATGTATTTTGATTAGTACTTATGACAGTCTTATTACGTTTTGCTGTGAATTAAGATTTTTGACAGAATTTTATAAAAGATGTTGTTGAAGTTGATTAGTCTTACTTTCTTAATGCTATTATTGTTAGATATTTTTGGAATTCGGCAAATATTAGTATTTAAGATTATGTTGAGTAATTTATTAATGATAAATTATATTAAGTTCTCCTGAGGTTAAACAATATTATACACGATTTTTTTTAAATTCATAAAATCATATATTAAAAGTTTGTTTAGATGTTATTAAGTTGTTAAAAAAAATTAAAAACTCATATAAACAAATCCTAACATTAAAGCATATAATATTCATGAGGGGTTATTTTCAATTTCTCCAAAACCTTCCTCTTCTCCAATAAACTCCTCCAATTCCATGTGGGGTTATTTTCAATTTCTGTATGTAAGAAGTCAGAGTATCAAAAATATTTATTCTTACAGATTCAATGAATTAATGAGTTAGATTTTATCCGTAGTTGCCATCCTTCCTTATCTAACATTACTAAATTGAAGGCTCTGATATCTTTAAAGTTTAGCCTTCCTTGATACTTTGGTTTACAAATGGCACTCCATGTAACTCAATACATGTTCTTCTCCACTTTTTTTTTGTCCCCACCAAAATTGCATTATCATATGGTGAATCTCCTCCCAGAGTATCTCCGAAAGTTTGAAGCAACTAAGTGTGTAAATAGAAATAGTTGTCGCTACCGCTTTAATGAATACCTTCCTATCACTCATCGATAATAAAGCTCGTTTTCCTTTGTTGGAGCTTGTTAGAAACCTTATCTTTTACATAATTAAAAGAGATTCCCTTGAATTTCTTAATCACTTCAGGTAGCCCAAGATATATGTGCTGATTACTGACATGAGAAACCTGTAAAATTGAAGCTAGGTGCATGCTGTCTAGATTTCATAGGAATGTTGTAGCTAAAAACACATAAAATTTGACTAGATTGACCACTTGATAACTAATTAGTGAAAATGTATGTATCACATTCATTAAATTGTAGCACACATCCTCCGAGAATCTATTAAATAGATAGAATCATATGCAAAGAAAAGATGACTAATAGTAGAACATCTGCGAGTTAGCCTCAAACTCACAACTTTGTGTCTCTGTTCTCTTCTGTGGAGCAAATAGGATAAACCCTTTGCACAAACAAAAAATAAATAGGAAAAGAGAGGATCGTCTTGGCGCAATCCTCTACATAACTTAAAGAAATTATGAGGTTGTCCATTCACAATAACAGAATACGAGATCGTGCTCACACACTCTTTTAACCAGTCCACTCACTACTTCTGGCAGAAACCTATCTTCTTTAAAATAGCCTATATAAAATTTCATTCTACCATATCACACGTTTTATTCATATCTAACATAAAAGCAAATTCTTGTTCACCAAATCTCTGGTTCTTGAGGAAATGCATAAACTCAAGTGCGATAAGAATATTATCACTTATAAATCTCCTTTTAATGAATGTATTTTGATTAGCACTTATGACAGTCTTCATACGCTCTATAACCTGTGAACTAGAAGTTTTGACACAATTTTATAGAAGTCACTAATGAAGTTGATTAGTCTTACTTTCTTAATGCTATTATTGTTAGATATTTTTGGAATTCGGCAAATATTAGTATTTAAGATTATGTTGAGTAATTTATTAATGATAAATTATATTAAGTTCTCCTGAGGTTAAACAATATTATACACGATTTTTTTTAAATTCATAAAATCATATATTAAAAGTTTGTTTAGATGTTATTAAGTTGTTAAAAAAAATTAAAAACTCATATAAACAAATCCTAACATTAAAGCATATAATATTCATGAGGGGTTATTTTCAATTTCTCCAAAACCTTCCTCTTCTCCAATAAACTCCTCCAATTCCATGTGGGGTTATTTTCAATTTCTGTATGTAAGAAGTCAGAGTATCAAAAATATTTATTCTTACAGATTCAATGAATTAATGAGTTAGATTTTATCCGTAGTTGCCATCCTTCCTTATCTAACATTACTAAATTGAAGGCTCTGATATCTTTAAAGTTTAGCCTTCCTTGATACTTTGGTTTACAAATGGCACTCCATGTAACTCAATACATGTTCTTCTCCACTTTTTTTTTGTCCCCACCAAAATTGCATTATCATATGGTGAATCTCCTCCCAGAGTATCTCCGAAAGTTTGAAGCAACTAAGTGTGTAAATAGAAATAGTTGTCGCTACCGCTTTAATGAATACCTTCCTATCACTCATCGATAATAAAGCTCGTTTTCCTTTGTTGGAGCTTGTTAGAAACCTTATCTTTTACATAATTAAAAGAGATTCCCTTGAATTTCTTAATCACTTCGGGTAGCCCAAGGTATATGTGCTGATTACTGACATGAGAAACCTGTAAAATTGAAGCTAGGTGCATGCTGTCTAGATTTCATAGGAATGTTGTAGCTAAAAACACATAAAATTTGACTAGATTGACCACTTGATAACTAATTAGTGAAAATGTATGTATCACATTCATTAAATTGTAGCACACATCCTCCGAGAATCTATTAAATAGATAGAATCATATGCAAAGAAAAGATGACTAATAGTAGAACATCTGCGAGTTAGCCTCAAACTCACAACTTTGTGTCTCTGTTCTCTTCTGTGGAGCAAATAGGATAAACCCTTTGCACAAACAAAAAATAAATAGGAAAAGAGAGGATCGTCTTGGCGCAATCCTCTACATAGCTTAAAGAAATTATGAGGTTGTCCATTCACAATAACAGAATACGAGATCGTGCTCACACACTCTTTTAACCAGTCCACTCACTACTTCTGGCAGAAACCCATCTTCTTTAAAATAGCCTATATAAAATTTCATTCTACCATATCACACGTTTTATTCATATCTAACATAAAAGCAAATTCTTGTTCACCAAATCTCTGGTTCTTGAGGAAATGCATAAACTCAAGTGCGATAAGAATATTATCACTTATAAATCTCCTTTTAATGAATGTATTTTGATTAGCACTTATGACAGTCTTCTTACGCTCTATAACCTGTGAACTAGAAGTTTTGACACAATTTTATAGAAGTCACTAATGAAGTTGATTAGTCTTATTTTTTTTAATGCTATTATTGTTAGACATTTTTGGAATTAAGCAAATATTAGTATATAAGATTATGTTGAGTATTTTATGAATTATAAATTATATTAAGTTTTCCTGAGATTAAACAATATTATACATGATTTGTTTTAAAATTCATAAAATCACATATTAAAAGTTTGTTTAGATGTTATTAAGTTGTTAAAAAAATTAAAAACTCATATAAACAAATCCTAACATTAAAGCATATAACATTCATGAGGAGTTATTTTCAATTTCTCCAAAACCTTCCTCTTCTCCAATAAACTCCACCAATTCCATGTGGGGTTATTTTCAATTTCTGTATGTAAGAAGTCAGAGTATCAAAAATATTTATTCTTACAGATTCAATGAATTAATGAGTTAGATTTTATCCGTAGTTGCCATCGTTCCTTATCTAACATTACTAAATTGAAGTCTCTGATATTTTTAAAGTTTAGCCTTCCTTGATACTTTGGTTTACAAATGGCACTCCATTTAACTCAATACATGTTCTTCTCCACTTTTTTTGTCCCCACCAAAATTGCATTTTCATCTGGTGAATCTCCTCCCAGAGTATCTCCGAAAGTTTGAAGCAACTAAGTGTGTAAATAGAAATAGTTGTCGCTACCACTTTAATGAATACCTTCCTATAACTCATCGATAATAAAGCTCGTTTTCCTTTGTTGGAGCTTGTTAGAAACCTTATCTTTTACATAATTAAAAGAGATTCCCTTGGATTTCTTAATCACTTCGGGTAGCCCAAGGTATCTGTTCTGATTACCGACATGAGAAACCTGTAAAATTGAAGCTAGGTGCATGCTGTCTAGATTTCATAGGAATGTTGTAGCTAAAAAACACATAAAATTTGACTAGATTGGCCACTTGACCACTAATTAGTTAAAATATATGTATCAGATTCATTAAATTATGGCACAACATCCTCCGAGACTCTGTTAAATATGATAGAATCATCTGCAAAGAAAAGATGACTAATAGTAAGACATCTGCGAGTTAGTCTCAAACTCACAACTTGGTGTCTCTATTTTTCTCTGTGGAGCAAATAAGACAGATCCTTTGCACAAACAAAAAATAAATAGGAAAAGAGAGGATCATATTGGCGCAATCCTCTACATAGCTTAAAGAAATCATGAGGTTGTCCATTCACAGTAACAGAATACGAGATCGTGCTCACACACTCTTTTAACCAGTCCACTCACTACTTCTGACAGAAACCCATCTTCTTTAAAATAGCATAGATAAAATTTCATTCTACCATATCATAGGTTTTATTCATATCTAACATCAAATCAAATTTTTGTTCACCAAATCTCTTGTTCTTGAGGAAATGCATAAACTCATGTGCGATAAGAATATTGTCACTTATAAATCTCCTTTTATTGAATGCATTTTGATTAGAACTTATGACAGTCTTATTATGCTATGTAACCTGTGAACTAGAATTTTTGACATAATTTTATAGAAGTCGACGTTGAAGTTGATTAGTCTTATTTTTTTAATGCTATTATTGTTAGACATTTTTTGGAATTAAGCAAATATTAGTATATAAGATTATGTTGTGTATTTTATCAATGATAAATTATATTATGTTTTCCTGAGATTAAACAATATTATTCACGATTTTTTTTAATTCATAAAATCATATATTAAAAGTTTGTTTAGATGTTATTAAGTTGTTAAAAAAATTAAAAACTCATATAAACAAATCCTAACATTAAAGCATATAACATTCATGAGGGGTTATTTTCAATTTCTCCAAAACCTTTCTCATCTCCAATAAACTCCTCCAATTCCATGAGGGGTTATTTTCAATTTCAATTTGTAAGAAGTCAGAGTATCGAAAATATTTATTCTTACAGATTCAATGAATTAATATGTTAGATTTTGTCCGTAGTTGCCATCCTTCCTTATCTAACATTACTAAGTTGAAGGCTCTGATACCTTTAAAGTTTAACCTTCCTTGATGCTTTGGTTTACGAATGGCACTCCATATAACTCAATACATGTTCTTCTCCCTTTTTTTTGTCCCCACCAGAATTGCATTATCATCTAGTGAATCTCCTCCAAGAGTATCTTTGAAAGTTTGAAGCAACTAAGTGTGTAAATAGAAATAGTTGTCGCTACCGCTTTAATGAATCCCTCCCTACCACTCATCGATAATAAAGCTCATTTTCCATTGTTGGAACTTGATAGAAACCTTATCTTTGACATAATTAAAAGACATTCTCTTGGATTTGTTAATCACTTCAGGCAGCCCAAGGTATCTGTCCTAATTACCGACATGAGAAACCTGTAAAATTGAAGCTAGGTGCATGCTGTCTAGATTTCATAGGAATGTTGTAGCTAAAAAACACATAAAATTTGACTAGATTGGCCACTTGACCACTAATTAGTTAAAATATATGTATCAGATTCATTAAATTATGGCACAACATCCTCCGAGACTCTGTTAAATATGATAGAATCATCTGCAAAGAAAAGATGACTAATAGTAAGACATCTGCGAGTTAGTCTCAAACTCACAACTTGGTGTCTCTATTTTTCTCTGTGGAGCAAATAAGACAGATCCTTTGCACAAACAAAACATAAATAGGAAAAGAGAGGATCATCTTGGCGCAATCCATTACATAGCTTAAAGAAATCATGAGGTTGTCCACTCACAATAACAGAATACGAGATCGTGCTCACACACTCTTTTAACCAGTCCACCCACTACTTCCGACAGAAACCCATCTTCTTTAAAATAGCCTATATAAAATTTCATTCTACCATATCATACGTTTTATTCATATCTAACATCAAAGCAAATTCTTGTTCACGAAATCTCTTGTTCTTGAGGAAATGCATAAACTCCTGTGCGATAAGAATATTATCACTTATAAATCTCTTTTTAATGAATGTATTTTAATTAGCACTTATGACAGTCTTATTACACTTTGTAACCTGTGAACTAGAATTTTTGACACAGTTTTATAAAAAACGCTGTTGAAGTTGATTAGTCTTACTTTTTTAATGCTATTATTGTTAGACATTTTTGGAATTAAGCAAATATTAGTATATAAGATTAAGTTGAGTATTTTATCAATGATAAATTATATTAAGTTTTCCTTAGGTTAAAAATTATTATACACTATTTTTTTAAATTCATAAAATCATATATTAAAAGTTTGTCTAGATATTATTAAATTGTTAAAAAATATAAAAAACTCATATAAACAAATCCTAACATTAAAGCATATAACATTCATGAGGGGTTATTTTCAATTTCTCCAAAACCTTCCTCCTATTTAATAAATTCCTCCAATTCCATGAGGGGTTATTTTCAATTTCTGTATGTAAGAAGTCAGAGTATCAAAAATATTTATTCTTACAGATTCAATGAATTAATGAGTTAGATTTTGTCCGTAGTTGCCATCCTTACTTATCTAACATTACTAAATCGAAGGCTCTGATACTTTTAAAGTTTAGCCTTCCTTGATGCTTTGGTTTACAAATGGCACTCCATGTAACTCAATACATATTCTTCTCCGCTTTTTTTGTCCCCACCAGAATTGCATTATCATT
Source organism: Arachis duranensis (assembly GCF_000817695.3). Lineage (NCBI taxonomy): Eukaryota > Viridiplantae > Streptophyta > Magnoliopsida > Fabales > Fabaceae > Arachis > Arachis duranensis. Next base: position 8,542,598 of record NC_029774.3, on the reverse strand, counting down.
TGGTGAATCTCGTCCAAGAGTATCTCCGAAAGTTTAATGCACCTAAGTGTGTAAATAGAAATAATTGTCGCTACTGTTTTAACGAATACCTTCCTACCACTCATCGATAATAAAGCTCGTTTTTCATTGTTGGAGCTTGTTGGAAACTTTATCTTTGACATAATTAATAGAGATTCTCTTGGATTTGTTAATCACTTCGGGTAGCCCAAGGTATTTGTCCTAATTACTGACATGAGAAACCTGTAACATTGAGGCTAGGTGCGTGCTGTCTAGATTTCATCGGAATGTTGTAGCTAAAAAACACATAAAATTTGGCTACATTGACCACTTAACCACTAATTAGTGAAAATATATGTATCACATTCATTAAACTGTGGCACACATCCTCCGAGACTCTATTAAATAAGATAAAATCATCTGCAAAGAAAAAATGACTAATAGTAGGATATCTGCGAGTTAGTCTCAAATCACAACTTTGTGTCTCTGTTCTCCTCTGTGGAGCAAATAGGATAGTTCATTTGCACAAACAAAAAATAAATTGGAAAAGAGTGGATCGTCTTGGCGCAATCCTCTACGTAACTTAAAGAAATCATGAGGTTGTCCATTCACAGTAATAGAATACAAGATCCTGCTCACACACTCTTTTAACTAGTCCACTCACTACTTCTGACAAAAAGCCATCTTCTTCAAAAAAGGCTATATAAAATTTCATTCTACCATATCACACGTTTTATTCAGATACAACAGCAAAGCAAATTCTTGTTCACCAAATCTCTTGTTCTTTAGGAAATGCATAAACTCATGTGCGATAAGAATATTATCACTTATAAATCTATTTTTAATGAATGTATTTTGATTGGCACTTATGACAGTCTTATTACACTCTTTAACAAGTGAACTAGAATTTTTGACATACTTTTATAGAAGTCGATGTTAAAGTTGATTAGTCTTATTTTTTTAATTCTATTATTGTTAGATATTTTTTGTTTTTGGAATTAAGAAAATATTAATATATAAGATTATGTTGAGTATTTTATCAACGATAAATTATATTAAGTTTTCTTGAGATTAAACAATATTATACACGATTTTTTTTAAATTCCTGAAATAATATATTAAAAGTTTGTTTAAATGTTATTAAGTTGTAAAAAAAATTAAAAACTCATATAAACAAATTCTATCATGAAAGCGTATAACATTCATGAGGGGTTATTTTTAATTTTTCCAAAACCTTCATCTTCTCCAATAAACTCCTCCAATTCGATGGGGTTATTTTCAATTTCTGTATGTGAGAAGTCAGAGTATCAAAAATATTTATTCTTACAGATTCAATGAATTAATAAGTTAGATTTTGTCCGTAGTCGTCATCCTTCCTTATCTAACATTACTAAATTGAAGGCTCAGATACCTTTAAAGTTTAGCCTTCCTTGATGCTTTGGTTTACAAATTGCGCTCCATGTAACTCAATACATGTTCTTCTCCGCTTTTTTTGTCCCCACTAGAATTGCATTATCATCTGGTAAATATCCTCCAAGAGTATCTCCGAAAGTTTGATACAGCTAAGTCTGTAAATAGAAATAGTTGTCACTACCGTTTTAATGAATACCTCCCTACCACTCATCGATAATAAAGCTCATTTTCCATTGTTGGAACTTGTTAGAAACCTTATCTTTGACATAATTAAAAGTGATTCTCTTGGATCTGTTAATCTCTTCGGGTAGCCCAAGGTATCTGTCCTGATTACTGACGTGAGAAACCTGTAAAATTGAAGCTAGGTGCGTGCTGTCTAGATTTCATAGGAATGTTGTAGCAAAAAAATACATAAAATTTGGCTATATTGACCACTTGACCACTAATTAGTGAAAATGTATGTATCACATTCATTAAATTGTGGCACACATCCTCCGAGACTCTATTAAATAGGATAGAATCATCTGCAAAGAAAAGATGACTAATAGTAGGACATCTGCAAGTTAGTCTCAAACTCACAACTTTGTGTCTCTATTCTCCTCTGTGGAGCAAATAGGATAGACCCTTTGCACAAACAAAATATAAATAGGAAAAGAGAGGATCGTCTTGGCACAATCCTCTACATAGCTTAAGGAAATCATGAGGTTGTCCATTCACAGTAATAGAATACGAGATCGTGCTCACACACTCTTTTAACCACTCTACTCACTACTTCTAACAGAAACTCATCTTCTTTAAAATAGCCTATATAAAATTTCATTCTACCATATCATACGTTTTATTCATATCTAACATCAAAGCAAATTCTTGTTTACCAAATCTCTTGTTCTTGAGGAAATGCATAAACTCTTGTGCGATAAGAATATTATCACATATAAATCTCTTTTTAATGAATGTACTTTGATTAGCACTTATGACAGTCTTATTACGCTCTATAACCAGTGAAATAGAATTTTTTACATAATTTTATAGAAGACGATGTTGAAGTTGATTAGTCTTATTTTTTTAATGCTATTATTGTTAGACATTTTTGGAATTAAGAAATATTAGTATATAAGATTATGTTGAGTATTTTATCAATGATAAATTATATTAAGTTTTTCTGAGATTAAACAATATTTTACACGATTTTTTTTAAATTCATAAAATATTATATTAAAAGTTTGTTTAGATGTTATTAAGTTGTTAAAAAAATTAATAACTCATAAAAAAATCCTAACATTAAAGCATATAACATTCACGAGGGGTTATTTTCAATTTATCCAAAACATTCCTCTCCTCCAATAAACTCCTCCAATTCGATGGGGGGTTATTTTCAATTTCTGTATGTAAGAAGTCAGAGCATCAAAAATATTTATTCTTAAATATTCAATGAATTAATGAGTTAGATTTTGTCCGTAGTCGCCATCCTTCCTTATCTAACATTACTAAATTGAAGGCTCTGATATCTTTAAAGTTTAGCCTTCCTTGATGCTTTGGTTTACAAATGGCACTCCATGTAACTCAATACATGTTCTTCTCCACTTTTTTGTCCCCACCAGAATTGTATTATCATCTGGTGAATCTCCTCCAAGAGTATCTCCAAAAGTTTGATGCAGCTAAGTGTGTAAATAGAAATAGTTGTCGCTATCGTTTTAATGAATACCTCCCTACCACTCATCGATAATAAAGCTTGTTTTCCATTGTTGGAGCTTGTTGGAAACCTTATCTTTGACATAATTAAAAGTGATTCTCTTGGATCTGTTAATCTCTTCAGGTAGCCCAAGGTATCTGTCCTGATTACTGACGTGAGAAACCTGTAAAATTGAAGCTAGGTGCGTGCTGTCTAGATTTCATTGGAATGTTGTAGCAAAAAAATACATAAAATTTGGCTATATTGACCACTTGACCACTAATTAGTGAAAATGTATGTATCACATTCATTAAATTGTGGCACACATCCTCCGAGAATCTATTAAATAGGATAGAATCATCTGCAAAGAAAAGATGACTAATAGTAGGACATCTGCAAGTTACTCTCAAACTCACAACTTTGTGTCTCTATTCTCCTCTGTGGAGCAAATAGGATAGACCCTTTGCACAAACAAAATATAAATAGGAAAAGAGAGGATCGTCTTGGCACAATCCTCTACATAGCTTAAGAAAATCATGAGGTTGTCCATTCACAGTAATAGAATACGAGACCGTGCTCACACACTCTTTTAACCAGTCTACTCACTACTTCTAACAGAAACTCATCTTCTTTAAAATAGCCTATATAAAATTTTATTCTACCATATCATACGTTTTATTCATATCTAACATTAAAGCAAATTCTTGTTTACCAAATCTCTTGTTCTTGAGGAAATGCATAAACTCCTGTGCGATAAGAATATTATCACATATAAATCTCTTTTTAATTAATGTACTTTGATTAGCACTTATGACAGTCTTATTACGCTTTGGAACCTGTAAACTAGAATATTTGACACAATTTTATAAAAGACGATGTTGAAGTTGATTAGTCTTATTTTTTTAATGCTATTATTGTTAGACATTTTTGGAATTAAGCAAATATTAGTATATATGATTAAGTTGAGTATTTTATCAATGATTAATTATATTTAGTTTTCCTGATGTTAAACAATATTATACACGATTTTTTTTAAATTCATAAAATCATATATTAAAAGTTTGTTTAGATGTTATTAAGTTGTTAAAAAAAATTAAAGACTCATTTAAACAAATCATAACATTAAAGCATATAACATTCATGAGGGGTTATTTTCAATTTCTCCAAAACCTTCCTCTTCTCCAATAAACTCCTCCAATTTGATGGGAGGTTATTTTCAATTTTTGTATGTAAGAAGTCAGAATATCAAAAATATTTATTCTTACATATTCACTGAATTAATGAGTTAGATTTTGTCCGTAGTCGCCATCCTTCCTTATCTAACATTACTAAATTGAAGGCTATGATATCTTTAAAGTTTAGCCTTCCTTGATGCTTTGGTTTACAAATGGCACTCCATGTAACTCAATACATGTTCTTCTCCACTTTTTTTTATCCCCACCAGATTTGCATTATCATCTTGTGAATCTCCACCAAGAGTATCTCCGAAAGTTTGAAGCAACTATGTGTGTAAAGAGAAATAATTGTTGCTACCGCTTTAATGAATACCTCCCTACCAATCATCGATAATAAAGCTCGTTTTCCATTGTTGGAGCTTGTTAGAAACCTTATCTTTGACATAATTAAAAGAGATTCTCTTGGATCTGTTAATCACTTCGGGTAGGTCATGGTATCTGCCTTGATTAACGACATGAGAAACCTGTAAAATTGATGCTAGCTGCGTACTGTCTAGATTTCATAGGAATGTTGTAGCTAAAAAACACATAAAATTTGGCTAGATTGACCACTTGCCAATAGTTAGTGAAAATGTATGTATCACATTCATTAAATTGTGGCACACATCCTCCGAGACTCTATTAAATAGGATATAATTATCTGCAAAGAAAAGATGACTAATAGTAGGACATCTGCGAGTTAGTTTCAAACTCACAACTTTGTTCTCCTCTCTGGAGCAAATAGGATAGACCATTTGCACAATCAAAAAATAAATAGGAAAAGAGAGGATCGTCTTGACACAATCCTCTACATAGCTTAATTAAATCATGAGGTTGTCCATTCACAGTAACAGAATACGAGATCGTGCTCACACACTCTTTTAACCAGTCTACTCACTACTTCTGACAGAAACCCATCTTCTTTAAAATAGCCTATATAAAATTTCATTCTACCATATCATACGTTTTATTCATATCTAACATCAAAGCAAATTCTTGTTCACCAAATCTCTTGTTCTTGAGGAAATGCATAAACTCAAGTGCGATAAGAATATTATCACTTATAAATCTCCTTTTAATGAATATATTCTGATTAGCACTTATAACAGTCTTATTACACTCTATAACCAGTGAACTAGAATTTTTGACACAATTTTATAGAAGTCGCTGTTGAAGTTGATTAGTCTTATTTTTTTAATGCTATTATTGTTAGACATTTTTGGAAGTAAGCAAATATTAGTTTATAAGATTATATTGAGTATTTTATCAATGATAAATTATATTAAGGTTTCCTGAGATTAAACAATATTATATACGATTTTTTTTTAAATTCATAAAACCATATATTAAAGGTTTGTTTAGATGTTATTAAGTTGTTAAAAAAAAATTAAAAACCCATAAACAAATCCTAACATTAAAGTATATAACATTCATGAGGGGTTATTTTCAATTTCTCCAAAACATTCCTCTTCTCTAATAAATTCCTCCAATTCGATGGGGGTTATTTTCAATTTCTGTATGTAAGAAGTCAAAGTATCAAAAATATTTATTCTTACAGATTCAATGAATTAATGAGTTGGATTTTGTCCGTAGTTGTCATCCTTCCTTATCTAACATGACTAAATTGAAAGCTTTGATACCTTTAAAGTTTAGCCTTCCTTGATGCTTTGGTTTACAAATAGCACTCCACGTAACTCAATACATGTTCTTCTCCGCTCTTTTTTTGTCCCCACTAGAATTGCATTATCATCTGGTGAATCTCTTCCAAGAGTATCTCCGAAAGTTTGATGCAGCTAAGTGTGTAAATAGAAATAGTTGTCGCTACCGTTTTAATGAATACCTCCCTACCACTCATCGATAATAAAGCTCGTTTTCCATTGTCGGAGCTTGTTGGAAACCTTATCTTTGACATAATTAAAAGAGATTCTCTTGGATTTTTTAATCACATCGGGTAGCCTAAGGTATCTGTCCTGATTACTTACATGAGAAACCTATAAAATTGAAGCTATGTGCGTGCTGTCTAGATTTTATAGGAATGTTGTGGCTAAAAAATACATAAAATTTGGCTAAATTGACTACTTGACCACTAATTAGTGAAAATGTATGTATCACATTTATTAAATTGTGGGACACATTCTCCGAGACTCTATTAAATAGGATATAATCATATGCAAAAAAAAGATGACTAATAGTAGGACATCTACGAGTTAGTCTCAAACTCACAACTTTGTATCTCTGTTATCCTCTATGTAGCAAATATGATAGATCATTTGCACAATCAAAAAATAAATAGGAAAAGAGAGGATTGTCTTGGGGCAATTCTCTACATAGCTTAAAGAAATCATGAGGTTGTCCATTCACAGTAACAAAATACAAGATCGTGCTCACACATTCTTTTAACCAGTCCACTCACTACTTCTGACAGAAACCCATCTTCTTTAAAATAGCCTATATAAAATTTCATTCTATCATATCATACATTTTATTCATATCTAACAACAAAGCAAATTCTTGTTCTCCAAATCTTTTATTCTTTAGGAAATGGATAAACTCATGTGCGATAAGAATATTATCATTTATAAATCTTCTTTTAATGAATGTATTTTGATTAGCACTTATGAGTTATGATAGTCTTATTACGCTCTGTAACCTGTGAGCTAGAATTTTTTACACAATTTTATAGAAGACGCTGTTGAAGTTGATTAGTCTTGTTTTTCTAATGCTATTATTGTTAGACATTTTTGTAATTAAGCAAATATTAGTATATAAGATTATGTTGAGTATTTTATCAATGATAAGTTATATTAAGTTTTCCTGAGGTTAAACAATATTATACACGATTTTTTTTAAATTCATAAAATTAGGTTTTTTTACCTAAATGCGCATGTAAAATACTTTAATTCCTAAAATGCGTACGGTTTGAAATTTTTCTGAAAATACGCACTGCCAACTCGTAAGGATCACAGACGTAATGGAAATAAGAGACATATCATGGAGGGTGTCCGCGAAATAGGTTCTGGTGACTGACACAAACCATTTTAATTGTATCAGCCACGAAATTAATCACCTCAGCCATGGCACACACAAAATGGATCGCCTCAGCCATGGCACACACGAAATGCTTCATTTCACCTATGGCACACACAAAATGGCCCATATCACATATGACAGTCACGAATTGGGCAAGTCATGGGAAGCACACACGAAATAGCACTCCTTACGTGTGGCAGACACGAAATGGGTAGGCGGTCAGTAAAGGCAGCAACTCCCAGTATTACAGTTCCCGTACGAGCATGCATTGGGTTGATTGGGAGGCAATTTATTGTACTCTTGTGAGTGAAGCAATATAAAAGGGGATGAAGGGAAGGGACCAATTCGAAGGTTAAAAAACAGGAGAGAAGTAGTGGGGTGTAGGGGATAGTTGTATTTGTTAGTGTGGTGAAAAAAATTTTTTGTGCTGGAGGAATATTTTTTTAATTCATAAAAATGAGTGGAAGTGAAATTAATGTGAAAGAAAACGTTAATAGGTTGGATGAATTTCACAACTCATCTCCGCAGTGTCCCCATTTTGCGCCTAGTATTCCTGAGTTATTCCTTCCATTTCATTGCTGTCACCAAAGAAATGGGCTAGCCATTTCGTGGGAGCTGAACCTGATATGGTTTGCCCATTTCGTGGGTACATGAAGTGAAATGATGTTAAAATTTGTTTTGCGGACGTCGATCAAGAAATGAAAGTGTGCATTTTTTTAAAAAATTTTAACCATGCGCATTTTGAAAATTAAAGTATTTTACATGCGCATTTAGATAAAAAACACCTATAAAATTATATATTAAAGGTTTGTTTAGATGTATGTTGTTAAAAAAAATTGAAAAGTCATATAAACAAATCCTAACATTAAAGTATATAACATTCAACTTTTTTAGGTCGTGGATAAAACATGCTATTAAGTGTTAACTTTCCTTGTAAATACATCATTTGGAGATTAAAATAAATAAATAAAAGTAGCTTTCTACGTAAAATCTTAAAAAACTATTAAAAATAAAAACAAGAAACACACATCAAAGACACTCTAAGATCCTCTACTACCACTAAAATATTGCATATCAGTCATTCATTCGAAGACTGATTTCCTTTTTTCTGTTGAAATTCAAAAGGCCTAGGCGCCCTAACGTGTCATCATCATCTTAAACTCCGCGAAACTCACGTTGCCATCGCCATCGGTATCGATGTTCTTTATCATGGCGGCGCACTCCTCCAAGGAGTGCTTCTCCCCAAGCCTCGTCATCATCGCCTGAAGCTCACTTGCCGATATCAGTCCGTTCCCATCGAGGTCGTACATATCAAACGCCTCGCGGATCTCTGCCTCCTCATCGTCGCGGCCGATGCGGCGGCGGAAGAACTCAGTGAATTCATGGAGGTCAATGTAGCCGTCCTTGTCCTTGTCGATGTCGTCCATCACGCGACAGATCTCACCCGGCGTGGTGGCGCAGCCGAGTTCAACCAACACTTCGCTGATCTCCGCCGCAGATAGCTTGCCGTCACCGTTCTTGTCGAATTTGCTAAAAATCTGGGCGACTTCGCCGTCGCTACTGTTTGCCATGGCGGAGAGATGAATCTGGGAGAAGGAGTCGGTGAGTGGAATTCGAGTATAATAGGGTTTTTGATTTTTTTTTGGCCCCCTTTTTATCGGATTCGAAGAATCAAATAATGATTTTCTCTTTGGAGTGGTGCCTGCACATAAAGGAAAATAGATAATTATCGGATCTTGTAAATTAATATATTATAAAATTAAATTAGAAATTTAGAATACATCAAAAAGGAAAATATAGATTCTTTTGGATTTTGATATAAATTCACATGCTATTATCTTTAAGTAAAATTAATAGTTATAAATTATTAAATAAAAATTTAATCAAATATATTAAATATTTAACCATTCTAAATGAAGTTTTACCTTATATCCTATCCATTATACAATTTAAAATAAAGATTCTTTAACTTGGATTAGATTCTAAACAAAGATTCTTTAACTTCAATGGATTAGATTCTGTTATATATTATTAATTTGTTTTAATTTACATTAATTTTTTGTCTTTGTATTTTGATTAATTAATTTTTAAAATTATAATTAATAATTTATTTGATTTAAAATTTATAATAGTAATTCAAGTTAGTTTTTAAGTTGATTTTTATAAATGATATGTAGATTTTACATGCTAATTTTTTAAGATTTTGACTCTTTATTTATATTTTATGTGATTAAGACTTATTAGATTTTCTAAATGTTTGATTATTTAATTTATTTTATTAAATTAAATAATTATAATTAATTTATTATTATATTAATTTTTTAATTATTATTTACTAATTTTTTATTTTTTATTAATCTTAAATATTTTGTCATTTTGTGTAAGTTTGTAAGTATGACTTTGTAAAACTATCTAACCATATGTATTATTTGCGTATGCGTGAAATTCTAAGGTGCCAACAAAAATTCCTATACATATCATTTATGGAATTATTAGTCACGGTACTACGACCATTTTTATAGATATACATTGA
>NC_029774.3:8524176-8532590 GCF_000817695.3 Arachis duranensis | reverse complement strand
TATATCTATTATAGTTGTAATTTTTTTATCTTATTAAAAATAAAAAATTTAATTAATAATTAATTTTAATTGATAAAAAAATTCACTCATTTATTTAATTAAATAAATATATAAAAAATTTAAATTTTATTATATATATATACAATAATAATTTATTAATCAATCATAAATGTTTAAATAAAATAAATTTTGATCTATAATAAATTAATAATACTTATATTGCTGGATTAAAAAATATTATCAAAAAATTAATAAGATATTTGAAAATTTCTCTACCACAAATAAATATTTATGAGTACACATGTAGATAGTAATTCTCTTACTTTGTATACTATTCTTTATTCTTTATATATGATGTTAATAAATTTAGGTAATTATTTTTGTCTCCTGGATTAGGTATCAAAATTTATAAATATATTATATGAATTAACATACATAATATTTGTGGGACATTGGCAAGCATATTTGGCTTGTTCAACTCTAATTATTCAAATTAAATTTTTATGATGATATTAAATATTTACTTATTAATGAGTATATTTTTAACACAAACTAAATAAAGTTAATTCATTAACTAAAATAAGGATGTACTCCAAAATGATATGAAATTTTAGTACTTGGTTATTAAAGAAAGAATGGAAGTTAGCATATAGAATTTTAATGTTTTGTAATTAAGAAAAAAAAACACTAAAATTATGTTAATAATCATATTAACAATATTAATAGTAACTATTAAAATAAACCATGCTTTTTACATTTAAATATGAAAAATATGATACTGTGAATCAACGACGGTATATATAGTGTCAAAGTGACGGAGGAATATTACTTTAGTTCAATTTTACGGGTTAAAATAGTAAGTATGATGATTGTATTCCAAAGACAAGCAAGTTCTTTGAACACAAAAACATTCCTAATTAGATCTACAAAACAACTACTGCATCAGAACACGGAAATAAGGCCAAAATACCGTTGCAGGGTATGAACTAAGAAAGAGGGGGGAATGATTTTAGCTCATAATTTGCTGACACGGATATAGGATACGATACGATATAGAATATATCATTACACGAATTTTAAAATTTTACATGACACGAAAATACGCATACATATAAAATATAAATTATGTTTTAGATAAATTGTAATAATATTTTGATATTTTATTAATATTAAAATATAAATTAAATTTTTAATTATTTTATTTTAATTATATAAAATATTTTTAAAAAATATTTTAATAAATAATAATATAAATTAATAGAAAGACTGCACAGTGACACATAATAAGATTTAGAGTTCAGTGTTTTTTATTATTTATTAAAACAGACAAGTGTCAAGTCTGAAATTATGCACTCCAAAAGACTGCTGGGTTGAAGTTTAAAAGGCGGCGTCAAATGAGTCACTATCTTTTTGAACTCCACAAAGTTCCTGTAGGCATCGCCATTCGTCCACGTCCTTTATCATGGCTGCGCACTCCTCCAAGGAGTACAGTGTTTCTGTCCAAGCCTCGTCAGCATTTTGTTTTGAAGCTCAGTCGCCAAAATCAGTTCGTCCCCATCCATGCCCTTTCCATCATTGCTATTTGTCATGGCATAGAGATGAATCTAGGACTGATTGATGGAGAACTAGTGGATAATTGAACAATGCTCTGATTTTCCCTAGGAATAATATGGTATTTGTAAGCCAAAGAAGTACGTACGATATGTTGGGAAGTGGAGCTTGCACAAAAATAAAAATAAATATTTATTATTGGATCTTGTAAAAATAAAAATTTAAATTTTTTATTATATAAAAATTTACCAGCTAAAATTAAATAATTAAAAATGATTAAATAATAATTGATTTAAATATATTAAATTATTTAATAATGTTTAATTATTAATTTAATGAGTTTTTATCTTATATCTTTTTCACTGTATAATCCAACACAAAAATTCTATAATTTCGTTAGATTAGATTCTAAATAAATAGTATTTTTTATTTTTTATTATCTATTATTAAAAATTTAAAATTGAGTTTCTTTAAAAAAATAGCTGATGTGGCATGTTTTTAAAAATATTTTTAATTAATTTAATTTAATTTAATTGAGATAAATATTAAATTATGTGATATTACGTTTAATCACATTAACTATAACTAATCAATTATATTAATTATGTGATAAATATTTTTTATGCACAAGGGAATAAGATCAAAACTTTGACTACTATTGAAGGATCCCGAGACTTCGAGATAAAAGAGGCTCTAAAGCATATGAAAAATGGTAAGGTAGTAGGACCTGATAATATCCCGATTGAGGTTTGGAAGAGTTTTGGAGAAAAAGGCATCAACTTGTTAACCAAGCTTTTTAATGAGATTTTAAGGTTAAAGAAATGCCTGATGAATGGAGAAAGAGCACATTGGTACCTATCTAATAAGGGGGATATACAAAGTTACGGAAATTATAGATGGATCAAACTTATGAGTCATACCATGAATTTATGGAAAAGGGTGATAGAACGGAGGTTGAGAAAAGAGACACAAGTAACAGAACCAATTTGGATTTATGCCAAGCAAATCTACCACTGAAGCAATATACCTATTAAGAAGGATGATGGAGAGGTATCATAATAATAAAATGGATCTACATATGGTGTTTATTGATTTGAAAAAAGCGTATGATAGAGTACCAAGGGAGGTCTTATGGAAGGTTTTAGAAAAGAGAAGAGTAAGGATCGCATATATTCATGCAATTAAAGACATGTATGATGGGGTCACAACTAGTGTGAAGACTCAAGGTGGTGTGACAGAGAAATTTTCTATTGGTATAGGATTACACCAGGGATCATTCTTAAGTCTATATCTTTTCACATTAGTCCTGGAAGTACTCACATATCACATCCAAGAGCCTGTGCCATGGTGCATGCTTTTTGCCGATGATATCGTCCTTATAGGAGAGTCAATGGAAGACCTAAATAAGAAGTTGGAGTTATGGAGAGAAGCTTTAGAAGTGTATGGTCTGCGCATAAGTCGTAGTAAGACGGAATATATGGAATGTAAGTTCAGTCTGAGAAGGGAAAACCCTAATATAGAGGTGAAGATTGGAGAAAATATCATACGAAAAGTTAAAAGTTTTAAGTATCTTGGGTGCATTATACAGGATAATAGAGAGATTAAACAGGATGTAAATCATAGGATCCAAGCAGATTGGTCAAAATGGCGGAGTGCATCTGGTTTTATAAGCGACAAAAAAGCGCCTTTAAAACTTAAAGGTAAATTCTATCGCACCGCTATAAGACCGGCTATGCTTTATGGTACGGTGTGTTGGGCGGCTAAAGGGGAGCACGAACATAAGTTGAGTGTGACAGAGATGAAGATGTTGAGATGGATGAGTGGTCATACGGGATTTGATAAAATAAGAAACGAAGATATAAGGGAGAGAGTTGGAGTAGCACCCATTGTGGAAAAAATGGTTGAATCGCGTCTCAGGTGGTTTGGACATGTAAAAATAAGACCGATAGAATATCCAGTCAGGAAGGTGGATGAGATGAAAGATGGACAAGGGGCGAAAGGCAGAGGAAGACCTAAGAAGACCATCCATGAGGTGGTCAAATGAGATCTACATGTAAACGGTCTCTCTGTAGACATGATACATGACAGAGCACAATGGTGTTGTTTGATTCATATAGCTGACCCCACTTAGTGGGAGAAGACTTTGTTGTTGTTAGGGGTGTACATGGCCCGGCCCGGCCCCGAACACTTTAGGAGTTAATTTAGTGTGATTTCATCGGGTCTAGGGTCGGGTAAGGGTCTCAAAGATAGACCCAATCATTATTTCAGGTCGGGTCCGGTCCATAGCTCGGGTTACCCGAACTCGGTCCGATGGCCCAGTTATCGTACACAATTAATATTTTATGTTGGATGATGGCTATTTTTATGTGGAATTTAAATATTGTAAACCTTAATATTTTGTGTTATTAGTCATTTATAAAATTATAAGTTAATGTTTTATGTTTAAAATGCATAAGACTTTACACTAATGCATAATATTGTGTTATTTGCATTGATTTAAATATTTGGTGTTAGACAATATTAGTATTGATTATGGTTATGCTTTAATTTTAGAGAATGGTTGGTTCTTGTTATATTTTTTAAGTGAATTTTACTATGTGAATTGTGAAATAAAGGTTGGAGATTAGGTGATTTTTACATGCTAAAGACCCGGTTTTCACCTGGTTTTTACCCGATTTTCACCCGGCCCGAATGTGCGCAGGTTTTATCGGGTCTAGGATCGGGTTAGGGTCCAAACATTAGACCCGGTCTATATTTCGGGCCGGGTCTGGGTTAAGGCAAATCCGATGTGGCCCGGCCCATATACACCCCTAGTTGTTATTGTTATTGCATGTATAAATGGTAAATATAAATTATATTTTATTTTTTAATAATTTTTTTATTATTTATCTTAAAATAAAAATATTGTAAATTATTTTGGAACAATAAACTTGTTATCATTTGTGGACAATTGTAGAATTTGAAAAAATTATAATTATTGGATGGTTACTTTATTTAGTTTAATATATTATTTTTTTAGGTTAAAATATTATCTTAGTTTTTAATATTTGGGTTAAATCTTAATTTAATCTCTAACATTTTAAATGTCTTATTTTAATTTTAAAAAGTGTCAAACCTCTTATATCAACATAAAAATTTTTTAAATGAATTTAATATTATTCTACTATTAAATTTAACATGAACAATTAATATATTTAAAAGTTAATAATATTTGACTTTTATACTAGGTAAAATTGATTCACTAATAATTATTAATATAAATTTTTTTTATTATGGAGTATTAATGATTGATGAATAGAGTTTCAATTTTTTTTATAAAAAAATTGAAAGGAATAATTTTTACAAAAAATTTTTGATTATATTTCTTGAATATAAAAAAATATATAATTTAATAATAATATTTTTAAAATTATTTATTTTTATAACTATTTATATAAATTGAATGATAAAATAATGTTAAACTCATTTAAAATTTTTTAGAATAAATATAAAATATTTAGAACTAAATTAAGATTGGTTCTAAACGTCAATAACCGAAATAATATTTTTTTTAATGATCTTTTACGAGAGAAAAAGAAATATTATAATAATTTCTAAAATTCTTATTTGATAATTACTCAAAAAAAAAAAAAAGAAACGGTGAACAAGTTGCAAATAGAGCAAAAGCATCAAAATCGAAACCGAAATCGAAATCCCTAGCAAAACCCTTTTCTCTCCCCGCTTCACTCTCTTGTCTTTTCCCTTTCCCTCTTTCATTTCTTCCTATATCTCTTGTCTCCTTCATCTTCTCTCTCTCTCTCTCTCTCTTTCTCTTTCTCTTTATATACCTATATTTATAGACACACATCATCTATTAATTCCTTTGATCTTGTTTTTGGCTATGGCTTCGGCGAACGTGAACGGTGTGGCGCCGTTTCTGAGCAAGACGTACGACATGGTGGATGACTCGTCCACTGACTCGGTTGTTTCGTGGAGCGATAACAGCAACAGCTTCGTCGTCTGGAACGTTCCCGAATTCGCAAGCCGAATCTTGCCCAAATACTTCAAGCACAACAATTTCTCCAGCTTCGTCAGGCAGCTTAACACATACGTAAATTCAATTTCAGAAACCCTCAATTTCTTAAGCTATCTGTTTTTTAGGGTTTCGTTTGCGTCGTAGATTTCGCTTGTGATTACCGTAAGATCTGTGTGGTGCAGCTGTTATTACTGTGTAGGATCAAAAGGTTTTGATGAACTTGTGTTGTTATGAGTCAATGATTTTTTTTCTTTCTTTATATGGTTTGCAGCTCAGTTTGAATCTTTCTCTTTTTGTGCATGCTTGGCTTTACTAGATTTGGATATTTGTTTATTGTCTTTTTTGTTTTTAACGTTGTCTGGGGTTTGCATCTTAGGTTAAGCTTAGCTGAATTTTGTTTTCTCTCCCTTATATTTGGAGTAAAACATGTTAATCACGAAATGATAGTGATAATTGCAATAGGATGTAATTAGCAGCTCAAGAGCAAAGAGAATTAACAGCAGGAGGCATTTGGTTCGGAGCAAATGTTTCCAGGATCACTGACCTGTGAATACTGTTAACGTTCCCATTCTTGCTTTCGAGATTGGAATTTGGAATTTACAGTCATGGGAATGGAATGTCTCCGTGTTTTGGTCAAAAAAATAAAGTCCCATATGATAGGAGGTGGGTAGCTTTTCTTTCCTCTTTTATTTTTTATGGTATCGAATAATCTTCATCACTTAGCCCTTAGTTCCATGATAGTTGCTGCCATTGCCACGATGATGATGGTGTCTCTGCCATTTCTTCTCACTTTTATGCATTTGTTAGCACTGTATGTTTAACTTCGATCATGCATGCTGAATGTTTTTATGTAGCATGCACATCTCTTTTTCCTACTCTTTGTTTAGTCTTTTTCTTTCTGATTGACAAGCAGGGCTTTAGAAAAGTTGACCCTGACCGCTGGGAATTTGCAAATGAAGGATTTTTAAAGGGACAAAAGCAACTTTTAAAGAGTATTAGTAGGCGGAAAACTTCTCATGTAAATGGCAGTACTCAGCAACCATCTCAGGTGCAGAACACACCTGTTGGTGGGGCTTGTGTTGAAGTTGGGAAGTTTGGGATTGAGGAAGAGATTGAAAGACTGAAAAGGGATAAGAATGTTCTTATGCAGGAACTTGTTAGGTTAAGACAGCAGCAGCAAACAACTGATAACCAGTTGCAAACTGTTGGGCAACGAGTTCAGGTAATGGAGCAGCGACAACAACAGATGATGTCATTCCTGGCAAAAGCCATGCATAGTCCTGGCTTCTTGGCTCAATTTGTACAACAGAATGAAAGTAATAGACACATCACTGGAGTAAATAAAAAGAGGAGGCTCCACAGGCAGGATGAAGATAGTTTAGCCAACAAGCATCTCCATAATTCTCTTGATGGTCGTGTTGTCAAGTATCAGCCTTCTATAAATGAGGCAGCAAAATCATTGTTATGCCAGATTTTGCAAATGAACAACTCTACGAGGATGGACTCATCAATTAAGAGCCCGGATGCATTCCTTATTGACGATGTTCCTACTGCCATTCCTTTAGATAGCAGTAGTTCATCCACTCGAGTATCTGGTGTTACCCTTTCCGAGGTTCCACATCCACAAACTTCTGGACAGTCATATGTGCCTATAGAACCACAATTTCCCGGCAGTCGAATGACCAGTAGCAGATCTGAGGTTCAATCTTCACCAGCAGTGTTTCCTGACTGTGTCAAAGCAGCTGAATTTCCAGAATTAAATGCTCAGAAATGCCAAGACAGTGTTTTAGATTTTGGTAAAGTCCAAGGGATTGGAACTGAAAGCAGCTTCATGAATCCTGATCTCAGTTTTGTGGGGTCTGACACTGCCAATATGGAGGATCTAGAAATGATCTCGACTGTTTTGGATGGAACAGAGTCTATTGAAGCTAATGCTTTTTCACCTGATGCAGATGGAGTTTCTAAGCTTCCTGGAATTGGTGATGAATTCTGGGAACTGTTTTTAAGGCCAAGTCCTCTCACTGGAGATACAGATGAAGTGAAGTGTAACTCTTTGGGATGTGATTTTACTGGTGACCAGGAATTGTCATCAGAAAAGGAGATTCAACAGGAAAATGCTGCTGATAAAAAACAGCATATGGACCATCTTACCCAACAGATGGGTCTTCTTGCTTCAAAGTCTTAAACTCTGTATATATGTTTCTTGCAACTGAAGGTAAACTTTTAAGCTTACGTTATCAAAACAAGCATGCTGATTTGCCTTGAAAATAGTCTAAAGTTTTGTTGTCACTCTGGTGGCAGTTGTAGCGATGGAGATATACATGCTGATTAGGACTGTCCATAATAACATCTGACTCTGTTTGTAAATATATATTTATGAAGAGAACTTACTTGTATAGATGTACTTTCGTGTTATGTTAAGAAGATGAGGAAGGAAGTGAGGGGGAGTGAGCTTGCTTGATCTCTTTTTTTTTTTTGTTTTGATGTATAAATGGTATGTTTTGCACTTTTTAAGTCATTTGATCCATATAGCCGTCTCCAAGTATGGAGTGATAAGGCTTAGTTATTTTATAAACTGTATACTTTCTTCCTCATTTCTTAATACTATTCACATAGTCACATGCGTTGATTTTTTACATTGTTATATTTCTAGGGTCTTCTTGAGTCCCCCAGAAGAAAGATTAGTTAGGGACGAGAGAATTTAAAGTCAGCTAGAGTCTCTAAATTTTATTTTCCAATACTCTCTGTTCATGATTCCTGCAGTGGTTGAGGTCCTTTGCTTGCTGGGCAGATAAAGCCATTCTCCTACAAAGACAACTGACAGATATATCTTCAAACTACTTTGTCC
>NC_029774.3:8523655-8524117 GCF_000817695.3 Arachis duranensis | reverse complement strand
ATACGTATGTCTGCCATTGTTAGAGTTTTGTTTGTCAATTTGGGCCAATATCCTAATAAAAAAGGTTGCAAACTTTGAATATCGTTACATGTATTTCGAATTTGGCAGTTGTGTGTGTTCTTTCAAGCACATGATGCTTATCACTATCAGTACAATCAACTGTATAATTATACTTTATTAGTTTTACCCTAATCTCTCATCTTTCTCCATTTCTCATATCATGTGTTAATAATGTTTTAGGTGGGGGTGTTTCTGTATGACTGCATAACTGAGTTGGTCCATAGCATTAAATTGGTAAAACTTGTTAATCTAAGGTTTTGGCTATAGCCAAAGGCTCAAAGCCAAACACATAATTCAATTCAGAACTATGCGACTTCATTGGCAGCGTTTGCTGTGGTTGAAGGATCTTAATAGTGTTGGTCCAGAACAACCTCCATGTACTGTCGAACTTGACTTCCAAAC
>NC_029774.3:8518599-8523614 GCF_000817695.3 Arachis duranensis | reverse complement strand
GGGGACAAAGGAGTTACTTTTATTAGGATCTATGCGAATCTGCTTGTTCTACCACATGAATATTTTGGTCGACATTTTGTCATATATTTTCATATTACATGAAGTTCGTTTGATGAAAAACCAATATCCTAAAAAATGGTGATTGCTGTTACTCGTGAGATTTTCAGATCAAAATAATACTTAGTTTCAAGATATTTTTTTGAAGTTTAATTTTGATGCATTAGCAGATGTCTAATTATATATATATATATTATTAGCAGATGTCTAATTTTCTATATGGACTAAATCAAAGATAAAAAGACTCATTAACAAGTTAGCTCAAAACAGAGACCAGATACAAATGAAGGTGGACACAATTGGTTATGTTTTGACTCATAACTCGTAATTCGTACAAATGTGTGTTCAAATTTATTGATGGGGGTACGTGTAATTCTTTTAGAAAATCCAAACAAGAAATTGCATGTTCCCTCAATCCCCCGAAAGCTTATCATGTTATTTATATAGGAGTGGGGCCCTCCACGTGTGATTCGTAGGTTTGTGTTGAAGAAAGAGGAGAGTTGAACGGTGCAGCTGTAAGATTGGTAAGAGCATCTTTTATGAAGCGCATGTTAACATTGCCACGTATCTATGAATCTCAATCAACACCCATTGCTTCTTCTCCAAATGCTAAAATAACTTACCATTCAATATTCGATCATCAAATAAAACCAATAAGAATTTTTACCATCACTTCCCTTAATAATGACCATAGCCATTAGCAATTCCTATAACCAAATTTCCAAAACTTCATCATCATCATCATCTTTCGTGAAGATTGATTCATCTCTTGCATAGGCACAAGCTTCAAATAATAATCAATAAGCTCTATGGCGGTTAGTTTCTAAGTTGCATATATGGTTTTATTGTTTTAATATCTTCATTACTTTCTTTCACGATTCTCTTCATAATATTTTTCCTTTCTGGCATGGAAATTATGTTATCAAATTCAATAGATAATTTTCCTCAAAATTGAAAATGATTGGTTCTTCAAAATATGAATTGCATTGTTTGCTAACAGACAAGAACGGTTAAAGTGAGCAACATCTCTTCAGGCGCAACAGAGCAAGATTTGAAGGAATTTCTGACATATCCTGGAAAAATAGAACATATAGAAATGAAGAGGTTTGTTTATATCAGATTGGTTCTGCTCTCTGTATTTTCTATTGTTTGGTTTCTTTTCTTTTTTTTTTTCCCTTTGTATATATAACAATTGCTTTAAAATTTTTCAGTGAGAATAATTCCAAAGTTGCATATGTTACCTTCAATAGTTCAGATGGAGCAGAAACTGCAGTTCTTCTATCGGTAGATTCATTTCTTAGTGCCTACTCTCCCATCTTGTTATTAAGTCTTTGTTTGATTCAACATGTGTCTTTAATCCATTATGGTGATCATATAATTAACATCTTTTTATTGAGACTTAGAGTAATATTGGCATCGCTAAACTAATTGTGTTATAATCAAATTATTAAACCTCCTATAACTTGTACCAGAATTGCTACTATTTAGCAATGGAATGTTCTCTAAAAAACGGTTATAATCTCTTCTATCATGCTGAGTCTATCTTGTATCTGTAGGGAGCTGTGTTGGTTGGACAAGCTATAACCATAGTTTTGGCTACAGATTATGTTGCACCTGCCTCGGCTGCATCTACAATCCCAACCGTATTATCTGCTTCCTCGATTTCTTAGGCAATTAATATGATTATATTTGTCAACCATGTTTACAAATTCATAGTTTTACTCTGATCAGGCAACAGGAGCCACAAATGCAGATGCTGTGACTTCTGAGTCTGGTTTGTTAACAGCGGAGGATGTCGTGAGTAGCATGCTGGCCAAGGGCTACATTTTGGGCCAAGACATATTAAACCGCGCAAAGTCATTTGATGAGAGGCACCAGCTTACTTCTACTGCCTCGTCGAAAGTTGCTACATTGGACCAGAAGGTTGGTATCAGTGAAAAAATCACTGCTGGTTCGATGCTGGTGAATGATAAGGTCAAGGAAATGGATGAGAGGTATCAAGTATCCGAGAAGGCTAAGTCTGCCATGTCAGCGGCAGAGCAGTCGCTGAGCACTGCCGGATCAACTCTCATGAAGAACCGTTATGTGTTAACCGGGGCAACATGGGTGACTGGTGCATATAGCAAGGTTGCTAAGGCTGCTGAGGAAGTGGGACAGAAAACTATGGAGAAGGTTTTAGCACAAGAAAATCAAGAAAACAGTACAGAAGTCAATAAAGATGTTCACAACAGCACAACCACCACCACCACCACCACCACCACCATGCCTGAACCTCAACATGTTGCCAACACAGCTGTTCAACCTCCTAGAAATGAACCACCACAACAGGCTTCAACAACCAATCACCCTTCTAACCCTTCCACAACTCAAGGCTTGAACCCCTAAATTGTAGATATTTCAGTGTATACATTGTGGAATTGGGGTTATACTATATAGTACTAACACATTAAAGGATTTAATGATGTAACTTGAATGGTATGGGTAGCCTTTAACATGTAAGAGTAATAATAGTAACAGTAACAGTAACACAGGAATAATTCCTGGGTTTGCATTTTGATTAGTCAAATGTATGCTTAGTGTTGTTGCATGTCTGAATAAAGCTTTATAGCTCTTCTTTAAACAACATTGATCTCTTGCCATTGGTGGTGACTTCAAGTGTTTTACTATGCAAGTAGATATTAAGGTGTGAATAATCAGGTAAATGGTTAGTTAGGAGAATGTTAACTATGCTGTAAATGGATTAAAATAGGTAGATAGTTAATTAAATGTTAAAAGTCTTAAATTCGAAAGAGTTGAGTAAAAAGCAAGACCATAAGAGTGTTGATATAGGTCCCAAACGATGTTGAAAAATTTATGGGGTACAATTCTTCCTTAATGATAAGAATATATGAGAATCAAAATACACCTTACACCTAAATAGGGTACATGAATGCACTAGGCTAAAGGAACTATTTGAATTGCTTAATACCAAATTGTTTTGTTACATCTAGTTTGGAATTGGAGGAATGCATCCACCAATTGATAGTGTATACAAATAAGCAATAATCAATGTAAAATAAAATATTACAATTTTGTGTGCGCCCTTTAGCAAATGGGCAAAAGATAAAATCCATGCTATGCCTAATGAATGCAAAATTGGGTGACTTCAATTCAATAGGTAGCTACTCATGTCTGTCTAAGAACTTCTCTATAACGACTGAGAATGCCGCAAAGCCAGCACAACCAGCACATGCTGCTTTTGGACCACCTACAATCACAAAGCAACACCAAAACATTCTAAAACAAAGGCAGAGAATAGATTTGAACTAAGCAAGAAACATTTAAATCTTAACTGAAAACAGTGTATTCATGCCACATTTAGGATCAGAGTAATTATAATACTTCAGATCATCCTAGAAATTTCCAACCCATTTTATCCTCCAACCAAACATACTCTAGTATTAAATTTTTAAGGTAATTGGCACATTCGCAACTACAGCTTATGTCAGAGGCAGAGCAAAGCTTGAAATCAATACCTTTCTAAGTTTATCAATCTCCCAAACAGAAGCATAAGACATAGGGCTTCAACTCAATGGCTAGCCACAATTTTGTTCAATGGTTATCTAAAGGTTTAGAACCTTAAGAATGCAAAATCCTTAGGCTTCAGTTGCCCCTTCTCATGTATAAACACATTCTTCCAAGCACCAAAAGAGTCAAGAAACTAAATATTCTAAATTCTTAAGGTGAAGTATAAAAAGCAAACTGGAACTTCAAGGCATCCAAGCCTGTCTTGTTTACATATCTAGTGCGGCTTCAATGGCATAAATGAATGTAAGGTTACCTTTTGCTGATATTGAACCTCCAGTAACACACCCAGCAACAACAGTATTTGTCATGTCATGTTTCGCTCGTGCCTGCAAAAGAATATCAAAGAGACAAGGCGTAAGAAGGAACCCGACATGCTCAAAATATGTTCCTCTTCATCTCCATTGACCATTATACTACCTTCTCAACAACACACTCTGCAGCTGAGAATATAAAACCCATAACAGCAAACGCTTTGGCCGAACCCCAGCTCCTACGCCCCATCTGCTTTGCTTGATATATAAACTCCTGCCTGCCAGTCATCTCTTCGTGAGGCCTGTCTAATGCTCCAAGAAGCAATCCCATGAAGAAGCCAAGTCCACCTCCTAAAAAAAGCATCATCATATAAATCCCAATAAAAACAAATTAAAAAAAAATCACAATGCCTCAACATCTTCCAAACCCTATCATAACCCTGAAGAATATCAAAATCACATATTTAACATTGACAATTGCACTTCAACTCCTTTATTATCTTGTCATGGCATGACTCTGCATTGTTTGATTAAACTCCCAAAATAAAGGCAATAAATTTATACTAATATGAATGTAAAGCTAAAATTTATATTGGAAAAAGCGTATGATTACGATTATACCCATGACTCCACTAACAACACTGCGCACAGCACAGTTATTCCAAATATCTTGGCCGCGAATTTCTTCAGCTGTGGGCAACCTCAGAGGTTGAATCGTAGGCTTCTCAGCTTCATTCAGATTCGAAGCAACACTCTCAGTTCCTTTTCCTGACTCATCAGCCATTTCTACACACACTCCTTCAATTGATCCAAGGGTTCACAGAAAAACACTTCATAATCAACAGTAAGAAAAAAAACTGCAAAATAATACTTTCGAAATCTTTATATACAGAAGCTATAACTAAAGGAGATTTGCCTGTGGTCTGATGAGCGGTGATCGACGGCGGCGGCGAAGCTGAATTCAGACGGAGGAGAAGGGTCTGCGGTGGCTGCAGCTATGCTGCGTTACTAGTTTTTGTGCGAATGCTTCCTCTACTCCTTGGTGTTTTCGGATTTGGGCCATTTTTGGTTTAATTTGGGCCTATACCATAGTTTCTTGGCCCAGTCTAAATAAGCATATGACAAAAAAGGGGGCGAATA
>NC_029774.3:8516700-8518537 GCF_000817695.3 Arachis duranensis | reverse complement strand
TCTTAACATAATTTTTGCAGAACTCATCACCTTATAAATTATCATCCAGTTAATAATAAAATTGTCTCCTTAAAATTCACCCATGAATAATTTTAGGCACTAAAACATTTAACGCTTCAATGTAATTCTTACATACATGTATGCCTTCATATCTTATAAGATTTTAAAATTTATAGTGTACGTAGTAGTATCAGTGCATCATAACTGATATATCATTGTTAAAACTTAAATGTGATATGATATGTTAAAAGAGAAAAGCTCTAGAGCACCAATTTAATTTATATTAGCCCGTAATTTTAGTCAACACTTCAATATTAAATGTTTTGTAGTGTGTCTCTTCCGTTTGTCAGGATTATAGTAAGGACAATGCCGACTTCCCTGCTGCAGGAGCCAGTGGCGGATCTACGGGGGGACCTAAGGTGGCCATGGTACCCCCAAATTTTTTAAAAAAAAATAGTAAATAGTAATAATTAATAATATTAAATTTTTTTATATATAATATTAAAAAAAATATAAGTTACAAAATTTTATAAATTAAAATAACTAAAAACTGCACTATGTATTGGATATTTGAATTATTGTTGTTCTTGTTAACAAATAGCTCATTCTAATAATTAATAAAAATGGTTCTATTATACTAGCCCAAGCCCATACTATTAATTAAAGTAACCCTAGTACATTTTTCAAATATTTATTTCAAACTATCATAGGCATAGCGTCACTTTTCTCTCTCTTTTAGTGATTCCCAAACTTTTGGTCTTCTACTCTTCTCATTTTAATTTTCTTTCCATACCAAAACAAGACATATGAAGAAAAACCATTGAAGAGAAGTGAACAACAAAATATTAACCATTGAATGCACAACAAAGATTCAAAGAGGTATATTTCAATTTTTTTTAAGTTAATGACAATGTCAAGTATTATTTACATTATTTATTTAAAATAATTAATTTATTTTTTTTTATAATGGACAGTGTTCAAAGATTGAAGTGAGGACAAAACTCAATAGAATTATTTTTTTGTGAGACTTGGAACAAAAAATAATCAGGTAAATCAATAACTTTATTTTTGGTTATTATATATTTGTGTTTCTAAAATTATTTGTTATTACTCAATAGGTTTAATATTTTTTTTAAGAAAATAATATATATGCAATTATTTTTGTTTTTTTTTTGTTAGATAGTTCAAGTTAAGTTAAAAATGTCAAAGATGAAAACAATTCACTCATTTTTCAAGAGAAAAGAGAGAATATATGATGAACAAAATTCAGCTTCAGATTCTTTGAGTAATGTTCAAAATATTATTGAACAACCTGTGACACAACTTGTTGAGCAAGATATTCAACCCCTGCTTCCAAAATAGCAAGGACTGAAATAGATCAAGTTAATATTGATACATTGATGCGTGATCCCGGAAAGCGTCCGCAAATTTGGAATTATCCTATCAATCAACAAGATGAAATCCGTAGAGCATACATAAAGTTTGGACCATATCAATTTATTATGGATGAGTACCCTCTTTCTGGTCTAGAAAGTCATCCTCGTCGTTTCAAAGCTCATTGGTTTAAGAGTTTTTCTTGGCTAGAATATTCGCCAAAAGTGGATGCTGTATTTTGTCTTCCATGCTATTTATTTTCTAGAAAATCAAGTCCATTCACATCAGGAGGATTTCGCAATTGGAAAAAAGTGAATAATGGAAAGGATTGTGCATTTTTATCTCATGTGGGTAAATCTCTTAATTCTCCTCATAATATTGCTGTTAAGTCTTGTAAAGATTTGCTTAATCAATTATGTCACATTGACAAAGTATTGGCTAAGCAAAGCTCACAACAAGTTTT
>NC_029774.3:8510161-8515115 GCF_000817695.3 Arachis duranensis | reverse complement strand
AATAAAAAAAATTATTTTTAATATTAATTATATAAATGATAGAACGAATATAACTATATGATTATATAAAATATTTTATATTATCAATCTATTAAAATTAAACTCATAAAATATAAACCATAATCATTTTTGTTGCCAATTATCATAATGCCACTATCTGTTGGGCACTAGCTTATATTGGAGGTGAGAGATAATAGGCTGCATTTGTTTATTGATCCGAAAGATATTGAGATAAAAAAAATGAAAATATAAAATTACATTTAAAAAATAAGATATAAAAATAGTATAAATTAGTCTAAATATGCACATTTTAGTTAAAATAGAAAATAAATGAATGAATAAAAAATATATGAAAATCAATTTAAATTCAAGGATTTATTTGAGTATTTTTCCTTCTTAAAAAATGCAAAAAGAAATTTCAGTTAAAAAGATTTATTTTTGTATATTCTAATACATTTGAGTAATTTTCTTATAAATATAAGTAGAACTATTGGAAAAAAGTTATAAAATTCTTCCTTTTATGTTGAAATGCTGCAATTGTCATCTTTTTAAAATTATTATTATTCAAATATAAAGTAGTTTTGCATCTAGTTTCTAGACATAAAATAACTTCAACATGTAATTTTCTAAAAATATCATTTTGTAAAATATCATCCAAACTTGTCACTCTCCATAATTTAGTTGTTCAATATAATAATATATTTTTATTTTTTAGACATAAATTGCTGAATATATACACGTCATTTTTTCTCCTTGATTCCGGGACAAAGTTTTGAGACTTTGGATGAAAGCTGAAGAATTCTTTTCTTTCTCCCCACTTTATCATCATTATTCTAACTTCCTTATACAATTTTTTCTTTTCCCCCAAAACAATTTTTATTAAGTTTGAAAGTTTGATCATTATTTCATTAATTACATGCCATTTCATTTCTCTGAACTCTCCTTTGTCATTTTCCCAAAGAGATATAGATAGTGGTTGAACAAAAAAGTGTTTGTTTTATTTTATGTAACGTACAAAAAGGTTTGATAGAAGTGGGAATTAAAAATGTGACTGAGTCCCCAAGGAACGTAACATCACAATCCAACACTTCTTCAACTCACTCTCTTAGTCTCTTTAATTTCCTTGTTCCATTCTTCTTTCTCCAAATTACAAGTTAAGAAAATTAAGCTAAGGTATGATCTTATTTTCTTTCCCATCATAAACTAATACTTTGATTTTAACTATAATTTTGGTTGAGATATCCCTTTTTTTTTTAATAGATAAGTTAGGAAGATGAGTGAGAACTTGATGGAAAAAGTGAACGCATTAGGAGAGCGTCTCAAGATTGGTGGAGTGGAAGTAGGTAGAAAGATGAGTGCCGGAATGAGTTCTATGAGCTTCAAAGTGAAGGAATTTTTCCATGGTCAAAACCATGCGGACAGGCTCGTCGAGGAGGCTACATCAGAGTCCCTCGACGAGCCTGACTGGTCTATGAACCTTCAAATCTATGACTTGATCAATGATCATGAAAGCATCAACACAGGCGAAGTGGTTCGGGCGATCAAGAGGAGGATCATGATGAGGAATAATCCGAGGATTCAGTACCTTGCATTGGTCCTTCTTGAAGCATTGCTTAAGAATTGTGACAATAAGGGATTCATGGAAGTGGCATCTGAGAGAGTTCTTGATGAGATGGTTAAACTAATTGATGATCCTTTAACAGTTTCTAGTAACCGCAACAAGGCTTTGATCATGTATATATATATATCTTCAATTTTTTCTTTTAGAAGGTGGTTTGATAATTACTCTTGTTTGAGCAGAGTTTGAAATCAAGGGGTGTTGGATTTCCTGTTAGAGACAATGAAAGCTTGGCTCCAATTTTCACTCCTCCTCCTCGTCGTTCATCCTCTGCTGCTGATTCTGATGATATCATTTTACCACATCCCATTCGCTATGATATTCCCATGCGAAGCTTCACCTCTCAACCAACCACAAAGGAAGCTTTTCATGTTGCAAGAAACACCATTGAGCTTCTCTATACTATCTTATCTTCTTCACCACACCAACAACTTTTACGGGTATCATTTCTTTTCAGTGTTTCATGACTGGTGTGTCATTTATACAATTTACATTAATAACTATTATAGACTGAATTTTAAACTCAAGTATGATAATAACAGATAAATTTTGTGTTTGTGTCAGAGTTTATCACAAATTCTAAACCTTAAATCTTAATAATGATATAATATATTGGTGACCAATATTAATTTCCTAATCATTTGGCTGATTATTTTAGGGTAAGTTTTTAATTTGTGTTAAATTTATTATAGATAAGTGCTATATGTTTCGAAGACAAATAAGTCTTCGACTAATTAAAAATATAAAAACATCATTTATTTTTTAAAATATAAGACATTTAAATCTCTTCGGGGGATCAATTTATTGTTATATATTTTAGACGGAAGAACTTAAATATTCTATATTTTTAAAATGTTAGGTTTTTGTATTTTCAATTAGTTAAAGACTTATGTCTTTGAATTAAAATATTTGGGACTTATTTATCTTTTTCTTGAGTTATATTTTAGAAAAAATAATGTTAATTGCTAACCGCTATTATATTTTTTTAGGCCTTCCTGAAAATTTCAAATCCAAAACAAATTAGTAAGAAAAATAAAAGTCCACTAGTCAGGAAAAATAAGTCTATTGACTTATGACTTTCACAAAAATACAACAGTTCAATCATTAATATAAAATAAATACAAAGTTCATTGCATAATCCCATTTGAATAAAAACCGTTAGTTAAATATAGGTTCACATGGTTTTTCCTTTACTCATTAGTGAACCATCTGAATTGAAAAATTCAGTTATTTAACAGAACTTGTTTGTACAGGATGAACTGACAACCTCATTAGTACAACAGTGTCAAAGGTCTCGATGTGATGTGCAAAGAATAGCTGAGACTTCTGGGGACAATGAAGCACTTCTTTTTGAGGCATTGAATGTGAATGATGAGATTCAAAAGGTTCTAACTAAGTACCAAGAATTCAACAAGCCTACAGCTCCTCCTGCTCTGCCTACATTTACTCCACTCCAACCGGTCGAGGCAGAGGAATCGCCCGGCCGGAACACAACTGAAGATGATGATGATGATGATGCCTTGATTAGGAAGCCAAGTGATTCAAGGGTTGGATTGAGCCATGATGACATGATGCATGATCTTGATGAGATGATTTTTGGCAAAAAAGGTGTTGGAGATGATCCTACCAACCACCACCAATCATCAAAACATGATCTCATCTCCTTCTAATTATTTATGCTTTTGCAACAAACGACACATAACCTTAATTACTGGTTACTTCTATAATATATTAGATCATGGTTTTGAACCTTGTTCTTCAAACCTCGTTGATTTATTTAAATTGCGCCCTATAAATACATATAAAGTTGAAAAATTATAAATTAAATTTAAATGCAAGGCATCACTTCTATTATAATATATAAAAATAAAAATACAATAATAATATATAGTTTTTTTTATAAATCTTTATACATCAATGCTAAATCTATTTTATAGTAACTAGTAAGATAGAGAATAGCATTGGAAATAATATTTTTTAACTTATATATTAAATTAATTATAGAATGGAACATGCAATATTAGAACTATTACTATAACACACTGTCATATATGGTCATACAAAAAGTTAATTAAGGCAGCTCAGTCCACAAGTATGTCGCTTTAACGCGGAGGCTGGAAAAAGACCACACTCAAAGGTGTAATGTACACTGATAATTATATCAGTGCTGTTTCCATAATTTAAACCTGTAATCTTGAGATCACACGGAGACAACTCAACCATTGCTCTAAGCTTCCTCTTCTTGTACAAAAAGTTAATAGTCATAACATAATTTAAATAGAAAAATATCATAATCATTTAGAAGATTTTGATCATGATGATAACATTTAAATATACGAGTTATAATGATAAGTGTTAAGGCTAAATTTGATTCAAACTGAACAACCCTGCTTCTGAATTCTATAGTTTCTAATCTTCAATCATGAGCTTACATCCATCCTTCATTTCCAAATTTCGTAGCGCAAGAGATAATACTCGGTTTGGTCCTTGAACTTGTACTTGTCTCAGGGCAGTCAAAGACCACAGTTCATCTGGGAGATTGTCCAATTTTCTACATCTTCTGATAATCAGACTTTGAAGGCATGGCATTGCACCATTTGATGGTTTCAGTGGCTAAGAGAAGGGGGGTTGAATCTTAGCCCCTTTTTCGCTTGCTAACACTTGCTGGACTTTGAAGAAATTTTTCTGTTTTTAGCTCGTCCCTAGCCACGAGACATTTTCATTTTGTCTCGTCACTTGACACGAGACATTTTTTATTTTTCATCTGATCAGTAAAAACAGAATTGAAGTAGGAAGAGAGAAAGAAGATTACACCCAGATATATCCTGGTTCAGCTGCTAAGTGCAATGCAGCCTACATCCAGTCTCCATCACAACAATGATGGAATTTCACTATAATCATCCAGATTACAACTTGTAAAGTGCTAACCCAACTTACAAGGGGATTCCCACAGAATCATGAAACACAACACAGATGTACAAAGGAACTCTAAGACATCTATGGCTTTTTCTTTTAATTTTGCACTCTCTGTCTTTTTCCGCTCTATGGCTTTTTCATACAAACCTCACTATTTGCCTTTTTTCATGAGACTCAAGACATGACAAAACTAAACATAAAAATTACAAAATAGAATACATTGAAGGAAAAGAAAATCTATTAGCTTAGGTAACTCTGAGAACTCTGTGCCTTGCACTCTCACCCTTTCTCCTTGTTCCAAACCTTGACTGTTCACCCTTACCTATAGGGAGAAGCCTTCAAGGTTGAAATCAAACAAACCAAGCTAATCTTCTTCTTCTTCAAAATAGAACCGGTTCGACCACAGAGAGAGAGAGAGAG
>NC_029774.3:8504101-8509230 GCF_000817695.3 Arachis duranensis | reverse complement strand
GAGTACGAGTACTCCCTTTGAAGATTGAATTTCTCCCCCTTTCAAATTATCACATGGCTCCCCCTTGATGTATGCTATTTTATCAGAGGAGGCACTAAACCTGTGATATTTAAATCAAGCTACATGTAACTATGTTAATCAACATATTAATTTGAAATGTTGAATGCTTGATTTATGAGCAGAGATTGGTGATAAACAAAACTCATTTGTTATCAATAAATTGATTATCTGCTCAATATACACATCAACTAAGCTCAAACAGTGTTGTTCAAAAAAATTCAATTATTTTCCAGTCAAAGTATCAGAGCTATATCATTCAAGTAAGGAAAATGTTTTTGAATCTCATATGAACAAAATATGGCAGCTGTTAGATATCACAGTTTAAAGGAACTACCAAAAATATGTTTTCTGATCAATATATTTACCAAGATGAATAAGAATATTCCAAATAAAAACATGTTCATCAAGATAAATCAACAATAAGGCATTCAATAAATCAAACATCATTATAAACCAAATGCCAAATGTTTGTTTTCAGCAAACAGTAACAATGCATTATCAACATGCATTCCTAACAGGGGTGATCATGAACTTTCATCAATTGAAGGTTTCATCCCCTGTTTTCATTATCCTCCCCCTGTTTCATTAGTTCCAAATTTCAATTTTGGAGACTAGTTTTCCTCCCCCTTTTGTCATCAAGGGGCACCTGCACAAGATATGAATAATACCACAAATTATCCATAACAACAAAATAACAAGAGTGTATCAAAGTATCACAGAGCAGAGAGTTTCAAGTTACGCTCATACAAAAGAAAAAAAAACAGATTGAGGCTAATAGAGCCAATATTAGAAAAAGGAAAAACAGTCATTAATCATCAGACAAATTGTAATCAGAGTCTGCAACATCTTCTTCACTTCCAGCGCCCAGATCCTTTTCCAAGTTTTCCAGCATCATACCCACTCGCTCTTTACATCTCCCCCAAGCACGTTCATTTTCATAGGCTAGCTTTCGAGAAGCCCTATGGAATTGAATCATGAGCGTGGACATGTTAGAGAATTCGGTGAGGATTTCCCTTGTTGACTCGATTGCTTTGGAGGATTCAAACTGGCTTTCAAGGTCACTGTCCATTGGCATTGATTTCTTACTCTTTGTTCCTTTTACAGTACCACCGCCTTTAATCATAGAAATTTTGTTCTCCACAGCCTCATTTGTTAAATCTACCTTATAGTACTCAAAAATACACGTGAGAAACATTCCATAAGGTAAATTAGCCTTTTTGGTACTTCTAACACAATCCCACATATGTCTGATCATGAGATAAGCAAATGAAATAGGGGAAAAAGTAACAAGGGCAAGAATGATTAAGGAATCAGATACAGTTACCCTATTGTGAGAACCACTTTGTGGAGTTAAAATGTGGGTTGTGATGCGGTGCAGCAATGAGTTGGTTGGTCCAAGAGCTTTGTGAGTAGGAACAGTGCCATCTAATCCAGACATGTTTACACAGATTTGAGAGAGAACTTGCTTGTAAGTAATCCCAACATGATCATCCCATTTGTCACTTATGTATACCCTCGGTCCCTCGTCCGTGTAACCAAGGGCAGCACTGATGGTTTCAGTGTTCAGAGCCATATGCACACGTTTCACATAAGAGTGAAGAGTACCATCAATCAGTCTGAGATTCGCATAAAATTGCCGAACCAATTTTGGATACACCATTTTGTGAGTGTGTAGCAGTGGAGACCATAGCAGTGGAGACCATTTGATGTTGTCAAACAGAGGTTGCAAAATAATTCCTTTGGCTGACAGTTGATCAAGATTCACCAAGTAGGAGGGACATATATGCCTCTTTTCCAGAACTTCTTGATGGAATTCATAAAATGCACATGTCAGGAATCTGGATGGATCATAGTGAGAATGTGGCTTGTGAAACTTGTTCTTGAATTCCAGTGACTCAAGATTTACCGGTTCCCTAGTTTCATGCAACACGAAACCTTTGGGCTTCTGAGAGCTTCTGCCTGAAGTGTGTGGTGTAGCCTTCTTTGGTGATCGCGGCGGTGGAGAAGGAACGGGTGAGGTTTGAGACGATTCTTCTTCAACACTGGGCTCCTTGTTTTTGCCACGGCCAGAACTCTTGTGAGCAATCTTCTTTCTCATGGTGGGTGTAGGTTTGACTGATTGAGAAGGAGAGGAAGAGGATGTTGAGTGAATGTGAATATGAGTGTGTGTTTGTGGAGTGAACGGTTTTTGAGAGAGATTGATCCTTTCACTTTTTCTTGATGCTGTTTTCTTTTTCATTATGGGGAGAGAGATAATGGGAGAGGAAGAAGAAAGGTTGGCCGAAGGTGGAAAGTGGAGGGAGGTTAAGGAAGCAATAAATGTTGATTGGAGAGAGATGATGGGGGTGGTTAATGGTCATTATGCACGGTTATTAACCAAAGCAGTTTCCCAAGAAATTTGAAAGGAGTGTTCCTTAAATCAAGGGATTAGTTGAAAAGGAAGGATTTGATTTGACATTATCCCTCTTTCAACTAGATATGATAGGACAACTTTGAGATTTGGTTTTCAAAAAAAGAATAATTTAACAAAGTAGTCAGAGATGGATCAAAGGGATTTTGTGGGGCCCATTGAAATTTGTTTCTGCGTAGTCTCCCCCTTAAGCATAGCTCTCCTATCATGCATTTATTTTTATCTCGTCCATTCCTGCGAGATAAAATTGAACTGAGTCAGAAATTCATAGTTTTTCAACTTGATTTAAATCAATCATTCCCAAGCTTTTCCTTAACAAACAGAATCTATCTTCACAGAGGGGTTTTGTAAAAATATCATCAAGTTGTTCTTCAGATTTTACAAATTGAATATCAATAGTACCCTTTTGCACATGTTCTCTAATAAAATGATATTTAATTTCAATGTGCTTTGTTCTTGAGTGCAGAATAGGATTCTTGGAAATATTTATTGCACTCATGTTATCACAAAATAAGGGTATGCTATTGATTTTTAATTTGTAATCTTCCAATTGAGTTTCTAACCAAATTAATTGTGAACAACAAGCAGATGCGGATATATATTCAGCTTCAGCTGTGGATAGAGCCACTGTGGCTTGTTTCTTACTTGACCACATATTGAGTGAGCTTCCAAGGAAGCAACACATGCCCGAGGTGCTTCTTCTATCCACTCGATCTCCCGCATAATCTGCATCACAAAACCCTACTGCACAAAAATCATCAGACTTTGGATACCACAAGCCATAATCACATGTTCCCTTAATATACCTAATGATGTGCTTAACAGCCGTTAAATGGGATTCTTTTGGGTGAGATTGAAATCTTGAACATACACCCACACTTTGAACAATATCTGGTCTAGAGGAGGTAAGATACATTAGTGAACCGATCATTCCCCTATACTGTGTCTCATCCACATCTAGGCCATCATCATCTTTTTCAAGTTTATTGTTTGGATGCATTGGAGTTCCCATTGGTTTGGAATTTTCTAAGCCAAATTTCTTTATTAATTCTTTTGCATACTTGCCTTGGTGAATAAAAGTACCACTAGGAGTTTGTTTAATTTGGAGGCCAAGAAAGAAGGTAAGCTCTCCCATTAAACTCATCTCAAACTCACTAGTCATGAGTTTTCCAAACTCTTCACACAAGGTCTCGTTGGCTGATCCAAACACAATATCATCCACATAAACTTGAACAAGAAGGATGTCATCATTAGAAACTTTAATGAACAAAGTAGTGTCGGTGGTTCCCCTTTGAAAATGATTTTCTAACAAGAAGGCACTAAGCCTTTCATACCAAGCTCTAGGAGCTTGTCTAAGGCCATAAAGAGCCTTTGAAAGTTTAAAAACATGATTAGGAAAATCTTTATGTTCAAAACCGGGGGGTTGAGCCACATACACTTCTTTATCAATAAAGCCATTAAGGAAAGCACATTTAACATCCATTTGAAACATTTTGAAACCCTTATGGGCAGCATAGGCAAGAAGCAACCTAATTGCTTCTATTCTAGCTACCGGAGCAAAAGACTCATCAAAATCAATTCCCTCTTCTTGATCGTAACCTTGGGCCACTAATCTAGCCTTATTACGAACAACTTGTCCATCCTCACCAAGTTTATTTTTAAATACCCACTTAGTACCCGTTACCTTCTTACCATCCGGATGAGGTACTAATGTCCAAACCTCATTCTTGTCAAATTGAGCAAGTTCCTCTTGCATGGCCTTGACCCATGATGGATCTTCAAGAGCTTGTTTGACATTGTTAGGCTCCATTTGTGACAAGAGAGCAAAATTGCTAGGTTCGGTTTGCCTTTTGGTGGAGGATCTTGTGGTTATACCTTGAGAAGGATCACCAATGATGAAGTCATGAGGATAACCCCTCATGGATTTCCATTCTCTAGGCTTCCGGACAGGTGTTGAGCTTTGATGATCTTCTGGTGGTCTCACTGTTTCAGTTGCTCGTGCCTGCTCAGGAGACAAAATGGAAGTTTCTCCTTCGATCTGACGAGACAAAACTGGGCTGACAGGTTCTTTATTTTGCACAGATTTGGGATTTTCTTTACTTGTTCCATCTTCTTCATAATCTGATTCATTATCCTTTACAGTACTGGGAATTAAGTTAGAGTCACAGAAAGTAACGTGTATGGATTCCTCTATGGTTCTATATTCTTTGATATAAACTCTATAGGCCTTGCTTGTGGTGGAATATCCAACAAACATTCCTTCATAGGATTTTGGATCAAATTTTCCAAGGTTTTCCTTATTGTTAAGTACAAAGCATTTGCATCCAAAAGCATGAAAGTACTTAAGATTTGGAGGGGTTCCTTTCCATAGCTCATAAGGAGTTTTCTTTAACCCTTTTCTAATGATTGTTCTATTCAAAATATAACATGCTGTGTTCACAGCTTCAGCCCATAAAAATTTAGGAATTTAATTCTCACATAGCATGGCCCTAGTCATTTCTTGAAGGCTTCGATTCCTTCTTTCAACCACCCCATTTTGTTGGGGGGTTCTAGGGCATGAAAAATTATGAGAAATCCCTAAGTCATCACAGAATTTTTCAAAGTCTTGATTTTTAAATTCTCTTCCGTGATCACTTCTCAAATGGGCAATTTTCAAATC
>NC_029774.3:8502428-8503803 GCF_000817695.3 Arachis duranensis | reverse complement strand
AACATCCCCAGTTTTCTCACAAACAACTAAGCAAACAAACTTCTTAAAAATAACTTCAAAACCCAAATCACATAATTGACTAACACTAAGTAAATTATGTTTCAAGCCATGTACAAGGAGGACATCATTTATACAAGATGAGAGATTTTTACCCACTTTCCCAACAGCTACTATTTTTCCTTTTGCATCATCACCGAATGTGACAAATCCTCCATCATATTCATCAAGCTTTATGAAGAAGGTTGTCTTTCCGGTCATATGCCTAGAGCATCCGCTATCCATGTACCACATATTTTCTTTCTTCTTGGATGCTAGGCATACCTACAAAATAAACTCAAGTGACCTTAGGTATCCAAATTTTCTTGGATCCTTTCACGTTAAACCATCTCTTATGTCCCAAATCATTGTAATCAAAAACAACTTTGTAAACTTTGTCACCAATCATTCTTTCACCAAAGAAACATTGAACTGGAAAATGACCACTTCGGTTACATAGTCTACAAAATCTTGGAGTTGTTGTTTTGTTAAAGTAAGTTGGGTCTTGATATTTTACATTATTTGAAGATGAAGCAATGTTTTCAAAATGTGATTTTTCAGTTTTATAAAATCCCAACCCATCTTTATCATAAAGAGGTTTTTGACTAGCCAAGATTTGGTTCAAATTTTCAGAACTTTGGGTGAACTTAGCTAAGTCTTCTTTAAGTCTTTTAACCTCTTTGAGCAACTCTTCATTTTGCTTAAAACAGTTCACATATGCAAGAACATAATGGTCACTTTCACAGCTTCTAACTTGGGCTTTTAACTGCTTATTTTCTTTCACAAGATCACAAGCAGTTTCGGCCTCTCTTAGTTTTTCTTTGAGGAAATCATTTTCAGCTTTAAGAATGAAATTTTGTTGTTCAAGATCTTGATTCTCAGTTAGAAAACATCTTATTTTTTCAGAAAGGTGATCTATCATAAGATGAAGGTCTTCAGTGTTAGAGTTTTGAAAGGATACCTGCTTTACCTCATTTGCCATGAGACAAGGTTGTGACTTAGTCTCAGATTCTTCATCATCATCATCTGAGTCATTTTCCAAGTCTTCCCATGAAGCCATCAGTCCCTTTTTCTTTTCCCTTTTTGGCTTTTCTTCCCTTTTTAACTTGGGACAATCAGATTTGAAATGCCCCTTTTCCTTGTAATTGTAACAGATTACTTTGCTAAGGTCCTTCTTCATCTTCCTTGAGCTGCTGCCTTTGCCTCTGAGTTTCACCATTTTCCTGAATTTTTTTGCAAACAACACAAACTCATTTTCAGAAGAATTATCACTGGATTCATCATCCAGAGGGTTAGTCACAGAAGAAAAAGCAATTCCTTTCTTTTTTGAGTCTTTTTT
>NC_029774.3:8484351-8500747 GCF_000817695.3 Arachis duranensis | reverse complement strand
ATGCTTAGTGGATTCGGATCATGCATAGGGAACTCTCATCAAATGTGAAGTTGGGCTTAGTTGCAACAATTATTAATTTTTGGCTCAATAATAATTCAGCTCTACTTTGTTGGTTATAATCTTTGAAATCAAAGCTTAACAAAATTCACACTTGGGCTTTGCAACATTTCTTTTGTTTTTGTTCGGCCCAAATTATAATTCAGCTTCATAGCATGAGAAGCATGTAGCAAGGCTAGTTGGGCTTAATCCAGAATTTCATTTTCGGCCCAAATAAAATCTGCACCACAAAATTATTAATTAAGCAAATATGAGTTGAGATCAAATTAATAATTTTGTAATTAAATATTTAATAATGTTTGTTCATCATCAAAATTAAATAAGAGTTTTCCAAACTCATCACCATTGCCTAATTTCCAGTTATGAACTTGGAGCCCCAGCATAAAAAAGTCCTGGAGCCGTTTGAAGCTACCTGCACTGCAATTAGTCTCAAAGGAATCATGAAATTCAAGTTCTCCATGCAAGCTCAAACGTTGGAGTCTAGTAAGATTAGCAATGGCATTTATCCCATCATCATTCATGAAGCTAATGCCCGTCAATGTTAAGTTTGTAAATCATGGAGGAAACTCTATATCATACATTGCAAGGTCCAAAGCTCCTATAACTTAGCTTTCAATGTGCTCAGATTTGAGAACTGCTGCAGGGTCTGTAACAATTCAATTGGCTTGCAACCGATGTGCCATTCCATGTGCTTGAAGTTTGAGGACTCTG
Source organism: Arachis duranensis (assembly GCF_000817695.3). Lineage (NCBI taxonomy): Eukaryota > Viridiplantae > Streptophyta > Magnoliopsida > Fabales > Fabaceae > Arachis > Arachis duranensis. The sequence goes on along the minus strand of NC_029774.3, from coordinate 8,499,979 downwards.
AAACCTTATATTGCTTCAATTCAATGAAAAGTTTTAACTTGTTCAGATGACTACTTAATCGTTGTAAGCTTGACAACAATTCATGCACATTATCTTTGTGGATCGAGGAGATGTGCAAACCCAACTTTTGTAGCTTGGGAAACCTTCCTTTCTCTAACAAGCATGCAATCTGTCTATTGAATGTAATGTAATAGATGGTTTGAAGATTCCACATAACTTCATCTTCTGCTTTTGAACCATGGTGGCCACGGAGGATCATGATTCCATTAGTATTCAAATGCCTAAGTTGTTTCAGGCTCCGTAGTCCACTGGGCAAATATATTGAAAGCCACAACACAGAACCTAAATAGTAATTGTGATTGTATATTTCCAAAGTTTGTAAACATTGAAGTGCGGATATAGAATCCGGAACCTTGAAGGAATCACTTTCTGGGCGTATTCTTAAATACCTTAAATGGATAAACAAGCCCAAGTTGGAAGGGACTTTGCTGCTTTAATTTTCCCCTTGTTTGCAAGTAACCCTGCCAAAACAACAATGGAGAGTGGCAAACCGCCACAACTTTTGATCATTTGTTTTCCGATATTCTCTATATCAGAAGGACACTCTTCTCCTCGAAACACTTTCCTGGAGAAGAGTTCCCAACTTTCATCATCGCCCAGGAATTGAAGGTAATAAGGAGGATATGGACTGGTATGGGATGCCACCTCTTTCAAACGACTAGTGATGAGTATTTTACTACCATTGTTGTCGTTTGGAAAAGCATCTTGTACCTCATCCCAGTCTTGAGTCTTCCAGAGGTCATCAAGTTCAACCAGATACCGTTTCGTGCTCAAGAAATTCTGCACCTTTAGCTTTAGCTTGTCGATATCCAAGCTAGAGAGGTTATCTGGTTTCTCTCTTTCCTTTCTTTTGCTTCCCATTATTGTTCTAAGCGTTAGGCATCAAACACTTGACGAGGCCAAGCAAAAGCTCCTTAACTCCTTAAAAATTTGATTTGGCTTCATTGATTTGACTTAGTCTTTAATTTTTGCTTTTCCTTTCTTTTTTTTCTTTGATGCTTAATAAAAAAATGAAGCACTTTCAGTTCTAAATTAACTTATTTGCTTGTGAAGTTCTGCAACGTTGGGCATAGTTCAACTAGTTCTTTTGTCCAAATCCCAATAGCAATAGGTCTTTTTCAATTGTCTTTGTTGGACCAAGTTCAACCCAATTTATTTAATACATTAAACTTTATTATAGGTCTGTACAATAAAACACACTTGAAATAACTTTAGACTTCTAATCCAACTATATGCAATGTGTTTATCATCATCAAAAATATGATTATTGTTTTTTAAATTCAACAGATATTTTACGTCAATTTTGGTGAGCTTTCGCTCATATGTGTTTAATACGCTAAAGAGTGGCTATAATTGTTCCTGACAGAATGAGGAGCGATCTATAAAATCTTTATCACGATAAGATTGTAAGTGGACGAAAATTAAAGTGAAATAGAAAAGTGGAGTTGATAATTGTTTTGTATGTTTTGGAAAGATGAATAGTTGGGTTCTTTGTCTTCTCCTCATTGACTCCGCGTCAACTATGCAAAACGCTAAGGTGTATTATTGTGTTAAGTCTAAATAGGATGCTATTTTGTATGAATTTCTATTGTAGTTGAGGACCTAGCTGAGAGCAATGCAGCAAGTTTGTTATCATTCAGTAGATGAGTAGATGTAAGTTGGTCTTGGAGGCTCAAGTCACATCAACTTATGCATTATCAAACACAAACACACCATTCAAGCAAGCTGTTTGTGAACTAAAAAGTATTTCACATGAACTTAGTAGTAACAAGTTTGACACAAATGATATATGTTAAAAATGTTCAAAAAACTTTGGCAGAACATAGTAGCAGTGAATATTGGGAATTTTACATTTCTAAATGCTTGAATATTTATAAATGCTTGAACATAACTCAGTATCAGTGTTAGTGCTGATATTAGTGCTTCATAGGTTGAACATAACTTAGCAGAAAAATGCACAATCATGAAGTTATAAATGGATAAATGAGATTACACATGCTGCAACATTTCTTTGGTTCTTTCATAACAATGCCCTGAAAATCAGTTTTTTCCATCTGTGATTCTGGAGAACCTTGTTTCTTCTATGAGGATACCTCTATCATAGAATATCTTGAGATATATATCAAGCTTGACAAGTACAAACAATTATTTCAACAATCACAATGTCACAATACTAAACCTATTTACTTTTAGTCAATGAAATTAAGACTTTTGTAGTCATGTTATTATTTTAAATAGTGTCACAATCTTGTGTTTGTGTGCGTAATATGGAGAAGATTGACCACTTATAGAAATAAGAATATTATATGGTGAAATTACTAAAATAGAGGTCCCAATTCAAATGAACAACTATCCTAATGGTTGTAGATCTCTGCAACAATTCAGAAACGAAGTTGCCATCATTTGCATTGTGCCATGATGATGACATGATTTTTGGCAAAAGAGGTGTTGGAGATGCTGCCATAAAACATGATCTCATCTCCTTCTGATTATTTATGCTTGCAACAAACAACACATAATCTTATTATTTATGCGAGGCTCCACTCTATTATAATATACAATTAATTAAGAATAAAGTAATGCTACAAGAAGCTAATCTATTTATTTACAAAAATATTATTTATATATTAAAATTAATCACCAATATATTTGTATATAAATATATATATAATTTAATCTATTTTCAATGTGTATTTATATTTTAATATATATTTTATATTAGTGACTGATTTTAATATACACATAACATTATTAATTTTTTTTTATAATTTATAAAAGTTTATACAAATTCTCTATACAATAAATGTTAGCTATCTATTTTTAAAATGCTACATAAGCACTTTTAAACACATGGCAATATAGGAGACTAAAACTAAAAAACTCTTACCTATTATTATAATTCAAATATAAATGACTAATTGAATGCAATAAACATATACATTAAAAGTGTTATAATAATAATAATTATAAAAAATCTCAATTACAAAATATAAATATTCAAATTTTACATTTTTTATTTACTTATACATATTGTATAAAATTCGTACTACTTCACTATTTGATCTTATAAAGTATGTTGCATAATACTTACTTTATATTTTAATTTCATATTAATAATTACTAAAAATTCCTCCAAACAAGTTTAAATTTAGCACATCATCTCTTAACTAAGTACATTCAAATATATTATAATTGATGGTTATCAGTGGCTAAGAGAAGGGGGTTGAATCTTAGCCCCTTTTTTGCTTAGTAACACTTGCTGCCTTTTGAACTAGCTTCACGAGATATTTCTTGTTTTTGTCTCGTGCCTAGTCAAGGGACTTTTTCTTTTTATCTTGTAACCAGTCAAGAGATATTTTTCAATTTTGTCTCTTTCGAACAGAATCAGAAATGGAGTAGAAAAGAGAGAGAGAATCACACCAAGAAATATCTTGGTTCAGTTGCCAAGTGCAATGCAGTCTACATCCAGTCTCCATCACAACAATGATGGAATTTCACTATAATCATCTTGATTACAAACACCAATTCTCCTTAGGAACTACCCTTTCTATCCGAGACAAGTCCAGAATCTAACCCCAATCTTGAACTTGACTTGGTCACCTACCAAGCTTTCAACTGCTAACCCAACTTGCAAGGGGATCCGCAGAATTATGAAACACAACACAAATGTACAAAGGACCTCTAAGGACATCTATGGCTTTTTCTTTTAATTTTGTATACTTTGCCTTTTTTCACTCTATGACTTCTTCATACAAATCTCACTGTTTGCCTTTTTCCATGAGACTCAAGACAGACAAAACTAAATAGAAAAATACAACCTGAAAAACATTGAAGGAGAAGAACTTCTGTAGGCTTGGGTAGCTATGAGAACTCTGTGCTTTACACTCTTTTCTCCTTGCTTCAATCACTGGCTGTTCTCCCTTATTTATAGAAGGGGAAGCCTCCAAGGTTGAAACTGTTGAACCTAGCTAATCTTCTTCTTCTTCAAACCAAAAATCGGTTCGGCCAAAGAGAGGAAAGAGGAAACCGAATGCTAAAACCAACATGCAATTACCTCTGTGTCATCCCTTCTCACCAAGCTCCATCAATCCGGGCCTTCCATCTTGACTTGTTCCCCAAGAAGGATTCCTAGCCCTTGATGAGTCTTTGATGCTTGACAGCTCCTACTGCTCTTATCTTCTGCCTCTTCCTCCACGTAGCTACAGTAGCTACCTCCTGTGGTAGTTGATCAAAAGTAAAGATGAGCCATGCTTCCAAGGGATCTTTTTCTCTTACCGAGTTGGATCTCTTCCATTTTTGGGTATGGAGAGCTTGAGATTACTTCACCACATCTTACCTTTAGTGGCAAAGATCTCAGCCACACCATACTGTTGATTTTCTTTTTCTTGATGCCATCATCACAATGGCCTCTTCTTTGCAACTAGCTTCTTCTTCTTTCTTCTGATAGCTTGTTTTTGCTTCCATTTTTCCTGTGAATTGACAACCAAACAGAGAAGAAAGAGAAGAGAGAGAATGCATAAAAGATTTCAAAATGAATTAAGAAAGTGAATAACATTAAATTAAGTTTACACTCCCCATGCCTAGTAGCGTGTAGCTCATTAAGGGCAATCAAATCAATTCTACTTTCTCTTTCATGTTTCCAATGCTATTAATGCAAGTTAATTAAATTTTGAAATCCATCAAAAGAGAGGGTGTTATCCATGGAAGCATGAAACTTTGCTTTCTTCCAATATTGATTTCGGACCAAGCTTTGGTCTTTGTAGCAAAGATTTTAAATGGACTTGTTTCAACAACATACTATCCCAACTAACCAAGCATTGATTCAGCCATAATAATTAAAACATTTTTGTACCAATGCTAAAGTTTAACTTCACATTGGGCTTGTTATTTTTTTCTTGGCCCAAAACAAAATCTGCAACCAACAAAATTATTAATTAGCAAATATGAATTAAAATTCAAATTAATAATTTTGTAATTAATTATTTTAATAATGTTTGATCATCATCAAATTAATTTGGAGTTTTCCAAACTCATCAATCTCCCCCTTGATGACAAACATTATTGAAAATTGAGATGAAAAGAGTTAGAGTTTAGAGTACTCCCTTTGAAGATTTGAACTCCTCCCCCTTTCCATCTGTTACATAGCTCCCCTTTAATATGTACCATTCTATTAAGGAAGCTTTACCTGTAACATTCTTATCAAGCTTAAAGCCACAATGTATTCAACATATGGGATATTAAAAATGTTGAACTGCTTGATTTATGAGCAGAAGTGAAGTGATAAGCAAAACTGATTTGTTATCATATAAATGATTTTCTGCTCAATAAAAACATAAATTCTGCCTAAGTGCAGAATACATTGCAACCAAAACTCAGCATAAGTTCAAAACAAAAAAAAATTGCTATCAAATCCTTTGATCAACTAGACAGAATTTTCCTGTTTGTTTTTAACATATCAGAGCAAAAAAAATTAGATTCCAGCATTCATTCCACATATGGCCAGGATTCAACATACTTTCAAATTAACATGTACAAACAAATCCTGATGATATGGTTTCCTGCCAAACTATTCAATCAAGTAACAATTCAAAAATTCACAATAATAGTAGGCAAAATATCAGAGCAGAATAAAACATATCATAGCATATATAATAAACATGACAAATAAAGTTGGAACATATGCACAGGGGTGATCATAAATCAAATTAATTTTAGCCCATGTTTTTCAAATTTTCCCAACTTTTTCTCCCCCTTTTGTCATCAATGGGAAACCTACAAAACAAATGACAATGGTATACAACAAGCAGAATATTGTTTTTAATCAAAACACAGTGGTCCAGAGTATCCAAGTATCAGTTACAAAATACCAAAAAGAAGCAAACTAACAGAAACCAAGTTTAAACAGCAGCAACTAGCATATTAATCATCAGACAGATTAAACTCAGAGCCGAGAGATTCATCATCCTCATCTGCAGTCGCCATTTCTTTTTCAAGACTCTGAAGCATCAGATTCACTCTTTCTTTGCATTTGGTCCAGGCTTTTTCATTCTCATACGCCTGCTTTCGAGCAGCTTTGTAGGATTGTACCATCAATTTTGACATATTGGAGAATTCAGTGAGAACATCTTTGATGGATTCGGCAACCTTTGCTGGCTCGGTAGGGCGACTTTCTAGATCATTTTCAGAAGATGCAGTTGGCACAGAGCGTTTTCCTTTGTTGCTTTTCATAGGACCCGAGACTCCTCCTCCCTTGATTGTGGAAACTTTATTTTCTACAGTTTCATTAGTTAAATCAACATTAAAATATTTAAAGATGCATGTAAGAAAGATTCCATAAGGAAGATTGGCCTTTTGTCACTACGAACACACTTCCACATGTGTCGCACCATTAAATATGCAAAAGAGATGGGAGAAGAAGTAAGGATTGCAAAAAGTACTAAAGTATCACAGATAGTTACTCTATGGTATGAACCACTCTGAGGCATCACAATATGATTGATGATTCTGTGAAGAAGCGCTCTTACAGGTCCAAGAGCTTTGTGAGTCAGAATCGTGCCATCCAAAGTAGAGAAATTTTCACAAGTTTGATTCAAAGCAATCTGGTATGAGATCCCAACCTGCGAATCCCACTTTCCCGTCATATAGGCAGTTGTTCCTTCATCAACATATCCCAAAACAGCACTGATTGTTTCTCTGTTTAGTGACAAGTGAACCCGCTTGACATATGAGTGGATTGTGCCATCAAGAAACCTCATGTTCGCATAAAACTTGCGAACTAGGGCTGGATACACAGGTTTCTGAATGTTGAACAGAGGGGTCCATTTTAGATTATCAAAGAGAGTGATAAAGTTGATGCCTTTTGTAGCCAGAGACTCTAAGTTCACTATGTGAGAGGCACACAAGTGACGCTTCTTCAGAACTTCATCATGAAACTCATAGGAAGCACATGAGTTGAATTTGTCCGAATCAAAGTGTGAGTGTCCCTTGTTGTATTTATTTTTTAAATCAAGTAATTCCAAATTTGGTGGTTCCCTGGTGTTACACAGAGTGTAGCCTTTTGCGCGTTGAGAGCTGCGGCCAGAGGGGTGAGGAGTTGATTTTCTTAGAGTTGAATGAGGTAGGGAAAATTGAGACTCCTCTTCTTCTTCGATCACAGGTTCCTTTTCCTTTCCTTTCTTTCGAGATGACTGCCTTGGATGAATGACCTTCTTTCTCACAGCTTCGGTTGAGTAGGAGGAAGGAGATGAAGATGAGGTAGAATGTATGTGAATGTGAGTATGTGTTTGGGGAGTAGAAGAAAATGGAGGATTTTTTGAGATAGGAGTTCAGCTACTTCTCTTTGGAGCCACCTTCTTTTTCATGTTATGAAAATGAAGAATGGAGAGGGAAGATGAAAGAGTGGCCGAAGAGATTGGAGAGAGGTGGGAGGTTATATTGGCATTTAATGCTGAGTGGAGAGAGAGGGTTAAGTGAGTAATAGGCCATTAAGTGGCGCGGTTATCAACAAGAAAGATTTTTAAAATTAAAATTGAGAGGTTAACTCCTAGAATCAAGGGAAACGGTGGAAGAAAAGATTATGATTTGACAACAATTCCTTCCTACAATATATGATATGACAACTTCCCAAAAGAATTATTATTAAAAATATGAGGAACTCAAAACGGGCCAGAGTCATGGATAGGGTCAAAGAAGATTTGGTTGGGCCCATGATCATTAATAACAGAATCAGTCTCCCCCTGTATCATGGCCAGTTCATCACGTCTTCAAATTTGTCTCTTGCTTTCCTACGAGACAAAATCAACAGATTCATCAAAAAATCACAATTTATCAACAAAATTCAAATCTACCATTCCCAAGCTGTTCCTTAAAGAACAGAATCTGTCCTCACACAAAGGTTTAGTGAAAATGTCAGCAAGTTATTCTTCAGATTTCACGAATTGAATATCAATTGTATCTTTTTGCACATGTTCTCTAATAAAATGATATCTAATTTCAATGTGCTTAGTTCTAGAGTGCAACACAGGATTTTTAGAGATGTTTATTACACTCATATTATCACAAAACAAAGGTATACTATTGATTTTCAATTTATAATCCTCCAACTGAGTTTTCAACCAAATTAATTGTGAACAACAAGCAGAGACAGATATATATTCAGCTTCAGCTGTGGATAGAGCTACTGTGGCTTGTTTCTTACTTGACCACATATTTAGTGAGATTCCAAGGAAGCAACACATTCTGGATGTGCTCCTTCTATCCACCCGATCTCTCGCATAATCTGCATCACAAAAACCTACTGCACAAAAGTCATCAGATTTTGGATACCATAAGCCATAATCTGATGTTCCCTTAATATATCAAATGATTCTTTTGATGGATGAAAGATGGGATTCTTTTGGATGAGATTGAAACCTTGAACATACACCCACACTTTGAACAATGCCCGGTCTAGAGGAGGTAAGATACATAAGTGAACTTATCATTCATCTATACCGTATTTCATCCACATCTTTGGCATCATCATCTTTTTCAAGCTTAGTGTTTGGATGCATTGATGTTCCCATAGGTTTAGAATTTTCTAGGCCAAATTTCTTGATTAATTCTTTAGCATACTTTCCTTGGTGAATAAAAGTGCCACTAGGAGTTTGTTTAATTTGGAGACCAATAAAGAATGTTAGTTCTCCCATTAAACTCATTTCAAACTCACTAGTCATGAGTTTTCAAAACTCTTCACACAATAATTCATTGGTCGATCCAAACACTATATCATCCACATAAACTTGAACAAGAAGAATATCATCATTAGATACTTTAATAAATAAAGTAGTATCGGTGGTACCCCTTTGAAAGTGATTTTTCAATAAGAAGGCACTAAGCCTTTCATACCAAGCTCTTGGAGCTTGCCTAAGGCCATAGAGAGCATTTGAAAGTTTGAAAATATGGTTTGGAAATTCTTTATTTTCAAAACCAGAGGGTTGTGCCACAAACACTTCTCTATCTATAAAGCCATTAAGGAAAGCACATTTGACATCCATTTGGAACATTTTAAAATCCTTATGGGCAGCACAGGCAAAAAGCAACCTAATTGCTTCTATTCTTGCTACCAGAGCAAAAGACTCATCAAAATCAATACCCTCTTCTTGATTGTAACCTTGAGCCACTAATCTAGCCTTGTTACGAACAACCTTACCATCCTCACCCAATTTATTTTTGAAAACCCACTTAGTACCAGTTACCTTCTTACCATTCGGATGAGGTACTAGTGTCTAAACCTCATTCTTGTCAAATTGAGTTAGCTCTTCTTGCATGGCTTTGACCCAAGAGGGGTCTTCAAGAGCTTGCTTCACATTGTTAGGCTCCATTTGAGACAAGAAAGCAAAATTGCTTTGTTCGGATTGCTTCTTGGTTGAGGATCTTGTTGTTATACCTTAGGAGGGATCACCAATGATGAAGTCATGAGGATAACCCTTCATGGACTTCCATTCTCTTGGTTTTCGGATTAAGGTTGAGCTTTGATGAGCTTTAGCTGATTGGTCTGTTCTGGAATCTCTGAATGGTTCAGGAGACAAAACTGAAATGTCTCCTCCATCTTGATGAAACAAAACTGGACGGACATGTTCTTCACTTGGGACAGTATTGGGACTTTCTTAAATTGGTTGATGGTTCATTTATGCTTCACTACCTGTATCATCATCTAAAAGGGCACTGGAAATTGAATTAGTATCACAAAAAGATACATGTATGGATTCCTCTATGGTTCTATGTTCCTTGAGGTAAATTCTAAATGCTTTGCTAGTGGTAGAGTATCCAACAAACATTCCTTCAGAGGATTTTGGATCAAATTTACCAAGATTCTCTTTATTGTTAAGTACAAAGCATTTGCATCCAAAAATGTGGAAATACTTAAGATTTGGTGGGGTTCCTTTCCATAGCTCATAAGGAGTTTTCTTTAAACCCTTTCTAATGATGGTCCTATTCAAAATATAACATGCTGTATTTACAGCTTCAGCCCACAAAAATTTTGGAACAACATTTTCACAAAGCATAGCCCTAGTCATCTCTTGAAGGCTTCTATTCCTTCTTTCAACTACCCCATTTTATTGAGGAGTTCTAGGGCAATAAAAGTTATGTGCAATTCCAAAATCATCACAAAAATTTTCAAAATCTTGATTTTCAAATTCTTTTCCATGATCACTTCTCAAGTGGGCAATTTTCAAATCCTTTTCATTTTGAATTTTTTACAAAGGGTTGAAAAAGCATGGAAAGCATCATTCTTATGAGCAAGGAAGAGTGCCCAACCGAATCTAGAGTAATCATCTACCACAACCAAACCATAGTGTTTACCTCCTAAACTTTGAGTTCTTGTGGGACCAAAAAGATCAATGTGTAACATTTCTAATGGCCTCTTGGTAGAAATTCCATTTTTTGGTTTAAAAGATGATTTTACTTGTTTGCCTAATTGACAAGCATCGCAAGTAATATCCTTATCAAATTTAATATTTGGAATTCCTCTTATCAAGTTTTTCTTAACAAGCTTAGAAATTTGGTACATGCTTGCATGACCCAAATTCTTATGCCATAGCCATTTTTCATATTCAAGTGATGTAAAACATGTCACCTTTTGATCTTTTAAATCCTCAAGAGTCAATCTATACACATTGTTACACCTTTTAGCTTCAAACAAAATATCCCCAAATTTTTCACAAATAAATAAACAATCCAATTTCCTAAAAATAACTTCATATCCAAGATCACATAATTGACTAATGCTTAGTAAATTGTGTTTCAGCCCATCAACAAGTAGAACATCATTTATGAAAGAAGAAAAGCTTTTACCAACATTGTTTATTGCCACTATCTTTCCTTTGCCATTGTCACCGAAAGTGACAAACCCTCCATCATATTCATCAAGCTTAATGAAGAAGGTTGCCTTTCTGGCCATATGCCTAGAGCATCCACTATCCATGTACCACATATTGTCCTTCCGCTTGGATGCTACGCACACCTACAAAATAAGCTCAAGTGACCTTAGGTATCCAAATCTTTTTGGATCCTTTAACGTTAAACCATCTCCTTTGTCCCAAGCCATTGTAATCACAAACAACTTTACAAACTTTGTTTCCAATCATTCTTTCAATAAAAAAACATTGAATAGAAAAATTACCATTCCGATTGCACAATCTACAAAACCTTGGAGTTGCTGTTTTGCTAAAGCTTGTTGGATTTTGAAACATTACATCATTAGAAGATGATGCCATGTTTGCAAAAGAAGGTTTCTTAACAAATTTTTTAGATTTATGAAATCCCAACCCAACTTTATCATAAAGAGGTTTTTGACTAACAGCCAATAGTTGATTTAAATTTTCTGAACTTTGAGCAAAGGTGGCTAAGTCCTCTTTGAGTCTTTTTACCTCTTTGAGCAACTTCTCATTTTCTTTAAAACAGTTTAAAAATGCAACCACAGAATTCTGTTTTTCACGCCCTTTTATTTTAGCTTTCAACCGCTTGTTTTCCTCAACAAGATCAACAGCGGTTTCAGCTTCTCTCAATTTTTCTTTTAGAAAACCATTTTCAGCTTTAAGAATGGTGATTTGTGATTCAAGATCTTGGTTCTCACTTAGGAAGCATCTAATCTTTTCAGAAAGGTGATCTATCATGAGATGAAGATCTTCAGTGTCAGGGTTATGAAATACTACCTGTTCAACGTGATCTGCCATGAGACATAGTTGGGACTTGATTTCTGATTCTTCATATTCTTCTGAGTCATTTTCCAAGTCTTCCCAAGAAGCCATCAGTCCTTTCTTCTTTCCCTTCTTTGGCTTCTCCTCCTTCTTCAACTTAGGGTAATCGGATTTGAAATGCCCAGTCTCTTTGCAATTGTAGCATATCACCTTGCTGAAGTCTTTCTTTTGTTTCCTTGAGCTGCTTCCCTTGATTCTTTCCTTTAGTTTCACCATTTTTCTGAATTTTTCGACAAACAAAACAAATTCATTTTTAGAGGAATTATCACCAGATTCATCATCCAGGGGGTTCGAAACAGATGTAAGAGCTATTCCTTTTCTTTTTGAATCTTTTTTCAAATATGTGTTTTCAAAACCAAGTAAATTTACTCTCAAGTCATCATATATCATGGAATCAAGACCACTACTCTCAGATATAATTAATGCCTTAGTTTCCCACTCTTTTGTGAGACTTCTCAAAACTCACCTCACAAGCACAGATTCAGGATACGTGATCCCCATAGCATCCAAGCCAACAATGGTGATGTTGAATCTTTCAAACATTTCATCTATTGATTCTCCTTCCTTCATTGAGAACATTTCATACTCTCTGTTCAGCATGTCTATCTTGGTCTTCTTTACTATGGTTGTTCCCTCATGAGTGATTTGAAGTTTGTTCCAGATTTTTCTTTGCCGTTGTGCATCGTGATACCCGTCGGTATTCCTCGAAACTGATTGCACAGTTGAGCAAGTTGATAGCCTTGGCGTTGAGCTCCACCTTTTTTCTGTCTTCTTCAATCCAACTGGCTTCGGGCTTGAGAACGACTATTCCTTCAACACTTGTAGTGGTTGGAAATTGAGGACCTTCTAAGATTATCTTCCAGAGTCTGTAGTCTACTGCTTGCACAAAAATCTTCATTCTTTCCTTCCAATAAGTGTAGTTCTTTCCATTAAAGAGAGGAGGTCTATTACTTGACTGTCCTTCTGTCAGATTATAGGACACCAGGTTTGAGCCACTGTTCCCTACCATCTGGATCTTTTCTCCAAGCTGCAAAGCTTGATCTCTTTGAGACCAAGCTCTGATATCAATTGATGGTTATCAGTGGCTAAGAGAAAGGGGGTTGAATCTTAGCCCCTTTTTTGCTTAGTAACACTTGCTGCCTTTTGAACTAGCTTCAGGAGATATTTCTTATTTTTGTCTCATGCTTAGTTAAGAGACTTTTTCTTTTTGTCTCGTAACCAGCCAAGAGATATTTTTCAATTTTGTCTCCTTCAAACAGAATCAGAAATGGAATAAGAGAGAGAGAATCACACCAAGAAATATCCTGGTTCAGCTGCCAAGTGCAATGCAGCCTACATCCAGTCTCCATCACAACAATGATTGAATTTCACTATAATCATCTTGATTACAAACATCAATTCTCCCTAGGAATTACCCTTCCTATCCGGGACAAGTCCAGAATCTAACCCCAATCTTAAACTTGACTTGGTCACCTACCAAGCTTTCAACTGCTAAGCGCTAACCCAACTTGTAAGGGGATTCCCACATAATCATGAAACACAACATAGATGTACAAAGGACCTCTAAGGACATCTATGACTTTTTCTTTTAATTTTGTATACTCTTCCTTTTTTCACTCTGTGGCTTTTTCATACAAACATCACTGTTTGCCTTTTTCCATGAGACTCAAGACAGACAAAACTAAACAGAAAAATACAACATGAAAAATATTGAAGGAGAAGAACTTCTGTTAGCTTGGGTAACTATGAGAACTCTATTGAACCGAGCTAATCTTTTTCTTCTTCAAACCAAAAACCGGTTCAGCCAAAGAGAGGAGAGGGGAAACCGAATGCTAAAACCAACATGCAATTACCTATGTGTCATCCCTTCTCACCAAGCTCCATCAATCCGGGCCTTCCATCTTGACTTGCTCCCCAAGAAGGATTCCTAGCCCTTGATGAGTCCTTGATGCTTGACAGCTCCTCCTACTCTTATCTTCTGCCTCTTCCTCCACGTAGCTACAGTAGCTACCTCCTGTGGTGGTTGATCAAAAGTAGAGACAAACCATGCTTCCAAGGGATCTTCTTCTCTGACCGAGTTGGATCTCTTCCATTTTTAGGTATGGAGAGCTTGAGATTACTTCACCACATCTTACCTTTAGTGGCAAAGATCTCAGCCACACTATACTGTTGATTTTCTTTTTCTTGATGCCATCATCACAATGGCCTCTTCTTTGCAACTAGCTTCTTCTTTTTGCTTCTGATAGCTTGTTTTTTCTTCCATTTTTCCTGTGAAGTGACAACCAAATAGAGAAGAAAGAGAAGAGAGAGAATGCAGAAAAGATTTCAAAATGAATTAAGAAAGTGAATAACATTGAATTAAGTTTACACTCCCCATGCCTAGTAGCGTGTAGCTCATTAAGGGCAATCAAATCAATTCTATTTTCTCTTTCATGTTTCCAATGCTATTAATGCAAGTTAATTAAATTTTGAAATCCATCAAAAGAGGGGGTGTTATCCGTGGAAGCATGAAACTTTGCTTTCTTCCAATATTGGTTTCGGACCAAGCTTTGGTTGTAATAGCCGGTCTAACCGAAATTAATTAAATAATAAGTTAAATAGGAACGAATATGGTTGGAAGATTTGGCAATTGAAATTTGATGATTTAAATATGATATTTGGATTCAGTGAATTTTTTCGAGTCAGAAAACATAGTTTTCTGCATAAAAGCGCGCAGTGGAATTTTGATCGGTAATACCGGCTGAGACCTGTCTGGTACTGCAGCTGAAAAAATTGATTATGAGTAAATAAGATTAAGAAATGAGTAATTATAATTAGGGAAGGTAGAAATATTTAAAGTGCGATTTAGAGCACTAATCTTAAAGGTTTTGGCCCAAAATTGGGCCAACGGACAAAAATAAGTGAACTGGGCCTAAGTGGGCCCAAGATTCAACATATATAAACATTAGTTATGAGCATTTCAGCTCATTTTGCCCTAAAGAAGGGGTGTTGGGCGCTGAATTGAGAAGAGAGAAGAGAAGAGAGAAAACCTAACTCTCTTTGATCTTCAAACCACCATAACTTGAGCTACGGAGCTCCGATTGACAAGCTGTTTGCGACCACGCGTCGCTCTTCTCATCCTCTAAGAGAACTTACAATAATACAATGCCGCATTCTCCGAAGATTGAGGAACAAGAAGAGATCCAATTCTATCTAAGTTTTGTGGTGAGTATTTCATTCATATCTGCCCAGTTTTCAAAATTCCCTACTGTTACATGTTTTCGAGTAGTTAGTATTGAAATCTTGTGATTTTGGGTGTTTAGGGATACTCCAACATGGATTCTAAGTGGGTTCTACCCCTTCTTCATATGGGCTGAGGTAAGAAGTGCTCAAACCCTTGTGATTTGTCATTTTTATGAGCCCTAGGTTGATGTATGTATGTGAAATTGGTTATGTTAGTGTGTTTGGTGATTTTGATGCACAATTGGGAGGTTGGTGTTGCTTGTGGAGCTTTGGTGAGGCTTGGAGTTAAGGGTTGGTGGAGACTTCCATAGAAGAAGCTCAATTGGTTTGGCTACAAGAGGTATGGTTTAAGTTTCATTTAAGTACCGTGTGGTGTGATGAGAATTCCTAGGCTAGATGCCCCCTAGGATTAAGTTTGGATTATGTAAATGGTTGGTGCTAATATGCATAGTTGGTATGTAATGTGAATTAATGATTGGGTTGAGAATTATGTAGCCTTGTATGCTTGGTGTATTGAAAAATTGATGTATTGGGTAATGAGTATTGATTTGTGGTTTATGCATTTAAATTGTGAAATTGGGCCGGAGGCCGTGAATCTTGGGCCG
>NC_029774.3:8449641-8484346 GCF_000817695.3 Arachis duranensis | reverse complement strand
TATGAATGATTGGGTTGGTTATTGAATAATAATGTTTGAGGAGTTGAAGTGTGGAATTTGGTAATTTTGGGTGAAATTATATAGATGAGGTATGTTTGGTTTTGGTTGAGATATATTATGTGGTCATATATGTGATTATGATTATTGATGCCTCGATGGTATGATGATGCATGAGAGATATGTATGTTGTGATATACGCTTGAGGAATGATTAAGGTTGATTTGTGGGTGAAACCATGTGATAGTGAGTATGATATTAATTATGTATAATGATGATTGATTGGAAATAGTATTGTTGGAAATTGGGATGAGTAAGGATGTATGACATGTTAATGTGTTTGTAATTTAGCCATTTGTTTGAAATGGGTAAAAATGGTTATATGGCGGTTTTGTGAATTGTGGTAAGGTGTTAATGCATGAGTTGAGGAGGCTTGATGTTGATTTTGGTATATTTTTATTGATTTCAAAAAGGGTCGAAATTGGCATGCTTTGGTTGATTTCGAAAAGATGGCTTGTTTTGTAAATGGCACTTTATGGTTTTGTATAAAAATATGGTTTTTGGGTATATTTTGACGAAACATAACTTGGATTCTGGATCCCCGTTTTGTGCCAAACTCATTTAGAAATAAAATTGGATCCGGAATGTCCATGCCGTTTGAAGAACGGGCGAAAAACGATTTAAAATGAGAAAGTTATGTCCGTCAAAAGATTGGGGGTTCAATTTGTGAATACTGCAGCTTTTAACTTAGAAAATTTTTAACAGAATGACCCTCCGCGTGTAGGCGCACTTGGCGCGTACGCGTCATTCTTCGAGGAGGCACCATCCACGTGTGCGCGTCGATGCGCTGCACCCAATGCCGAGCCATTTTTCCTGAGAGTTGTGCCGGAGTTGTGCCAGTTTTGTGCGTGGGGGCACAAACGCACCCATGCGTACGCATGGCTGACGTGGGCGCGTCCCTTTGCTGTTTTTCCATCCACGCGTACGCGTGGGCGACGCATACGCGACGATTAACATTGTGGCCATCCACTCCACGCGCACACATGGCCTTGTTTTCATGTCAAAGTTGATTTTTGAGTTTTAAAAGCCAAATCTCATACTTCTAAACCTCCGATCTCACCCCTTATGTATTAAATCATTATGATATGCCTAGCAATGAGAAAGGAGCTAGGGGATGTGGTAACTTACGAATGAAGCAAGGAAAAAATTATGATCAATGATGATCAAAGATGATTATATGAGATATGGAGGATGACGGTGGAAGTACCGTGTATGCCATGAGCCGAAGGGCTATAAATATTGATAAATGGCTGGTTCTTGATTGAACCATGAGCCGGATGGCTGAGTTATTGCCGGGTTACGATAAAGCCATTATTGATTATGGCTGAGTATAAATGCATATATGATTAATGAATGAATGTGTTAAATGGATAATAATGGAAAATGTTGAAATGTGATGTGTGATCCCAGGTAGTAGGCAGTGGCGTTGTCCACTTGCTCCGGGTATGAGACGGGAAATGATGTTTATGGTAAATGAGTTTAATTATGGAGTTTTGAATGAATATATTTGTGATACTTGGGTAGTAGTAAGGGTGGTGGTTCATCCCGCTTGCTCCAGGTTAATGTTTGAGATTTGATAACAATGATGATTGCTTTTAAACTGAACAAATGTATGTTTTGAGATCCTGGGCAGAAGCAATGGTTGTGGTTCGTCCCACTTGCTCCAGGTCAGAGATTGTGATGCCTGGGTAGTAGCGGCAATAGTGGTGAATCCACTCGCTCCAGGTTGAGCTTTTAAACACCCGCCTAGGTAGTAGTCGCAGTAGTGGTTATTTCACTGGCTCTGGATTGAGCGGATAGTTGCAAGGAGGTTGTAGTTCAAACCTACTTGCTCCGCAAGGGGTGTTTTTGTCCAATGGTTAGCTACCAGGACATGTCGGGTTGGCTATATAACCGACAGATAATATCATCAGCCATAGGGCAAGCATACATCATTTGCATATGTTTGAATTGTTTGGGTTTGCCTATTTATTTTGAATTTCTACATCATATATGCTATGTTATCTGATTATGTGCTACTTGTTCTACTTGTACCTTTTTTGTGTATTACTTGCCTGTATTGCTTGTGTTTGTACAACTGAGAGGCCCCTCATGCTGGTGTCGGTGGATGTTGAGGGCTGTTCTTGATGAGATGAATTGATGATGCGATTGCATGATGATGATGATGATGATCATTGAATGAGATAATTTGATCTCCCTGGGTAGACGCAGTGATGTGGTTTCACTAGCTCCAGGTGAGGGTATGATGTATTGATATAGAATTGCTAAGGTAGAACAACGGGTGATGGTTTTGCTTATGATTATGAGTCTGATTCGTGGAAGAGTCAGCGAGTTGGAAAACATGTGAAACATGAATTAGATTTAGCACTCCCTTACGACAGTTGCCTATTCATGGATTAGCGAGAACCTAGGATGGATAATTGGAGAAGAAGTTTAGGATGCTTAGTGAGTTTTATTGCAATGCATTGTATTTATTTTGCACTTTTATCGTACTGGAAACCCATGGGCCCGGGGTTCTCATTCGGTATATATCTCTTGTTTTTCATATACAGGTCCAGATGCTCAGAAGTGAGTTGTGGGTCGTCTGAGAGACGGCGAAGATCCTTATTTTCTCTACTTTGTGTATTACTTAGAATCTCTCCACCTTTGTTTTGAAAATATTATATTATGTATTGAACTCTTTTGAACTTGCCTAGTTTCCTTTGGGAGAGATTAGGATATACTGTTGTCAACTACTTTCATACTGTACTCTAGCCGGCCTAAACTTCGCGGGTCGATATATGTGTGTGTGTGTGTGTGTGTGTGTTATCTATCTCTTAATCTCCTTTATGCCTTGTCCGTATATCGCTTTCGGCTTCACGGTTATCTTTTTGTTGTCGAAACGTGAGTGATACGTTTTCGCGATTTTATTTATACTCTTTTCAGGCTTCTCGATTAATACTCTTTCCGAAATTACCTATATTTATATATTAAAAATCCACCTGAGAGTCGTACCACTGTAGTATCATTGACTTATGACTTGAGTATAAGGATTTGAATATTAGGGTGTTACATTGGTCTTTGTAGCAAAGATTTTAAATGGGCTTGTTTCAACAACATACTGGCCCAACTAACCAAGCATTGATTCAGCCATAATAATTAAAACATTTTTGTACCGAGGTTGAAGTTTAACTTCACATTGGGCTTGTTATTTTTTTTCTCGACCCAAAACAAAATCTGCAATCAACAAAATTATTAATTAGCAAATATGAATTAAAATTTAAATTAATAATTTTGTAATTAATTATTTTAATAATGTTTGATCATCATCAAATTAATTTGGAGTTTTTCAAACTCATCAATAATTATAAATTTATTTCATAATTTTATATTATATTTTTATTGGTTTTCATTCTGATATATTTTTCTTAACTTTTTTTATTTACAAATAATAAAAATAACAAATAAAAATATAGATTTGTACAATTATACTATGGTTTTTTTAAATAAATGAATTTAAATTCCTGAAATAATAAATTATAATCTAATTCGTATTAAATTTTAGTTGAATAAATAATTAAATATTTAAGAATTATATACAAATTATCAAATAAATATTTTATAAAATATTTTAAATATAAAATAATTTAAATTTAATATTAATTTATATATTACCTAATCAATCTCTAAACAATATTAAAATATATTATATAATATAATTAATTTATCTGTCTATGCATAACGCAAATCTCATTCTTGTAATATATAAATTTTTAAGTTTACTATAAACTTTTATATATCATACTAGATCTATTTTGTAATAAGATAGAGAATAGTGTAATTAGATGTCATAATTTTTTAAATTAATTATCTAATCATAAATTATATTATAGAATGAATCGTAATATATACTAGAAGTGTAGAACTAGAGTAAAGTATTATTTTTGTCCTCAACGTTTGGGTTAAGTCTTATTTATGTCCCTAACGTTTAAATCGTCCTATTTGTATCTCTAATATTTATAAAAATGATTCAATGTTATCCTACTATCAATCATACTAACAAATCAGATTGTATTTTTCAATTATTCTCACTTAGATGCATTCATTCTCAATTAGGTCTCACTTGGATGTATTCGATTTTAATATTATACACACTATTTGTGTTTAGATTCAATTATGTCTCTAGAAAAGTGAATTATGTAAATATTGTAGGACTTAGTTTCAACTTTTGATGAGCTATTTTTCGGAGTGAATTATCGATTCTATCCTAAACATTTGTATTCTAACTTCAAGAAGAGATTTTTAAAACTGAAACTAAAGTGTTCATGATGTGTAATTGACGGCAGGATAACATTGAATCACTTTTACAAACGTTAGAGATACAAATAGAACGATTTAAACGTTAGAGATACAAATAAGATTTAGCCCAAACATTAGGGACAAAAATGATACTTTACTCTATAGAACTATTACTAGAACACTCCATTATATATGGTCATACAAAAAAGCTAACAGTCATAATATGATTTAAATGGACAAATATGATAATCATTTAGAAGATTTTAATGGTAACAATAACATTTAAATCCCAATTATAATCATAAGTGTTAAGGCTAAATTTGATTCAAACTCGAAATCTATATTGATACCCCTCTGTTATTATGAGCTCACATCCATCCTTCATTTCCAAATTTGCTACGGCAAGAGACAATGCTTGGGAGGGTTCCACAACTTTTACTTGTCTCAGGGAAGTCAAAGACCACAGTTCGTCTGGGAGATCGTCCAATCTTTCACAGTATCCGATAAGCCGAGCTTGAAGGCATGGCATTGCACCATTGCCTAATTTCCAGTTGTCAACATTCAGCTTCTCCATCTCAAAAACCTGGAGCTGTGGGAAACTGTTTGCAGTGCAATTAATCTCAAAGGAATCATCAAATTTACCTGTTCCATACAATCTCAAAAGTCGGAGTGTAGTAAGATTACCAATGGCATTCATCCCATCATCATTCATGATGCTAATGCCTGTCAACGTTAATTTTGTAATGCATGGTGGAAATGCAATATCAAACGTTGCAAGGTTAAAAGCTTCATCAACTTTTAAAGTGCTCAGATTCGACAAGTGCTGCAGGCTCTGTGACAAATCAATTGGCTTGCAACCGATCTGCCGTTCCCTGTCAAAGAAGAGTCGTAACTTGTTCAGATGAGTTAATTGTTGTAGGCTTGATAACATCTCATGCATGTCGTCTCTGAGGAACGGCAAGATGTTCAAACCCAACTTTCGTAGATTGGGAAACCTTCCTTTCTTTAACATGTCTGCAATCTGTTCAGTGAATGCAATGAAAGAGATGGTTTGAAGATTCAACATAACTTGATCATGTGCTTTTGAACCATAGTGGTCTTCTAGGAGGACCCATCCTGCTGTATTCAAATGCCTAAGTTGTTTAAGGTTCCATACTCCCTTAGGAAATACTATTGGAATCGGCACCCCACCTATGTCCAAAGTTTGTAAGTTTTCAAGTTTACATATAGAATCTGCAATGTGTTGAGGACTTATTGCTGTCATTATGTATATTCTTAGATACCTTAAATGGATAAATAAGCCCAAGTTGGAAGGGACTTTGCTGAAATAGTTGTACCCAAGATCTAATACCCGAACCAGTTTGAACGATTTGAAGAGCCATTTCTGCTCACCGGGGGTAAAATCACAATACCCTCTTGGGCCAAAGTGAAACAAAGAGCGGACACATGAATGGTCATCATTGCTTGAAGAAGCATAGCGATGCATGGGGCATTGGATAGAGAGCCTGCGTGGTTTTGATCTATCCAAAGTGTTAACATCTGAGCAAACTTCAAAAATCTTGTGCTCTTTGCCCTCAGAGATGCAAAGATCTCGAAGAAGATCATGGATGCGACATGCCTTCACATCTCCATTAAAGTCCACTCGCGATGCTTGAACCAAGCTACGATCAATGAGCTCATACAAGTAGTCTTCAGCAACATCCTCTGCATTTCTGGTTCCAGTTTGTTGAATAAATCCCTCAGCAACCCATTTTTGCAGCAATGGCCTTACACGTATCTCAAAATCTTCAGGGTAGATCCCGAAATACAGAAAGCACGGCTTTAGTTTTGTAGGCAAGTTGTCGTAGCTGAGTTTGAGTACAATGTCCTTGACTTGGGTCTTATCTTCTTGAATAAGAAACCAGTTGACATGTCCCACAACTTTGGACCATTCCTTGTGTGACTTCCCCTTCTTTGCAAGTAACCCTGCCAAAACAATAATGGAGAGTGGCAAACCGCCACAACTTTTGACCATCTGTTTTCCAAGTTGCTCTATATCAGAAGGACACTCTTCTCCTCGAAACACTCTCCTGGAAAAGAGTTCCCAACTTTCAACATCACCAAGGAACTGAAGGTAATAAGGAGGATATGGACTCGTATGGGATGCCACCTCTTTCAAACGGCTAGTAATGAGTATTTTACTACCGTTATTGTCGTTTGGAAAAACATCTTGTATCTCATCCCAATCTCGAGTATTCCAGAGGTCATCAAGGACTATCAGATACCTTTTCATGGTCAAGAAATCTTGCACCTTGAGCTTTAGTTCATCCACACTCAAGCTAAAGAGGTCAATTCGCTTCATCTCATCAGGCATCAAAGACTTGATAAGGCCAATCAAAAGCTCCATAACTCTGCAATCATTTGAAACATAAACCCATGCACGACAATGAAAATATGACATCACCTCATCCGTGTTATAGACCTTTCGAGCAAGGGTGGTTTTGCCCAACCCACCCATACCGATGATGGACACAACGTTGCTTTGGGAACTCTCTTCCTTAAGCAGCTGGATGACTGCCTTAGATTCACCAACAAAACCAACTACACCATGTTCTTCCACAATTCTTCTCTTCTTGTGCATCAACAGAATCCTCTCCTCCTCTTCTCTTGTTGACGTCGATGATTCACTTTCTTGTGGGACGACATCGGTGAGCTTGATCTTGTTGTCTCTTATTTTATTGATAGTGGCTTCGATGCTGTCTATTTTCGCAGACACATCCCGGAGCAACTTTGCATGTTCAAAACCATGGAGCATCCTCCCCAGCTTGGTTCGACGCTTGTGCATAGCCACTTTGACAACAAAGGTGTCGATGACATCCTCAGCCTCATGAGCGGCATCTCTGATCTGGCGAAGAGCTTCTTTGTCTATTCCGTTCTTGGTTTTGCCTTCAGATGTTTTGAGGAGCACGTTTATCATGCTGAGCTCACTGTGAAGGGATCTAACCTTGTCATCCACACCACACAGCAGACTGGCTTCGCGTGCTAGCAATTGGAACAAGTTATCAAGGACAGAGGAAATCACAGTATCTGCCATTATAAACAGATGGATTTGTGGTTAGAAACTGAACTGATGATGCTCAATGTGGGAAACTGATATTTGATGTTTGTTGAGGACATAAGAGTGTTAAGATTGGAGTTGGGAGAAACACAATAATGCATTCCATAATTGTTAGAAAAAGTATAGGTAACTAATAACATTCTTGAACAATGTGTGAACAATGTGAATTAATAGGGTTAAAAGAGTAAATTTAATGAGTAGCATTAAATTAGAGTGTAATATACTTGTATTTGATTGGTGGTTGTTCATGTTGTTTAAGATAATCATTGTTCCCCTAGCACTGCTGTTTTTATATCTTTTGGAAAGTTGCATAGTTGCCTTCTTTGACTTCTCCTCATTGAGTCTGCATCAACTATGAAAAACGCTAAGGTGTATTATTGCATCTTCTAAGTGTAAATAGGATGCTATTTTGTATGAATTTCTATTGTAGTTGAGGACCTAGCTGAGAGCAATGCAGCAAGTTTGTTATCATTCAGTAGATGAGTAGATGTAAGTTGGTCTTGGAGGCTCAAGTCACATCAACTTATGCATTATCAAACACAAACACACCATTCAAGCAAGCTGTTTGTGAACTAAAAAGTATTTCACATGAACTTAGTAGTAACAAGTTTGACACAAATGATATATGTTAAAAATGTTCAAAAAACTTTGGCAGAACATAGTAGCAGTGACTATTGGGAATTTTACATTTATAAATGCTTGAACATAACTCAGTATCAGTGTTAGTGCTGATATTAGTGCTTCATAGGTTGAACATAACTTAGCAGAAAAATGCACAATCATGAAGTTATAAATGGATAAATGAGATTACACATGCAGCAACATTTCTTTGGTTCTTTCATAACAATGCCCTGAAAATCAGTTGTCATCAAACTCAATGTTTTTTCCATCTGTGATGCTGGAGAACCTTGTTTCTTCTATGAGGATACCTCTATCATAGAATATATCTTGAGATATATATCAAGCTTGACAAGTACAAACAATTATTTCAACAATCACAATGTCACAATACTAAACCTATTCACAATGTCACAATGCCTCCTTTTTCTCTCTCTTCTGTGTTTCATGACTTTCGCCACTAGCTGTATTTTTTTTCTTCATCTTTATAATTTACATTAATACCTATGACAGTCTGAATTTTAAACTCAAGTATAGTAATAATAGATAGAATTTCTTGTATTTTTGTCATCATGTGTCATGTTAATATTATCATCATGTCAGTTTATACGTTAGATTGATTCAAATTTTGAATTGTAAATTCTAAATTTAATAATGATATTAATAAATTGGTGCCAAAGTTTTTAAGGGAAAATGTTAATTTCCTAATTATTTGGCTGTTTTTTTAGGATAAATTCTTAATTGGTGTTAAATTTGTTTTAGATAAGTATTATATTTTACTATTTTAGGGCTGTAGAAGCTACTAATACACACAATTAATCTAATCATGTAAAAAGCAAAACTGATCTTGTTAAAATAACAGATTCAGTTACTTCCTTGTCAAGATAGCTAATATAAGTGACTAATGGCCTGTTTAGATAAGTTTATGACGAGTAACTTTGTTTTTTTAATTTTTAACTTATAAAAGGTATAATATTAATGATTTAATGTCTGGTATAATTTTTAAAATTAAAATTGTAGCTTTTTAAAAAATTATTTAAGTACTTATGAAAAAGTTAAAAAAATGACTTCTCTCGTAATAAATTTTTTTATTACATTCTTTTAAAATAAATACGTTTAAAATTAAAAAATTAAACATAATAATTTATTTATAAATTATTTTTAATATAAATATTTATTATTTAAATTTATTTTTAAAAAAATAAATTTAATTAAACTGTTTACTCAAATTATAACTAAATAAAAAATAAGTAGCTGAAGTGGAGGAATCGTCTGGATAGCACATAATGAAGAAGAAGAAAAAGAAGATGAAGATGAATGATGATGATTAGGAGGCAAGTGGTTGAAAGGTTGGATTGAGCCACGATGACATGATTTTTGGAGATGCGTGCTGCCATAAAACATGATCTCATCTCCTTCCTTGCAACAAACAACACATAATCTTAATTAATTATATATTACTACTAGTTACTACTATAATTTTTTAGATCATGGTTTTGAATTTTGTTCTTTACATTCGGTTGATTTGTTTAAACTGTGTTCTATAAGTATATATAAAGTTGAACAATTATAAATTAAATGCGAGGCTTCACTTCTATTATAATATATAAAAAATAAGAATAAAGTAATGATGTACACATAATGTAATTAATTTATTTATAACCTATAAAAATTTATACCAATTTTCTATACAATAAGTTTTAGCTATTTATTTTTTCTAATGATGCTACATCAGTACTTTTAAATACACGGCAATATAGGAGATTAAAACTAAAAACCTTTTACCTATTATTATAATTCAAATATAAATTACTAATTAAATACACTAAACATATACATTAAAAATATCATAATAATCATAATTATAAAAAATTTCAGTTATAAAATATAAATATTTAAATTTTATATTTTTTTTGTCTACTTATACATTTTGTATAAGATTTGTACTACTTCACTATTTAATCTATTTATAAAGTATGTTGTATATAATACTCTTTATATTTTAATTTTATATTTTAATTTTATACCAATAACTGAAAATTTCTCCAAACAAATTTAAATTTGACACAACGTCTTCTAATTAAGTATATTCAAATATATTATAATCATAAATTTATTNTTTTCATTCTGATATATTTTTTTAACTTTTTTTATTATTTACAAATAATAAAAATAATAATAAAGATAAAGATTTGTACAATTATAATATAATAAAAACTTATGGCTTTTTTAAATAAATGAATTTAAATTTCTAAAATAATAAATTATAATCTAATTCGTATTAGATTTTAGTTGAATAAATGATTAAATATATAAGAATTATATACAAATTATCAAATAAATATTTTATAAAATATTTTTAATATAAAATAATTTAAATTTAACATTAATTTACGTATTATCTAATCAGTTTTTAAACAATATTAAAATATACTATGTAGTATAATTAATTTATCTCCCTATGCATACCGTAAATCTCATTCTAGTAATATATAAATTCTGAAGTTTACTATAAACTTTTATATATCAATACGAGATGTATTTTGTAATAAGGTAGAGAATAGTATTAGATGTCATAATTTTTTAAATTAATTATCTAATCATAAATTATATTATAGAATGAAACATAATGTAATATACTAGAACTATTACTATAACACTATATCATATATGGTGATTGAAAAAAGTGAATAGTGATAATATAATTTAAATGGAGAAATATGATAATCAGTTAGAAGATTTTAATGGTAACAATAACATTTAAATACCAATTATAATGATAAGTGTTAAGGCTAAATTTGATTGAAACTCAACATTTATACTACTTCTGGATTCTCTGATATTATGAGCTCACATCCATCCTTCATTTCCAAATTTGCTAGCGCATGAGACAATGCTTGGGAGGGTATCACAACTTGTACTTGTCTCAGGGAAGTCAAAGACCAGAGTTGTTGAGGGAGCTGATCCAATCTTGTACACTCTTTGATAAGCAGAGTTTGAAGGCATGGCATTGCACCATTGCCTAATTTCCATTTGTGAACATTCAGCCACTCCATCTCAAAAACCTGGAGCTGTGAGAAACTGCCTGCACTGCAATTAATCTCAAAGGAAAAACGAAATCTATGTACTCCCTCTAATCTCAAACATCGGAGTGTAGTAAGATTACCAATGGCACTCACCCCATCATCATTCATGAAACTAATGCCTCTCAACGTTAATTTTGTAATGCATGCAGGAAAAGCAATATCACACGTTGCAAGGTCCAAAGCTCTACGAACTTCTAATGTTCTCAGATTCGACAACTGCTGCAGGCTTTGTAACAATTCAATTGGTTTGAGCCCGATCTTCCTTTCCATGTGCTCGTACTTTGTACGCACTGGTGGCCATTCACTCTTCCTTTTAAAGGAAAGTGTCAACTTGTTGAGATGAGTTAATCGCCGTAGGGTTGATAACAACTCATGCACATTATTTTTCTTGACCGAGGAGATGTGCAAACCCAACTTTCGTAGCTTCGGAAACCTTCCTTTCTCTATCATGCGTGCAATCTCACTATTGAATTTAATCAGAGAGATTGTTTGCAGATTCCACATGACTTGATCACCTGCTTTTGAACCATGCTGGCCTCGTAGGATCATGATTCCTCTACACTTTAAATGCCTAAGTTGTTTGAGGTTCCATACTCCCCTAGGGAGATATGTTGCATCATCCGGCCCATATATGTCCAAAGTTTGTAAATTTTCGAGTGTGCATATAGAATCTGGAATGACTTTGCCTCTTGTGCATATTCTTAAATACCTTAAATGGATAAATAAGCCCAAGTTGGAAGGGAGCTTGCTGCAAACGTTTTGCCCAAGATCTAATACCCGAACCAGTTTGAAGAATTTGAAAAGCCATTTCTTCTCCTTGTGGGTAAAAGCATACCTTTTTGGGTCAAGGCAAAACAAAGAGCGGACACATGAATGGTCATTGTTGCTTGAAGAAACGTAGCCACGCATGCCGCATTGGATAGAAAGCCTGCGTGGTTTTGATCTCCCCAAAATGTTACTATTCGTGCAAACCTCAAAAAGCTTGTCCTCTTTGCTCTCAGTTATGCAAAGATCACGAAGAAGATCATGGATGCGACATGATTTCACATCTCCATTAACATTCACTCGCGATGCTTGAACCAAGCTACGATCAATGAGCTCATTCAAGTAATCTTCTGCAACTTCCTCTACATCTCTGGTCCCAGTGTGTTGAATAAATCCCTCAGCAACCCATTTTTGTAGCAATGGCCTTACAGAGATCTCACAATCTTCAGGATAGATCCCCAAATACAGAAAGCACGGCTTTAGTCTCCTAGGCAAGTTGTCGTAGCTGAGTTTGAGTACAATGTCCTTGACTTGGGTCTCATCTTGAGTAAGATACCAGTTGACATGTCCCACAACTTTGGACCATTCCTTGTATGACTTCCCCTTGTTTGCCAGTAACCCTGCCAAAACAACAATGGAGAGTGGCAAACCGCCACAACTTTTGACCATTTGTTTTCCAAGATGCTCTATATCAGAAGGACACTCTTCTCCTCGAAACACTTTCCTAGAAAAGAGTTCCCAACTTTCATGATCACCGAGTAATTGAAGGTAATAAGGAGGATAATATGGACTTGTATGGGATGCCACCTCTTTCAAACGGCTAGTAATGAGTATTTTACTACCATTATTGTCGTTTGGAAAAGCATCTTTTACATCATCCCAGTCTTTAGTCTTCCAGAGGTCATCAAGGACTACCAGATACTTTTTCATTCTCAAGAAATTCCACACCCTGAGCTTTAGTTCGTCCACACCCAAGCTAGAGAGGTTACCTGGTTGTATTTTCCGCACCATGAGCTTTAGTTCGTCCACAGCCAAGCTAGAGAGGTCACCTGGTTTCTGTATTCTCTTGTGTTTCTTTCCCTTCTTTTTCTTCCCAAGCTCGCTCTCAGCGTTAGGCATCAAACAGTTGATAAGGCGAAGCAAAAGCTCCTTAACTCGGCAGTCATTTGACACATAAACCCATGCACGACAATGGAAATATGACATCACCTCATCCGTGTTATAGACCTTTCGAGCAAGGGTGGTTTTGCCCAACCCACCCATACCGATGATGGACACAACGTTGCTTCGGGAACTCTCTTCCTTAAGCCGCTGAATGACTGCCTTGGATTCACCAACAAAACCAACAACATCATGCTCCTCCACATTTCTTCTTCTCTTGTGCAGCAACAGCACCCTCTCCTCATCCTCTCTTGCTGATGATGATTCACCTTCTTGTTGAAAGACATCGCTGAGCTTCATCTTGTTGTCTCTTATGTCATTGACAGTGGCTTTTATGCTGTCTATTTTCACAGCCACATCACGCAGCAACTTTCCATGTTCAAAACCACGGAGCATCTTCCCCAGCATGGTTCGACATCTGTGCATAGCCACGTTGACAACAAAGGTGTCGATGACATCCTCGGCTTCGTGCGCAGCATCTCTGACCTGACGAAGAACTTCTTTGTCAATATCTTTCTTGGTTTTCCTTTCAGATGATTTGAGGAACGCGTTTATGATGCTGAGCTCATTTTGAAGGGATCTAACCCTGCCATCCACGCCACATAGCAAATTGGCTTCACGTGCTAGCAAATTGGACAAGTTGGCCAGGACAAAGGAAATCACACTATCTGCCATTAGAGGGGTGTGTATGTGAGAGTAAGGAAACTGAACTGATGATGGTTGATGTAGGAAACTGATGTTTGGGAAGGACTGAAGAGTGATGAAGAGCGATCTAATAAAATCTTTGTCAAGTTAAGATTGAAGGAGAAACACTGTGAAGTGTGAATGGAAATTAAAGTGGAATGCAATAAATAATGCAGTTGATAAAATTATTCCAGACAGCTGTATTGTACCTTTGTCTTCTCCTCAATCCTCATTGACTCTGCGTCAACTATGCAAAAAGTTAGCTGCATTATTGCACCTTCTACATAGGATGCTGTTTCAAGTTTACTTTTACTGCATTATTATATCTTCCGGAATTTACTATTTTCCATTGTTTTCTTTTAACCACTCTATAACTTTAACCTGCGATTCTACATGTACTTGAGGATCTATCTGAGATTGAATATGGAATTGCACACAGCTATATGATTCAACTCTTGTGTACTCTTCATTCCTATTTCTCCATACTGGATTTAAATCCGCGCACAAAATTAATATTATTAACTTTTTATATATAATTTTTTAGATAATTTACCATGATAGATGATTTTTTATTTTATAATTAATCAATGTAACTCTTAAAATAAAGTATTGTAAATTATATTTTTTTGCACAGTCACGTGAAAAATAATTCTTGCAATATTACAGAATAATAATTAAAATTCAATAATTAAAGTTCGTCATATGTAATATTTTGTAGTTATTTTCTTAGTATTATTGTATTTGATTATTTTGTACATATAACACTAAACAAACTTACAAATCAAATATGAATATTGGTTTGTTTCTTTAATGATATACTCTGATCTGTGGTGTAATTTTGATGTTATTCTAAAATTAAAAGTGATTGGAGAGATTTTTAACAACTCGTGCGAAATTATGGGATCAATTAAGTAATAGTGGTAAGAGTGTTGTTGATAATAATATAATAAGTAGACTATAATTATATGTAATTTAAATATTTTTAATTAAAAATTATTATTATTATTATTTTAATAGCATTTAACTATTATTTTATAATTAAAATGTTTAATGATAAGTAGTAAATTTAATTAATTAAAAGTACTGATTAAGGATTTTTTTAAAAATATCAGTGTTTTTTTTTTGGATAATTTACACATATTTAACATAGATGATATGGACCAATAATAAGAAATATTTTTTTTAATTGAACCATTTTTTTTCCTTTCCACTATGAGTAATGGACAAATCAACGTAATTTTTTAGCACTAGCCATTCTAATTATGTGCTCAATTATTCACCAAAAATTATCTAACAATTGGGACAAGTTATCTAGGACGAAGGAAATCACAGTATCTGCCGTTAGAAACAGATTGGATTTGTGCCAAAGTACTGAACTGATAATAGTCAATGTAGCAAACTGATATTTGATGGTTGGTGAGGGAATATGTAATACATTTTTTTCTCAAGATATTTATCACGAAACACAATAATGCATTCGATAATTATTTTATTATTCAGGACAGCTGTTTTTGTATCTTTTGGAAAGTTGCATAGCTGGGTTCTTTGTCTTCTCCTCATTGACTCGGCGTCAACCATACAAAACGTTAAGGTGCATTATTGCATCTTCTAAGTGTAAATAGGATGCTATTTTGTATGAATTTCTATTGTAGTTGAGGACCTAGCTGAGAGCAATGCAGCATGTTTGTTATGATTCAGTAGATGATGAGTAGATGTAAGTTGGTCTTGGAGGCTCAAGTCACATCAACTTATGCATTATCAAACACAAACACACCATTCAAGCAAGCTGTTTGTGAACTAAAACGTATTTCAAGTGGTTGAAGCGTTGAAGCGGAGGAATCTCCCGGACGGCACAGAAATGAAGAAGAAGATGATGATGATGATGATGATGATTAGGAGGCAAGTGGTTGAAGGGTTGGATTGAGCCATAATGACATGATTTTTGGCAAAAGAGGTGTTGGAGATGCTGCCATAAAACATGATCTCATCTCTTTCCTTGCAACCAACAACACATAATCTTAATTAATCTATCTATCTATTCTTAATATATAAAAGTAGATACATAACCATGCACCATATTACTTTTGAGACATTTTTTTCTTCTACTAATGTCATGTCAGCAATATTGCTTACTTGACACAACTTTAGAATTAACCACTCAATTCTTGACAAATCATCTATTATTTCCAAATCAGCAAAAAATAAAATATACAAATAAAAAACTAAAAAATAGAATCCAATAACTTTGTAACCCCCAAATACATTGAATTCATATTCCTATATTTATTATATCTTACCGTTATAAACAATACAATAAATTTATAACCGCAACAATTAATTTATAAATTAAAAGTTTAAAAATAAAATTTATATTTTATTATTATAATTATGTTTATTATAATCATTTTAATTTTTAGAAGTAACACTAGGTACAAAGAACTATTATTGTAGTTTTTACTTATTATTAAAAACAAATTCTATTTTATTTTACCAATATAAATTTTGAAAAAATATTTGAAAACTAAAAAAATAAATTTATTAAAAGAGTATCAAAACGAAATCAAAAAATATGATATTAAACATACATTTTCATATTAGATACAAATAAAAAAGTAAAAAATGGAATCCAATAAATTTATAACCTCTAAATATATTAAATTTATATTCTTATATTTATTATATCTTAAAATATACAAATAAAAAACTAAAAAATAAAATCCAATAACTTTATAACCTCCAAATACATTGAATTCATATTCCTATATTTATTATATCTTACCGTTATAAACAATACAATAAATTTATAACCGCAACAATTAATTTATAAATTAAAAGTTTAAAAAATGAAAATTATATTTTATTATTATAATTATGTTTATTATAATCATTTTAATTTTTGCCAATGAGTTATACCTTAAATAACATAGTCTTCCATATTGGTCGTGTCTGTATCTTTGGTAAAAAAAAAATCATTTTAATTTTTAGAAGTAACACTAGGTACAAAGAACTATTATTGTAGTTTTTACTTATTATTAAAAAAAATTCTATTTTATTTTACCAATATAAATTTTGAAAAAAATATTTGAAAACTAAAAAAAAATTTATTAAAAGAGTATCAAAACGAAACCAAAAAATATGATATTAAACATACATTTTCATATTAGATACAAATAAAAAACTAAAAAATAGAATCTAATAAATTTGTAACCTCCAAATACATTGAATTTATATTCTTATATTTATTATATGTTACCATTATAAACAATACAATAAATTTATAACCGCAACAATTAATTTATTAATTTTTATAAATAACTCACTAAAAATAATAAATATCCATATTACAAATGTCATAATAATATTATTAATCATAATAAATTTTACGTTATAAGTATTTAAATTTCATACCATTTAAACTGCATATATAAGTCTCTTATCACTATTCCTTCACATAACATCAAATTTAGCACAAAAAAAAATATTTCCGAGCTACAATGAGAATCTGATGATCAGGTATGACAAAAAAATCACAACATGCATCATACATTCATACTTACTCAAATACCATATACCTAATGATAACATAAATTGAATATTGTAATAGGAAAAGATCTTCACAATTTTAGCAATTATAAACGAAATTGATGACAAATTAGGATGAAACTATGTTAAATGTAAAAAATGTCAAAAGAAACAACTACATTTTGTGGCACATGTAATCAAACACCACAATATCCAACAATAAGGTAACTCTATATACTTTTCGTAATCTCACCTATCAAATTATTAGTTGCTAGCCCAATACTTATTTTAGATTCAGAATTCAATTAAAGGTTTTAGATTAAAGTGTTACAACAACTTTTGTACTATTTGATGGCGACACAAAAAATTTATTGGGCACAACTGCTTCAAATCTAATGATATTTCAGAAAAATAATGACATTGAAACACCACTCCATCAAGAGATTAAGGAGAAAGAAAACCATACAAATTCAAGACACATCTTCGAAAGAAGAATATACATACAAAGATAGAACCAAATAACACAATAGAAAGTGTATCAAACTCAACAATTCATAAAAAACATGTTTTCGCAAGAACCTACGACAAAAAGAAGAAAGCACCAACTCTAACAACCAACAAAAAAAGGAGGACGAACGTCACATAAGATGATTAAGTCCATCAACTAAAACAAATACAAAAATCAAATCACCAAATAAAAATATCACTTTGTATAACTCCAACATCCAAATTTTTTGTATTACAAATTATTTAAAATAAAACATTTTTTAAATTTAGTTTCAATTTACACATATTTAATTTATTTCTACAAAATATAATAATTTTAATATTTATTATATACTATTATTAATTTATTGTCCCGTGTATCGCGGGGTCTCATTCTAGTTATATTTACTACTAGTTACTACTATAATTTTTTAGATCATGGTTTTGAATTTTGTTCTTTACGTTCGGTTGATTTCTTTAAATTGCGTCCTATAAGTATATATAAAGTTGAACAATTATAAATTAAATCCGAGGCTCCACTTCTGTTATGATATACAAAAAATAAGAGGAATAGAGTAATGCTATAAGAAGCTAATCTATTTATTTATAAAAATGATATTTGTACATCAAAATAAACTACTAAAATTAGTCATAATATATTTGTATATAAATACATATATAGTTTAATTTATTTTTAATGTATATTTATATTTTAATATATATTTTATACTAGTGGCTGATTTTAATGTATACATAATATGATTGATTTATTTATAATCTATAAAAATTTATACGAATTCTCTATACAATAAATTTTAGCTATCTACTTTTTTTAATAATGCTACATCCGCACTTTTAAACACATGGTAATATAGGAGACTAAAACTAAAATTATAACTAAAATAAAATCCGCAAAACACGCGGATAGTAAATTAATGATAGTATATAATTGTTCATATCCTGACCCAACGTTAGGGCCCAGGTCCAAACGAAAGGCTCAACCTACAAGGATGAGCCTCACATTACACCGACCTTCCCCTGAGAAGTTGGTTCTCGCCACGACTTGCTTTAAGGAAGTCGAAAACGAGGATTAGCTGGCAGATAACACTAAAATAACTGCCCCTAAAATCTCTCAACCCACTTCCAAGAGCCATATCTCAGCTTCCCTAAGATAAAGGGACGGTTATCCACCTTAAAATGTGGAACTACTTCAGCGGTGGTTATTGGTTCACCACTATAAATATACTAACACCCCTCAGGTATCTCTAAGTCCCAATACTCTCTAGACCTGCTCACACCCTTGCTGACTTAGGCATCAGAGTGTCTTTGCAGGTACCACACCCCATTCACTCACGTTCACAAGTCGGACGGAGGCCCCAAAGGAGCGAACCCATTCGAAGGCTTCCCTCCTCAGATGATTGGGCCAACCTAACGAATCCAGCCCATTAATCTCTGGTTACCCATCGTAACATTGGCATCGTTGCTGGGGACTCGAGAGATCAACCAGTAATGGCGGACAACTCACCAGAGGATGGTCATGCAGCGTCTGATTCCGAATAAGAAAATCTAGATACCGAAAACAACGACACGAAACTGACCCTTCACCAGGGAGCCAACGACCAACATAGAGAAGGCACCTCTGGGTTTAAAAACCCAAAGGTAAACTCCTCGGAAGGACGAGAATCAGGAAAGGAAGGACCACCCCATGCAGCCGAGCTAATGGGGTTGGTCCATGGTCACCAAGGTTGTTTGAAACCGTTGAAACAGGAATTAGAACGACAACGAGAGGCAGAGCAAAATCTCAAGTAAGAGATAGAGTGACGAAAAGAGTTAGAAGAAAAACTCTTGAAGCTAGAATCTTCCCTTAGAAGTCGGAACTCCCGTGGCGACCGAGAAAAGTCGCCCCTGGGAGGAGAGGATCCGTTCAGTGAGGACATAATGAGGGCAAAAGTTCCAAGAAACTTCAAAATCCCTGATATGAACCTCTATGACGGAACTACAGACCCGAAGCATCATTTAAGCAATTTCAAAAGTCAGATGTATCTGGCTGATGCTTCTGATGCAACTCGCTGCAAAGCTTTCCCGACCACCCAGTCAAAAGCGGCGATGAAGTGGTTCGATAGCCTCCCTCCAAGGTCGGTTACCAACTTTGAGAACCTCTCGAAAAAGTTCTTAATGAGGTTCTCCATCCAGAAGGATAAAGTAAAGCACGCACCGAGCCTCCTGAGAGTTAAACAGGAGGCCGGAGAACCTCTACGAGACTACATGGAAAGGTTCAACAAAGCGTGCTTGGAGATTCAAGACATGCCCACAGAGGCAGTTATCATGGGGTTAGTAAATGGACTTATAGAGGGCCCCTTCTCTCAGTCAATATCAAAAAGACACCCCACCTCTTTGAGCGATGTACAAGAGAGAGCAGAAAAGTACATCAACATGGAGTAGAATGCCAGATTACGGGAGCCAAGCTGGCGACAAGGGCCCCTTACTCAGCAAAAGAGAAAGAAAGAGAGCCCAAGAAAAAAGAGGAGGTCGGTCCCGACAGGCCGAGGAGATATCACTCCTATACTCCTCTGAAAGTTTCCATAGTAGACGTATACAAAAAAATCTGTAATACTGAAAGATTGCCGTCCCCTAGACCCATCAAAAACAAAAAGGGAGGAAGCCGTGGCGACTATTGTGAGTACCATAAGATGTATGGCCACTCAATAAATGATTGCTACAACCTTAAAAATGTGATAGAAAGGTTGGCCAGGGAAGGCCGACTTGATAGATATCTCATGGAAAGGTTGGACAATCATGAAAAAAGAAAATGAGATGATGAGGACAGAAGAGACCCACCACCACAAACCCCCCGAGAGACACATACATATGATCTCTGGAGGATTTGCGGGAGGGGGACTCACTAAGTCATCTCGCAAAAGACACCTAAATCGAGTTTACCAGGTCGGAAGCGAAGTGCCCGGCCTCCAACCATCTCTTTCACAAAAGAGGATGGGCAAGGGGTGATCCATGGGCATGATGATCCAGTGGTGATAACCATGATCTTGGCGAATCCCAACCTCCACAGAACCTTGGTGGACCAAGGGAGTTCGGCTGACATCCTCTTTAAGCCCGCATTCGACAAGTTAGGGTTGGATGAAAGGGAACTAAAAGCTTACCCGGACACCCTGTATGGACTAGGAGACATGCCAATAAAGCCACTGGGATACATCCCCCTTCACACGAACTTCGGAAAGGGGGAAAATTCCAAAACTCTGAGCATCGACTTTATCGTCATCAATGTTGGATCGGCATATAACGCCTTGATCGGCAAGACTACGCTAAATCGGCTCGGAGCGGTGGTGTCAACCCCTCACCTTTGCATGAAATTTCCAACACCTAAGGGAATAGCGACGGTATGGGGAGACCAGAAATTGGCAAGAAAATGCTACAACGAAAGCTTGAACCTCCGAGGAAAGAGCAAGGAAGTTCACATCATAGAGCTCGGGGGAATAAAAGCTAAAGAAGAGCTGCGGCCACAGTCAGGGGGAAGAACTGAAGAGGTTCAAATGGGAAAAGAGGAAGGAAAAAATACCAACATAGGAGCCAGTCTAGACGGAGATTTGAAACAGAGGCTGATAAAGCTCCTATAAGATAATTTCGACCTCTTCGCTTGGAAAGCTTCTGACATGCCAGGGATAGACCCTCAACTCATGTCCCACAAGCTTTCAGTACACCCCGGATCACGACCCGTACAATAGTGCAGGCGCAAGCTCGAAACAGAACGAGCTCAAGAGGTGGAGGAGCAAGTACAAGCCTTCTTGGAGGCCGACTTCATCCAAGAAGTCAAGTATCCGACATGGCTAGCAAATGTAGTGCTAGTCAAAAAGCAAAATGGCAAGTGGAGGATGTGCATCGACTACACCGACCTGAACAAGGCATACCCCAAAGACCTATATCCACTTTCCAGTATTGACACCCTAGTAGATGCGAGCTCAGGGTATCAGTACTTGTCGTTCATGGACGCTTACTCGGGATACAACCAAATTTCGATGTATAAGCCGGATGAGGAAAAAACTTCATTCATCACACCTAGAGCAAACTACTGCTATGTGGTAATGTCCTTTGGATTAAAAAATGTTAGGGCCACATATCAAAGGTTGATGAATAAAGTATTCGCTCCCCACCTCGGGAACTTAATGGAGGTCTACGTAGATGACATGCTGGTGAAAACCAAAGAGGAGACCGACCTCTTGACAGATCTCTCACAAGTTTTCAACACCGTAAGGTTAAATGGGATGAGACTAAATCCCACAAAATGTACCTTCACGGTGGAGGCGGGAAAGTTTCTAGGGTTCATTCTAACACAAAGGGGATCGAAGCAAACCCCAACAAGTGCAAAGCTATTCTAGAAATGAAAAGTCCGACTTGTCTAAGGGAGGTCCAACAATTGAACGGCCGACTCGCCGCCCTTTCCAGATTCCTGGCGGGATCGACACTAAGATCCCTTCCACTATTCTCTCTATTAAGAAAAGGATGCTAGTTCGAATGGACTCCGGAATGCAAAGAAGCATTCCAGGAGTTCAAAAGGTTTTTGAGTCAGCCTCCAATTCTGACCCGACCCATAGTCGGGAAAGAGCTCGTCCTGTATCTATCGGTAGCAGACAGAGCCGTAGCATCGGCTCTAATACGGGAAGATGAGGTTGGGCAGCATCCTGTGTACTTCACCAGCAAAGTCTTACAAGGCCCTGAACTAAAGTATAAAAAACTTAAAAAGTTTGCATACTCCTTAGTAGTAGCCTCACGCCGATTACGGCCGTATTTCTAAGTGCACACGATAAAAGTCTGAACGAACCAGCCCATGAAGCAAATCCTCCAGAAGACAGACATTGTGGGCAGAATGGTTCAATGGGCAATAGAACTCTCTGAATTCGACCTGAAATACGAAGTTCGGACGGCAATAAAAGCCCAATGCCTCACCGACTTCCTAGCAGAATACGCCGGAGATCAAGAGAAAAAATCCACTACATGGAAATTATATGTAGATGGGTCCTCCAACAAGGTTGAAAGCGGTGCAGGCATAATACTGGTCAGCGAAGGGGGAACGCAAATAGAAGTCTCCCTCAAGTTCGAGTTCCCAACTTCCAACAATCAGGCAGAATATGAAGCCTTGACTGCAGGGTTAAAGCTGGCAGAAGAAGTTGGTGCAACCAAAGTAATGGTATTCAGCGATTCTCAGGTGGTGACTTTCCAAATAAACGGAGAGTATCAGGCTAAAGATCCTAACATGAAAAGGTACTTGGACAAAACCTTGGAGCATCTTAGGCGCTTTGAGGAGACCGAGGTGAAGCATATAACTCAGGACCTCAATAGCAGGGCAGACGCCCTCTCCAAGCTCGCAAGTACCAAACCAGGAGGGAACAATAGAATCCTAATCCAATAAACTCTCCCCGAACCCTCTGTGGTCAAAATGGAGGTTGTTTAAGATGTCTTTGAAGTCGCCGGGTTAGATCTCGGGTGGATGAAACCTTTAGTCGAATACCTGAAATTCGACATCCTCCCCAAAGAGGAAAAAGAGACCAAAAAGATCCGGATGAAAGCACAAAGCTACACGCTGGTGAAAAATATCCTCTATAAAAGGGGAATATCAACACCACTACTAAAGTGCATCCCGACCTCAAAGACAACCGAGGTGCTAGAGGAGGTGCACAATGAAATCTGCGAGAACCATCTTGAGGCAAGGTCGTTAGCCAGAAAGATAATCCGAGCTGGGTTCTACTGGCCGACATTACAAAAAGATTCCACAGAATTTGTAAAAAAGTGCCAACCATGCCAAATGCATGCAAACTTCCATGTAGCTCTTCCCGATGAGCTCATTAGTATAACTTCTCCATGGCCTTTCGCAAAATAGGGATTGGACTTGCTAGGACCATTCTCCCAAGCGCTGGGGCAAGTAAAGTATCTAATAGTGGGAGTGGATTATTTCACAAAGTGGATAAAAGCAGAACCATTGGCCACCATCACCGCTCAGAAAAGTCGAAAGTTCCTCTACAAGAACATTATCACCAGATATGGAGTATCCCACTCCATCACTACCGATAATGGCACTCAGTTCACCGACTCAACCTTCAAAAATCTGGTGGCCAGCATGAAAATCAAACATCAATTTACATCGGTGGAACATCCACAAGCAAATGGACAATCCGAGACAGCAAACAAGGTCATACTAGCAGGGTTGAAGAAAAGGTTGCAGGACGTAAAGGGAACCTGGGCTGAGGAGCTCCCACAAGTACTTTGGGCTTATCGGACCATACCTCAGTCTGCCACAGGAGAAACACCCTTCTGACTTGCTTATGGCATAGAAGCCATGATACCAGTCGAAATCAACGAGCAAAGCCCAAGGGTGAGCTTCTACGACGAGGTTGGAAATATACAGGGACACAAAGAAGAACTTGAGCTACTCCTCGAAGTCCGAGAACGAGCCCACATTAAAGAAGCAGCATTGAAACAAAGGATGACGAACAGATATAACAAAAAAGTCATTCGAAGGAGCTTCGCACCAGATGACTTGATCTTAATCAGAAATGACATTGGATTTAATAAATCTGGAGAGGGAAAGCTCGCTGCTAATTGGAAAGGACCATACAAGATTAATGAGGTCTTAGGAAAAGGTTATTACAAAGTGACCAACTTAAACGGCACCGAGCTACCTAAGTCGTGGCATGCTTGTAATATGAAAATGTACTACAGTTAAAAGCGAACTCTACTCCCTAATGTACTTTTTTCCCAACTTCATGGTTTTTTCCCAAAAGAAAAGGTTTTTCATTTGAAGGGGGGTTTTTAACGAGGCATCACAGTAGAGACTAAGGGATCATAGATAGTCAAAAAACCCTTAGTAGCAGTAAAGTACCTTCAGAAATAAATAAAGATCTTTTACAATATCTCTTATAAATTCCTTCTCGCTTTCTTTTTTTCTACGAAACACACCGACTTATGCTCGACAAAGCGTGAAAATCCCATGAACCGACCTAGATGGTCGTCAGGATAAAACGACGAGGTACAAGTCGGTGTAAAGAGGTTATAAAAGTCGATCGTGATAAACTCGGAAATTATCTTACTAACAAGTTAGAAAAAATCAAGAAACGAAGAAATGCATGGCAAAAATAACCTAAGTTATAAGAACTCAATAAATCAAAAAATTGAGTATAAAGAATACCAAAAAGAGATCAGAAAATCTATAGAAAGCACTAAGAAAAAGACTGTCCCAAGCCTTCAAGAAAAATTTGAGAAAAAACTTAGAAGAAGGGACAGCCAGCCAAGAAAAAGGTTTTTCAAAACAAGGATCAAAAAGGTTTTTCGAAACCTAAACAAAAAGACATGCGCACAACCAACAAAGATAACCTAAACCCTTGTCCAAAAAAAGATATTTTTAAATATTTTGTTTACTGCCATAAAAGGCCAAGAAAATGTCAGCAAATACCATCACAGAATAAAAATAAATAGTTTAAAAAGGGGGGACCCACAGGCCGGGCCCCCATATTGGCACAAATATTTTTTTCTTTTCAGTTAGGAATGACGTCACCACCAGAGTCAGGGAGAGTAGTGGGAGCGCCATCAGGGCCAGGAAGAGAAATGTCTATAGGAGATGGAGTGGAAGTTCCAGGAGCCTTAGAAGAACTCGGGACATCTTCTGGTCGGGGAGGAGACTCTATTATCCTCTGGCCCCGAGTTTTGAACTCGGACTCAGACACAGGTCGGGGAGGAGAAACAATAGCTCCATCAATTACGACCTTATCAGGATCCAAAGGGGAGAGATCCAGGTCGGGAGCAATAACCCCGACCTGCTCCTTAAAGATCCTCCAGGCCTCCTCAGCTCCATCAGCAATGGAGTCCTCCAGATCCGCATAAGCATCCCAAGCTCTTACCAAATCTTTTTTAACCTCCACAAGGTCTTGGAACAAGCTCGAATAGCTCTGCTCCGCTTTCTCCCTCAGACCTTCTGCCATGGCGCACCGGCCCATCAACTACCTCTCCTCCTTCAACCCGGAGACCTCCTCCTTCAAACTCTTCTCAGCCTCCTGATATAAAAGAATCCTCCCCTCTAGCTCCTCAACCCTCAGGGATGAATCCAAAGAGTTGAGGGGAGTCTTCTAAAAAATATCAAGGAACTTTGTGCATACCCCTGCCGCCCTGATACTCCCCTGAGCCAGAATAGTAAGGAGGTTTCGAACAGAAGCATCATCCATACTTATACGAGTATGAGGATAGATTTGCTTCCGAACAAACTGAGATGCATCCACCTTGGCCTCACCTTCAAAAGAAGAGCTAGACTCTAAAGTCTTGCACTTCTTCTTTTCTGGCTCAGGGGAAGATCGGGGAGGAGGGGACAGCGGAGAAAAGGCTGAAGAAGAAATGACAATAGGACGAGTGGGGGTCCCCAAATTATGAGAAGGAGGGGGAGGAGAAGGAAGAGAAGGACCAGCTGCCCTGGCGCCGCCGACTCTGGCACGGGACATCGCTTTTGTCTCCTGAACTCTCTGGTAAGACTCCCTGGAATTCTTCTTCGCCATTTCTGTAAAAGCAATTAGGAAGCTAAAGTCAGTAAAACAAGTCAGAAAAAACAAGTCGTGCAACCATCAAGTCGAAAAATATGATAAATAACAAAAAGATACCTAATTGAGCCTGGACAAAGGTCGGAGACCCCTGGAGAAATCTTTTTATATCCAGGTAGGGGGCTCTCCCCCATACTTCTGGAGAAACCCCACAATGGCCGCCTCCACCTCATCCAAATCGTCCAAACGGTATTTTTCACAAGGAGAGGCCTCTATCCAGTACAGGGGAAAATGAGGAGAAAAAGTTTCATCCAAGAAAAAGGGGTGGTGACCCTCTACGCTTGAACTTTGAAAAAGAAATTTTTGAAGTCATGGAAGGATTCATCAAAAAGGGTAAAAACTCTCCGGCCTTGTATGGCCCAGAAAGACACCCGCTGCTGTTTGTTATTTTGCCCACTGAAGGGCTTAGTCATGTGAAAGAGATAAAAGAAAATCTTCAAAGAAGTCGAAAAGTCTAAAGCATGGCTGATAAATTGATAAATTTTCAGAAAATTCCAAGAATTAGGGTGAAGTTGGTAGGAGCAACACGACAGTGGCATAAAACAACTATCTCAAAGTCATAAAAAGGAAGAAAAACGCCTAAGCGGGTAATCATGCTCTCATACATATAGATAAAATGAGGGGCCGCCTCAGAAGCCCTCCCAAAACAAACCCGGTCTTCCGGACCCGGGGCAATCATTTCATATTTCGGCTCATCTTCCTTAGAAGTACAAAGCCTATGATGAGTGCGAAGGTTGGTGATGAAGTCAGTATCAACAAGAGGTTCTTCCTCCAGAACCGTGACATCCACCCATTGAGCAAGAATTTCTACAGAAGACATTTTTCCTAGAAAGGGATAGCGAAACCTACAAAGGAAAAAGAAAAAGGATCAAAAACAGGGTCTCTAAGGGGCCTATAATCAAACAAAACAGAGTCACTAGGAGCCTACGAGCCAACCCTCCTCTCTAAAATAAAAACATGTAAACAAAAGCACTTCAAAAAAAGAGAGTAGAGAAAAACTAACATTTGCTTGAAAAAGGGCAGGGGTAGAGAAAGAGGAATTCCTTCGAACAAGAGCTTCTTTTGAACAGAGTAGAGAAAGTGTGAAAGTTTTCAGAAACGAAGCAAGGAAAGAGAGAGAAAGTATTTATAAAAATGTTAGGGGCATAATGGTAAAAACGGAGGCCGTCATTTAAAGAAAGGCACCGTTCCCAATGTAACTGATCCCCACGTATGAATACACAAATCTCTAACGGACGCGACGTTTGATTAGACGTGACTGTTGAGAATTTTTAAAACACGTCGATTCTGAAAAATCACGTCGGTTCCTTATCAGGTCGGCTATGGTCCCGAGTTAAAATACTCGACCCCAACTCTTAAAAGAAATTGGGCTCGAGTAGGGGCACTATTCATACCCTGACCCAACGCTAGGGCCTAGGTCCAAACGAAAGGCCCAACCCACAAGGATGAGCCTCACATTACACCGACCTTCCCCTGAAAAGTCGGTTTTCGCCACGACTTGCTTTAAGGAAGTCGAAAACGAGGATTAACTGGCAGATAACACT
This sequence comes from Arachis duranensis, assembly GCF_000817695.3. Classification (NCBI taxonomy): domain Eukaryota; kingdom Viridiplantae; phylum Streptophyta; class Magnoliopsida; order Fabales; family Fabaceae; genus Arachis; species Arachis duranensis. The sequence continues at coordinate 8,456,457 of NC_029774.3, read as the reverse complement.
AAAATAACTGCCCCTAAAATCTCTCAACCCACTTCCAGAATCCATATCTCAGCTTCCCTAAGATAAATGGACGGTTATCCACCTTAAAAGGTGGAACTACTTCAACGGTGATTTTTGGTTCACCACTATAAATACACTAACACCCCTCAGGTATCTCTAAGTCCCAATACTCTCTAGACCTGCTCACACCCTTGCTGACTTAGGCATCAGAGTATCTTTGCAGGTACCACCCCCCATTCACTCACGTTTACAAGTCGGACGGAGGCCCCAAAGGTGCGAACCCATTCGAAGGCTTCCCTCCTCAGACGATTGGGCCAACCTAACGAATCCAGCCCATTAATCTCTAGTTACCCATCGTAACAATAATAATATTAAAAATAGCTATGTTTTATAGAATTAAATTAAATATGTGTAAACTAAAGTTAAATTTAAAAGGTGTTTTGTTTAAAATAATTTGTAGTATAAAAAATTTGGATGTTGGAGTTGTACAAAATAACATTTTTATTTGGTGGTTTAATTTTTGTATTTGTTTTGGAGCAATTTACATAAATAAATGGTTAAACTGCTACTACCAGTAGCGGTTTACTGAAACACATAATCTGCTGTAGTCAGCAGCGGATTATATGCGAATGGGAGAATACAAAAATTGCTAGAGACTGTCGCGATTTCTATTTGTTGATGCTTGACCCACACGTGCGTAAACCGTTGGAGGCAGCAGCGGTTTACGTTGAGTATGAAAACAAATAGTAAAACTAATATTTATCTAAAAAGTTGGACACAAATGATATATGTTAAAAATGTTCAAAAAACTTTGGCAGAACATAGTAGCAGTGACTATTGGGAATTTTACATTTCTAAATGTTTGAATAATGTATGTATATTGGTAAATTCTAATTTATAAATGCTTGAACATAACTCAGTATCATGTTAGTGCTTATATTAGTGCTTCATAGGTTGTACATAACTTAGCAGAAAAATGCACAATCATGAAGTTATAAATGGATAAATGAGATTACACATGCAGCAAGATTTCTTTGGTTCTTTCATAACAATGCCCTGAAAATCAGTTGTCATCAAACTCGACGTTTTTTCCATCTGTGATTCTGGAGAACCTTGTTTCTTCTATGAGGATACCTCTATCATAGAATATCTTGAGATATATATCAAGCTTGACAAGTACAAACAATTATTTCAACAATCACAAGGTCACAATACTAAACCTATTTACTTTTAGTCAATGAAATTAAGACTTTTGTAGTCATGTTATTATTTTAAATAATCTCAAGGTTAATATTTTGCAATGAAATTAAGACTTTTGTAGTCAGTGAAATTAAGACTTTTGTAGTTCATTTTGGAGACCGAAAATATTTGATAAAAAAAATCAACTAAAAACAGCTATAATTTACCTTATTTAGTATTTATTAATTATTGTGACAATTAACAACAATTAATAAATGTTAAATAAGATAAGTTCTAACTGTTTTTTTTGTTTTCCTGATATTACCGTACATTTTTGAAATATATATGCAGAAAAATATGATCAATTAAAGAAAAAAGAATATGAATGTATGCTGAAATTACAAAACAGAGGTCCTGTTTCATTTTTTTCCGAGTATTATTTCTTTTTCTTTTTTTTCTCTTCTGTGTTTCATGACTTTCGCCACTAGCTGTATTTTTTTTCTTCATCTTTATAATTTACATTAATAACTATGACAGTCTGAATTTTAAACTCAAGTATAGTAATAATAGATAGAATTTCTTGTATTTTTGTCATCAATCATCATGTGTCATGTTAATATTATCATCATGTCAATTTATATTTTATATGTCAGACTTGATTCAAGTTTTAAATTCTAAATTCTAAATTTTAATAATGAGATTAATAAATTGGTGCCAAACTTTTTAAGGGAAAATGTTAATTTCTTAATTATTTGGCTGTTTTTTAGGATAAATTCTTAATTGGGGTTAAATTTGTTATAGATAAGTATTATATTTTAGGGTTGTAGAGACTACTAGTACACAATCTATTTTTAATGTTTAAAAGTAAATACATAGATTTACCCACATTACTTCTAAGTTATTTATTTTCTTCTACTTACGTCATGTAAGCACTATCGCTTACTTGGCAAAATTTTAGAATCCACCACTTAAATCTTGCTAAATCAATTTTTATTTTCAAATAAAAAAAAACACACAAAAAACAAAACCAACAACTTAACTTTTTCCAAAAAGCTCTAAAAATCAAAGAGCTTATTACCTTTCTCATACTTCTCTAAACCCTTTTCCTCTTGGCACCTCTTCCGTACCAAGATCCTGTTTTTTCCATCAACTTCCGGTTCCATGAGCCATTGTTTTTTTTTTCTCAAAACAAATTGTCCATCGCGATATCCATCCCCGACGGAGCCGCATTGCATAAATTGCAAAAATCAGGGCAAACTCCATTCCTCCTATTGCGGTTTTTCTGTCGGATCTCGATTTTGGGTCTCAGACCAATGTCACCATTCGGCGCCGCCAACATAGAAAATTCGTCCTAAGTATCTTTCTAAAGATTTTCAACTTTGCCGATTACTCTTCTCATTCTGTTGTTCAATATCATTTTCAATAGCCCTGTTTATTTGTTATAAATAATAACATTTTAATTGTGAATTCATTGCAAGTAGCACATGTTTATGTATTCCTCTTTTTTAAACGATTCTGTTTAATAATCACAACCAAAATTAGTGTGCTTCCACAATTTACATTTATGTGTTCCTCTTTTTCAAATTGTTATTCCACATGTACAGTATTGCTTCCACAATTTAGTTGGAATGGATTATTATTCTTTGACCATGTCTTATTCTCTTTATTGTAGAATGATTTGCAGTGGTAATGACAGACGAAAAGAGTTAATACCCAAAATTGCTAGATTAAAGAGGCGGAAAGCAATCCTTTCAAAGAAAGAAAGACAAGAAGATATGTTTAACATAGTTTTTATTGCACATTTCTTATTTTATTGTAAATTGATTCATAAGTTGATTTTGATGCCTATTTTGAAAATGTAGAAATACAATTATTTGAAACACTTAGATCTATCCAATTTAGACAAATAAGAATGAGGAGAAAGCAATATCTTCGGTCAAAGAAGAGTGCCAATTTAACTTCACTTCAGGTTAGTAAAAAAGAGTCTTATAACATATTATGTTCTGTTGAGCAATCCTTTCAAAAAAAAGGAAGACAAGACGATATGTGCCTCCAGCATATGATTATGCAGCTTGGTTTGTTTAACATAATTTTTATTGCACCTTCCTTATTTTATTGTAAATTGATTCATATGGTGATTTTGATGCCTATTTTGAAAATGTAGAAACACAATTATTTAAAACACTTAGATCTATCCAATTTAGACAAACAAGGATGAGGAGAAAGTAATATTTTCGGTCAAAGAGGAGTGCCAATCTACCTTCCACTTCAGGTTAGTACAAAAGATGAAAATCAACCAATCACTATTTTACTAAAATATTTTTAAAAAATTAAAACAAAAAACTCTTATCTATTATTATTCAATTGAAACATCAAATACTAATTAAATGCAATAAACATACATTAAAAGTATCATAATAATAATAATTATAAAAAATTTCAGTTATAAATATTCAAATTCTACAACTTATACATATTAAGACTCTTACTACTCTTCATTTCTTAATCTCTTATACTAATTGTCAAAAATTTCTTAAATTTAATGTAACATTTTTATATGTTTTTCATTCTCATTTATTTATTCTTTTAATTATTTACAAACAAAAAAACTGCAGAAAAGACAAAAAGTAGTCATTAATGCAAATCGAAAAATGAAAAAAAAAAAAGAAAGAAAATACAATTTTATATAATTCTAATATAAATAACTTATGTCTTTTTTAAAAATAAATAAATTTAAAATCTATTTATAATATGTTCTCTAAAATATTTTTAATATAACATTTATTAAAACATATTATATAATATAAATAATCTACTTCTCAACATATTGCGGAGTCTCGTTAGAGTGGAATTAAAATTTCAAATGAATTGAAAATTAACAACTCATAACGAGTTGAAATTTCAGATGACTATTAAAACTTTTGACACGTGCAACGCTAAGAACAATGCCATGGGAGCAACTTCACCAGAAGTCACACAGGGTAACTTTATTCAAGTCCTCGCCTAAATATAACGAGATTCTCGAAGCATCATCTATTTTTAATATATAAAAGTAGATATATAAGTATGCATTATATTATTTTTGGGATATTTTTTTTCTATTAATATCATGTCAATAATATTATTTTCTTGGCACAATTTTAGAATCAACCATTCAATTCTTGTCAAATCAACTATTATTTTTAAATCAATAAAAAAATAAAATATAAAAATAAAAAACTAAAATATAGAATTTAATAAATTTGTAACCTACAAATATATTGAATTCATATTTCTATATTTATTATATCTTACCGTTATAAACAATACAATAAATTTATAACCGTAACAATTAATTTATTAATGTTTATAAATAACTCCCTAAAAGTAATAAATATCCATATTACACATATCATAATAATATTATTAATCATAATAAATTTTACGTTATAAGTATTTAAATTTCATACCATTTAAACTACATATATAAGTCTCTTATCAGTATTCCTTCACATAACATCAAATTTAGCACAAAAAATTTATTTTCGAACTACACATTTCAAACTTACTCAATAGAGCATCATTCTTTCAGAGCAGAACGATTAGAAATCGAATAACTATCCAAGATCTAATGGTCATGCAATGAGAATCTGATTATCAGGTATGACAAAAAAAAAATCACAACATGCATTATACATTCATACTTACTCAAATACCATATACCTAATGATAACATAAATTGAATATTGGAATAGGAAAAGATATTAACAATTTTAGTAACTATAAACGAAATTGATGACAAATTAGGATGGAACTATGTTAAATGTAAAAAGTGTTATATCTAAAAAAAGAAACAACTACATTTTGTGGCACATGTAATCAAACACCACAACATCTAACAATAAGGTAACTCTATATACTTTTCATAATCTCATCTATCAAATTATTAGTTGCTAACCCAATACTTATTTTAGGTTCAAAATTCAATTAAAGGTTTCAGATTAAAGTGTTACAACAACTTTTTTACTATTTGATGGCAACGCAAAAAATTTATTGAGCACAACTACTTCAAATCTAATGACATTTCAGAAAAATAATGACATTGAAGCACCACCCCATCAAGAGATTAAGGAGAAAGAAAACCATACAAATTCAAGATACATTTTCAGAAGAAGAGCATACATACAAAGATGGAACCAAATAACACAATAGAAAGTGCATCAAACTCAATAATTCATAAAGAACATGTTTTCACAAGAACCTACGACAAAAAGAAGAAAGTAGCAATTCTAACAACCAACAAAAAAGGAGGACGAGCGTCATATAAGATGACTAAGTCCATCAACTAAAACAAATGCAAAAATCAAACCATCAAATAAAAATGTCACTTTGTATAACTCCAACATCCAAATCTTTTGTACTACAAATTATTTAAAATAAAATACCTTTTAAATTCAACTTCAATTTACATATATTTAATTTATTTCTACAAAACATAACAATTTTTAATATTTATTATATGCTATCATTAATTTACTGTCCCGCGCATCGCGTGGGTCTCATTCTAGTTAATCTAAATTATATAAAAACTGATCCTGTTAAAATAACAGATTCAGTTACTTCCTTGTCAAGATAGCTAACATAAGTGATTAAGAACTTGTATCGATAGGTTTATAAGTAATTTTTTTAACTTTTAACTTACGAAAAGATATAGTATTTAATGTTTGGTACAATTTTTAAAATCAAATTATAATTTTTTAAGAAGCTATTTAAAGGTGCATCTGAGAAGCTTCAAAAGTTACTTTTTTGAGTTTTTGACTTATGAAAAGTCGTAGTATTGTCTAGTGCAATTTTCAAAACCAAATTGTAAATATCTAAGACGTTATTTAAGTGCTTATAGAGAAGTTAAAAAAATGACTTCTCTCATAATAAAAAGTTTTTTATCACTTTTTTTAAAATAAGTATTTTTAGAACTAAAAAAACAAACACAAAATAACTTATTTATAAACTACTTTTAATATAAATATTTATTGTTTAAACTATTTTTTCAAAATGAACTTAATTAAGTTATTTTTTCAAACTGGTCCTTACTTATGGAAAAATTAAAAAAATGACTTCTCTTGTAATAAATATTTTTTTATCATATTTTTTTAAATAAGTATTTTTAAAATAAAAAAGTTAAATATAAAAATTTATTTATAAACTACTTTTAATATAAGTCTTAAAATAAAGTATTATAAATTATATTTTTTTGCACAGTTACGTGAAAAAATAATTCCTGCAATATTACAGAATAATAAAATCAATAATTAAAGTTCGTCATATGTAATATTTTGTAGTTATTTTCTTAGTATTGTTGTATTTGATATTTTATACATATAACACTAAACAAACTTACAAATCAAATATGAATATTGGTTTGTTTCTTTAATGATATACTCTATGGTGTAATTTTGATGTTATGCTAAAACTAAAAGTGATTGGAGAGATTTTTAACAATTCATGTGCGAAATTATGATCAGGATCCAGAAATTTTATAAGAAGGGCTAAATTAAATACAAAATAAATTAAAATAATATAATAAAAAATTAACAAAATATAATTTATAGTATATATGTCAAAATTAATAATTATATTATATAAAAATTAATATTTAAC
>NC_029774.3:8416621-8449397 GCF_000817695.3 Arachis duranensis | reverse complement strand
ATAAACTAATAATATTAATTTTTTTTTAAAAAATAGGGGACCACGGCCACCTTAGCCCCGTAAATCCGCCATTGATTATGATATCAATTAAGTAACAATGGTAAGAGTGTTGTTGATAATATAATATGTAGATCATAATTATAGAATTTGAATTTTCTAAATTTTGAATTTTTAAGTGTGATTGATCTCTCATTCTTGAATGATTTTTCTCTTATATTTTTTTTAGTCTCACTTATGAAATAAATGGTGAGAGATCACATTTTACTCTCTAAAGTGAAATTCAAAATTTAGAGAATTCAAATCCATAATTATATGTAATTTAAATATTTTTAATTAAAAATTATTATTATTTTAATAGCATTTAACTATTATTTTATAATTGAAATGTTTAATGATAAGTAGTCAACTTAATTAATTAAGAGTATTGATTAAGGATTTTTTTAAATATCAGAGAGTTTTTTTTTGGATAATTGACACATATTTAAAATAGATGATATGGACCAATAATAAGAATTTGTTTTTTATGATTGCCACTTATTTAAAATAGTTGATATGACACAATGAAAAGTAACTATATGACATAAGTTTATTTTATAATAATTTAATATTAATTTTTATATAATAAAAATAGATAGATAGATTGTAAGATTGATTTATTTGAATTAGCATCATAACAAGAAGAACAAATTGTAAGATTGATTTATTTAAGTGCGAGTAGGATGATCGCACTTATTTTACTTTTCGGATTATATTTTATACACTACTATTATAGTATATCTATTTATATGTATAAATAAACGAGCAAAATTAAGGATGAATTTTCAAGTCAAACATTGAAAAGAACCATGCCATAGCAATCAATACACAGGTAAATAATGAGTTCCTTGGATGCATAATGCATTAAGTAAAAAACAACCAGCAATTTTGTTAATCATTAAATTCCAGATTTGAATGTAGCACATCAAACCTTTCATTTTCAGAGGATGAAATGTATCAAGAATTCATAATACATATATTATTGACTCTGGCCCAAAATAAAAAAGAAAAGAAAATGAAAGTGAAAGAAAAGTGGTTCAAACACAACAATCTCTGGTTCTGAATTCCGTATCTTTTAGTCTCATACACAATGCTTCAGAAGATAGCTAAACATGCACTTGTCTTAGAGCAACCAAAGGCCACAAATTATTTGGGAATCATCTAAGCGTTATTAATCACTTGGAAATATTTGCTAACAAAAAATTTAGCCAAAATCAACTAGAATTTGCCTTATTCATTAATTGCCAAAAAATAGTTTGCTGCAGCAATTAATAAATGCTAAATAAAGCAAGCTCTGACTTTTTTTTTTTCTCTCTCTAACATTACCGTCGATCGCTACAACAAATTTGCGCTAAAATAACCCTTCAAAAGCATTGCCAAAACATGTGAAAAGCCATGCCTTTGACCTAATGTAACGCTTTTTGGGTTGTCTCTAGTCTGTAGCTTCGATCTGAGGCTGACATTTTGTTGCATCAAAGGGCGCTCTTTTTGTGGCAAGCATGGAAATGGGTTGCCTTCGGTAAACTAATGGAGTAATGGACCTTGTAAACTAATGTCAACATGATCACCAACTTACATATAGAATAATCTAGATTTGTCCAAATTCTTTGGTCACGAAGTTTCTGCAGCAATTTTTTAACAATTCATAAAATTGTTCACATCATCTTAGTTAAATGTCAAATTCCCACCAATTTTCAACGATTCATAAACTAGATTAAAAATTCTGCAAAAAAGGTCATAAGAAATTTTGGCCAAAAAGTGATAACAAAGAACTAAATAAAATTATTATGATACTGTAATGAATAAAGGAGCAGTAGCAAAAAGGAGAAACATTATAGTGGGGCAAAATGACCAAAAGGGGGCAGAGTTAGTTAGAGAAATTGGACACGTGGAGCAAGGCTCGAATGTACAGGGTGTGAGACGCAGTAGCAGAAGGCGCACTATTAGTAGGAAATGGGAGAATCATGAGCAGTAGATCATTGTGGTATTTGCCTTTCTCCCATTTCTAAATTCTCATCTCTCTTTTCTACCTTCCTTCCCTCTTATAGTCTCTCCTTTCTTCCTTTCGCAGGTTCTAGCAGGGCATCATGGCTGCTACCCCTTTTTATTTACCTCAATAATTCCATTGTTATAGCTTCATAATATTGTCTTACTCTTTTCCCTCTCCTACTTATGCTCTGTCACTCAATCCTTATACTTATCAATACAATTTCACTACAATTTTGAGGCATTTACCACTGATTACTGTCAATTGCATTTTATTATAATTTCTGCACCCTTCCATTTGGTGCTTTCATTGGCCATGGCGGAAAACACTCGCATGAAGACGATGGAAGCGGAATTGAAGTGTTTGTCTCAAATGATAGAAACGGTGGCTGAGGAGAACAGAGCAGAACGTGCTCGAGCGCAAGAGGCGACGAATCTGAAATTCGAGACGATTCAGTCATCCCTCACTCAGCTCCTTTCCGATCGGTCCCGACAACACTCCATCTCTCACGAGTCCCCGCTAGGTTCGAACTCTGGAGTTGACAATTACTCGCGTCCTTGGTCACAGCCTCGAAGGGTGAGCTTCGATCTTCCTAAATTTGACGGTAATGATGCGTTGAGTTGGATTTTCTCCGCAGATCAGTATTTTGAATTCTTTAGAGTACCTCCGGAAGAGCAAATCGGCCTCGCTGCGATGCACATGACTGGCTCCGCGATTCCGTGGTTTCAGATGTCACAGCGCTCCGCTCAGTTTCGTTCATGGACGCAGCTCAAGCGTGCTATTGAATTAGAGTTTGGCCCCTCCTTATTTGAGTCTCCCAGGGAGCTTTTGTTCAAGCTGCAACAACAGGGTTCCGTAAGTGACTTTTACGCTGAATTCGTAGCTCTTGCTAATCGAACTCATATCGAACCTGCTGATGCATTACGCGACTGTTTCATTAGCGGTCTCCGGGCCGATATTAGACGTGAGGTAAAAGCTCAATGTCCACCCTCACTGATGCGTGCCGTAAGCTTGGCTAGGCTCTATGAAGACAAGTTTTCAACATCTCCGCGGAACACTCCAGGTCCGGCAACCTCTAAGTCTCCATCACACGGCTCCTCTACACCTGTGCATACCTTTCAACAGAATAGCTTGCCTCCCTTGCTTCCTACACCGTCTCAGAAGCCATCTCTCCCACCACCTAAGAATCCCATTCGCCATTTGTCTCCGGCAGAAATTCAGAGTAAACGAGAGAAAGGTCTTTGTTATTGGTGTGATGACAAATTCACAGCTGCTCATAAGTGCTCAAATCGGCAATTCATGCTTATGCAAGTTGAGAATGATGAGGTAGATGTAGTAGTGAATAGTGAGGACATAGTTATGTCTGAAGGAGAAAATTTACAACAGCTGGATGCAGAGGTGATAGACCATCATCTCTCTTACAATGCCATGCATGGTGCATCGGGCCATTCCACTATTCGAATCAAAGCTCACATTGGTGAGCTAGAAATCCAAGCACTCATTGATGGTGGGAGCTCCGATTGCTTCATCCAGCCGCGGATTGCAAAATTTTTGAATCTCTCCATTGAGCCAGCTCCGGGAGTCCAAGTTGTAGTGGGAAATTTTGACATTATGCAGGTTGAAGGTCGCATCCCTTTGCTAGAAGTGACATTACAGGGTTATAAGGTGCTGGTCCCTGATGTATTTGTTTTAAATGTTGCTGGTGGTGATCTCGTCATTGGAACCACTTGGTTGAAACGATTGAGAGCCCATATTGTGGACTATGAAGCAGCTTATATTCGATTCATGCATGAGGGTAGTTTGATTACGGTACATGGGGAGAAGACCAATGCTATAGCTCAGGCAGAATTCCACCACATCCAGAGACTTGTGCATACCAATTCTATTGCTGAGGCCTTCACATTGCAGCTGCAGCCTCAGGTTGAAGTTGCTCATTCTTCCTTGACTCTATCTGACAACATACACCCGGAAGTGGTGAAATTGCTGCACTCTTATGCAGGGGTGTTTGCGCAACCTTCAGGCCTACCACCACAGCGCCGTCATGATCACTGTATTCCTTTAATCAAGGGTGCTGACCCTGTTAAGGTTAGACCCTACCGCTACCCTCACAATCAAAAAGCACAGATAGAATTCATGGTCCAACAAATGCTTGACGACGGGATTATTCAACCAAGCCGGAGTCCCTTTTCCTCTCCAATATTACTAGTCAAAAAGAAAGATGGTACTTGGCGCTTCTGTACGGACTATAGAGCGTTAAACAATATCACCGTTAAGGATTGTTTTCCAATTCCTACGGTTGATGAATTACTTGATGAGCTGTTTGGCGCCTCCATTTTCTCCAAGCTTGATCTTCGTTCGGGTTACCACCAAATTCTGGTCAGCCCTGAGGATAGATACAAAACTGCTTTCCGCACTCACCAAGGCCTTTACGAATGGCTGGTCATGCCATTTGGCCTCACTAACGCCCCAGCAACGTTCCAGAACTTGATGAATGATGTGTTCCGACCTTACTTGCGTAAATTTGTGTTGTTTTTGCTAAGCTCTCAAAGTGCTCTTTTAGAACCAATGAAATTGATTATTTAGGGCATACTATCTCAGACAGTGGCGTTCACTTGGAGAAAGCCAAGGTTCAAGCTATTATGGAGTGGCCTCAACCAACCAATGTGAAACAACTAAGAGGATTTTTGGGTTTAACCGGGTACTACCGTCGATTCATTCGTCACTATGCCTCCATAGCTAGTCCTCTTACTGATTTACTGCGTAAAGATGCCTTTGCTTGGGATGATGGAGCCACACTAGCTTTTAACAAATTGAAGGCTGCCATTACATCCAAACCTGTTTTAGCTCTTCCAAATTTGAGCTACCCTTTGAAGTTGAGACTGACGCCTCAGGGACAGGGGTTGGTGCTGTATTGATTCAAGAAAAGCATCCTATAGCCTTCTTCTCAAAGAAATTGTCTCCTTCGCTACAGAAACAATCAGCTTATGTTAGGAAATTCTATGCAATTACGGAAGTTGTAGCAAAGTTTCGGCATTATTTGCTGGGAAAAAAATTCATCATTCGTACTGACCAGCAGAGTTTGAAGGCATTGGTTGATCAAACTCTGCATACGCCTGAGCAACAAAAGTGGCTTCACAAGCTTCTGGGGTATGATTATGAGATACAGTACAAACCGGGGCAGGAAAATGCAGTTGCTGATGCCCTGTCACGATGTTTTTTTGCAGCTTGGTCTCGTCCCAAGGCTGAATGGATGGGGACTCTTAAATCGGAAATTGAGGCAGATGCACAATTACAAGAATTGTGGCAACAATGCGTTCAAAACAGGCAGGTGGATCCACACTATACGGTCCGAAATGGTATTCTATTATGGAAAGATAGAGTAGTGCTTCCGGTAAACAGCAGCTTCATTCCTCTTATCCTTCATGAGCACCATGATAGTCCGGGCGGGGGACATTCTGGTATCGCTAAAACTCTTGATCGGATCCGTTCCTCATTCTACTGGCCAAATATGCATAAGGACACTCGAAAGTATGTCTAGAATTGCGTGATATGTCAGCAAGCTAAGGCTGAAACTACCAAGCCAGCAGGACTGTTGCAGCCCCTCCCTATTCCCCACCAGGTATGGGATGACATCTGCATGGACTTTATTACATCCTTACCTCCTTCTCATGGATACTCGGTGATCATGGTTGTGATTGACAGACTCACCAAATTCGCACATTTCATTGCTCTGCGTCGTGATTTTGATAGCAAGACAGTTTCCGATGCCTTCATCAAGCACATTGTTAAACTCCATGGTTTTCCCAAGTCGATCGTCTCTGATCGTGATAAAGTGTTTATTAGTAAATTTTGGCAGCAGTTGTTCCACGCTCAAGAAACCACTTTAGCGATGAGCTCAGCCTATCACCCGCAAACGTACGGACAAAGTGAAGTCTTGAATAAGACTTTAGAAATGTACCTTCGTTGCTTTTGTTTTGAGAATCCCAAGCGTTGGCTTGACATGCTTCCATGGGCACAATTTTGGTACAATTCCACTTATCACAACAGCATAAAGATGCCCCCATTCAAAGCTCTATACGGACGTGACCCTCCTTCCTTGGTCAGATATGAAATTTTCGCAGGGGATGAACTTCCATTACAGGAACTATTGTTAGCTCGGGATAAGTTGATTGAGCAACATAAATCTACCTTATTACGCTCTCAACAATTCATGAAGACTCAAGCTGACAAGCATCGGTGATTCGTCGAATTTGAAGAAGGAGACTTAGTATTGGTTAAGCTCCAGCCATACAGGCAGCACTCGGTTGCATTACGTCGGAGCCAAAAGTTGGGAATGCGTTATTTTGGGCCCTTTCCCATCTGCAGAAAGCTGAGTTCAGTAGCTTACCGCCTAGAGTTACCAGCCGAGGCCAAAATCCACAATGTGTTTCATATTTCTGCCCTCAAGAAATTCAGGGGCGAGAAACAGGAGCAATACTTGCCACTGCCACTCCGGTCGAGTGAAGAAGGCCCTATCCTTAGTCCGCATACCATTGTGAACCGCCGAGTCATCTTGAAAAATGGCCAAGAAGTGCAGCAATTACAGATACAATGGGGACAGGGTACAGGTGCAGAGAGGACATGGGAGGATGTAGCAGAATTCCTCCAAGCTTACCCAGATTTCAACCTTAAGGACAAGGTTGAAGTTGAAGAGCGGGGTAATGTAATGAACAAAGGAGCAGTAGCAAAAAGGGGAAACATTATAGTGGGGCAAAATGACCAAAAGGGGGCAGAGTTAGTTAGAGAAATTGGACACGTGGAGCAAGGCTCGAATGTACAGGGTGTGAGACGCAGTAGCAGAAGGTGCACTATTAGTAGGAAATGGGAGAATCATGAGCAGTAGATCATTGTGGTATTTGCCTTTCTCCAATTTCTAAATTCTCATCTCTCTTCTCTACCTTCCTTCCCTCTTATAGTCTCTCCTTTCTTCTTTTCGCAGGTTCTAGCAGGGCATCATGGCTGCTACCCCTTTTTATTTACCTCAATAATTTCATTGTTATAGCTTCATAATATTGTCTTACTCTTTTCCCTCTCCTACTTATGCTCTGTCACTCAATCCTTATACTTATCAATACAATTTCACTACAATTTTGAGGCATTTACCACTGATTACTGTCAATTGCATTTTATTATAATTTCTGCACCCTTCCAGATACTTGATAGATAGATATGGCTAAGCTTCAAGTTCAATCCCAAACGAACTGACTATTTATGCCATATAGACTCCATAAGATTGGTTGAAGACACCTACAAACTACTGAATCTAACCTATTTTACCTCAAGCAAGGACTATGAATACAACAAAAATAATAAAAAGTACGGCTGAGAGATTCAATTGTGTAACAACAATTTGAAAATTGGTTTATTTACCTAAAACCAAAACCAGCAACATAATTCAACTGTATAACTAATAATGTTGTGATTATATTAGAGAAAAGCTCAAAGACCAGCAGAATTTATTATTTTGTATCAAAATTTTTAGCCTTTACGCTAATCCTTTTAGTCTAGCAATCCAATAATATACTTTTAGCCCACACTTTTAAACATTGTTAGTTAACCGCGGGTCAAAAATAATAAATTCTGCTGATTTTCTAACATTCCTCATTATATTAATATAAGTCTCGGATCAAAACTTGCTAACAAATTTGCATGGAGATTGAAGGGCTTCAATGGGTAAGCCAATATGTATTGATAAAATTTTCAAATGGCAAACATAACATACGCAGCTAAGGGAAGTTCCTTCTCCAAATTATATGGTCACTTGCATTATATTATATATATTTATATCCTAAAGACAGCAGTAACTACATCAATGGCAGTTTCACATATTCAGTTACAAAAACCAAAGAATGATATAATAATTACAAGGATCCAGATAATGGTAATTATGAAGTTTGCTTTTAATTTGTACGACACATGATAATGAGTACTCTAAACATAGTATTGAGTTTAAATCCAATCACTTGCAGAGGGAAAAAGAAACCTGTGCCTCCTTGCTCGCACAGGTCCTCACTGCATCATGGATTTGGCAGATGGGGATTATCAAACACTTTTTAGGCATCTTTCTCATTGGCCACTGGGAAAGATATTACGGATCCGGGCCTGAATATTGAATTGGATACTAGTCTCACCCCAATATTGTATTATGCTTGAAATAGACAAGTTATGGATAACCAATTTTTAATGGTGAACAACAGGACGTGAATTTCTTCTTATTCCCGCCACATGACTAAATAGTGGTCTCACTTACTAGAATCAAATGTGAGCCGTTCTGAGACCTGAATTATTGTCTTTAAGCTTCAATTATTATTGCTGTCATTTCATAACAACAAAGCACACTGCCTGTGATCAAAGAAGGGGTGAAAACACCATAAACGAGAACTACATTCAAGAAGCGTCATCTCTTGAACTCAAAATTGATGCCTTCTGGTATCTCAGTTTATTTTATTTCCTTTCCCAGATAATCCAATGTCGTGTCCGTTACATGGTTAGGAGGACACCCAGCATCCAACATCATTTTCAAGAACTTATACGCATCCTTCAACCGTCCTGCCTTGCTGTGAATTTCAATTAATGTATTATATGTGACAACATCGGGATTTATCCCACTGCTCTTTGCTCGAAGAAGTTGTTCGCCCCATCAATTCGGCCTGCCTTTCCCAGAACATTGATAAGTGTGTTATACATATCTACATCGAGATAGCCACCTTGCTTCAGCAGCCTATCAAGAACAGCACTGGCCAGATCTGCTCTTCCCATCCTTCCTAAACTTTGAATTATCATATTGTATGTTGCTATATCAGTTGGGCAAAGATTTTCTCCCATTTGGTTCAGGATAGCCAAAGCTTCAGTGAAATAACCCCTTTTGACAAAGCAGCTCATCATAGAATTAAAAGTGTAACACACAGGATCCACACCTGCATCAGTGAAAATTTCAAATAACTTGCAAGCCAAGCTCAACTTTCCCTTATCCAAGAATATAGACAAGAAAGTATTCACCATATCAATATCAAAAGAATCTAGCCCCTTTTCTTGAACTCTTTGAGCACGAGAACGAGTAAACAGCTGGGAAGTGCTAAGCGAGGACTTGGCCAATTTATCCAAGTGTGGGGATGATGACCACCCAATCACCCATCAAATTTGTTACCGGAACTCTCCTTGTCTTGAAAATCTGAACCGTGCTGTGAAACAAGGGTGACGTCCTGAGCATTAGTTATGAAGCTCATGACGTCACTAAAGTCTCCTTTGGAAGGGAATATTGGCGAATAATCCTTTCCCTTGCTCTTTGGGTTCTTCAAAGAAGCCTCCATTCCAGCTTTCCACTTGAGAACACTAAGCACCAGATCAATCTCCCTCACTAACAAAACCACCAACAAAACCACTTACAAAACTATTGACATCATTCACTAACAAAACCTATAACAAAACCAATGACAAAACCACTGACATCATTCACCCCCTAAACCGCTAACAAAACTCCTAACAAAATCACTAACATCATTCATTATCAAAACCACTAATAAAACCCCCTAAAATCATTCACTAAAAATGCCACTAACGTCATCCACTATCAAAACCACTAACAAAAAATATATAAAAAAAATTAACTTATTCGCTCCTATTTTAAAAGAATAAGTTCGCACTAACCTCTTCGTTAATGACACCAGCTATATGGGCTACTCCATCCAAACGATAAAATCTGTCCAGATTATCTCCTGTCGGCTAAATATTCTGCTCAAGCCTTTGTTGGAGTCATTTTGGGTCGTTTTCTCTAGGATTTGGTGGGATATGGATTTGGAATACTGGTTCGATGGGATTAGTTCGAACTTTTTATATAGACAAAACATGGAGTAATTCGAAAATGGGCACGAAAACTTGACTAGTTCGAACCTAGCCTATTCGAATTAGTGTGTGTTAGTGTGTGTAATTCGAATCAAGTTGATTTAAATTAGTGTGTGTAATTTGAATCAGGGTGATTCGAATTAGTACTTGAGTGTGTGTAATTCGAATTACTATGAATGTGTAATTCAAATTGCACTAATTCGAACTATATAGAGAAGTGCTTTTGGTGGAACCTTATAACGGTTTTCTCTTTGGTGGAATCGTGTAAATTTATCCAATACATGATTTATATGGGTCATTCGCCCCATAAATTATATTATAGAATGAAACATGTAATACTAGAACTATTACTAGAAACTCTATCATATATGGTGATACAAAAAAGTTAATAGTAATAATATGATTTAAATGGAGAAATATCATAACCATTTAGAAGATTTTAATGGTAACAATAACATTTAAATACCAATTATAATGATAAGTGTTAAGGCCAAATTTGATGGAAACTCAACATCTCTACTACTTCTGGATACCACTATGTTATTATGAGGTCACATCCATCCTTCATTTCCAAATTTGCTAGCGCACGAGACAATGCTTGGGAGGGTTCCACAACTTTTACTTGTCTCAGGGAAGTCAAAGACCACAGTTCATGTGGGAGATTGTCCAATGTTTTACAGTATTCGATAAGCAGAGTTTGAAGGCATGGCATTGCACCATTGGCTAATTTCCAGTTGTCAACATGCATCACTTGCATCTCAAAAACCTGGAGCTGTGAGAAACTGCCTGCACTGCAATTAATCTCAAAGGGATCATCAAATTCATGTGTTCCATGCAATTTCAAACATCGGAGTGTAGTAAGATTACCAATGGCATTCACCCCATCAGCATTCATGAAGCTAATGTGTCTCAAGGTTAATTTTGTAATGCATGCAGGAAACGCAATATCACACGTTGCAAGGTCCAAAGCTCCATCAACTTTTAAAGTGCTCAGATTGGACAAGTGCTGCAGGCTTTGTAACAATTCAATTGCTTTGAGCCCGATGTGCCATTCCATGTGCTCGTACTTTGTAGGCCCTGGTCGCCGTCCATAATTCTTCTTTCTGAAGACAAGTGTCAACTTGTTGAGATGAGTTAATCGCCGTAGGGTTGATAACAACTCATGCACATTATTTTTGTCGACCCAGATGTGCAAACCCAACTTTCGTAGCTTCGGAAACCTTCCTTTCTCTATCATGCGTGCAATCTCACTATTGAATTTAATGGAATGAATGGTTTGAAGATTCCACATGACTTGATCACCTGCTTTTGAACCATGGTGGCCTCGTAGGATGATGGTTCCATTACTCTTCAAATGCCTAAGTTGTTTGAGGTTCCATACTCTCCTAGGGAGATATATTGGAGGATGCGCCGGCCCATATATGTCCAAAGTATGTAAATTTTCTAGTGTGCATATAGAATCTAGAATGACTTCACCACTTCTTATTCTTAAATACCTTAAATGGATACATAAGCCCAAGTTGGAAGGGACTTTGCTGCAATAGTTTTCCCCAAGATCTAATACCCGAACCAGTTTGAAGAATTTGAAAAGCCATTTCAATTCCTTGGGGGTAACATCATACCCTTTTGGGTCAAGGCAAAACAAAGAGCGGGCACATGAATGGTAATTGTTGCTTGAAGAAACGTAGCCATGCATGCCGCATTGGATAGAAAGCCTGCGTGGTTTTGATCTCTCCAGAATGTTACTATTTGTGCAAACCTCAAAAAGCTTGTCCTCTTTGCTCTCAGTTATGCAAAGATCACGAAGAAGATCATGGATGCGACATGCTTTCACATCTCCATTAACATTCACTCGTGATGCTTGAACCAAGCTACGATCAATGAGCTCATACAAGTAATCTTCTGCAACTTCCTCTACATCTCTGGTCCCAGTTTGTTGAATAAATCCCTCAGCAACCCATTTTTGTAGCAATGGCCTTACAGAGATCTCACAATCTTCAGGGTAGATCCCCAAATACAGAAAGCAGGGCTTTAGTCTTGAAGGCAAGTTGTGGTAGCTGAGTTTGAGTACAATGTCCTTGACTTGGGTCTCATCTTGAGTAAGATACCAGTTGACATGTCCCACAACTTTGGACCATTCCTTGTATGACTTCCCCTTGTTTGCAAGTAACCCTGCCAAAACAACAATAGAGAGTGGCAAACCGCCACAACTTTTGACCATCTGTTTTCCAAGATCCTCTATATCAGAAGGACACTCATCTCCTCGAAACACTTTCCTAGAAAAGAGTTCCCAGCTTTCATCATCACCAAGGAATTGAAGGTAATAAGGAGGACATGGACTCGTATGGGATGCCACCTCTTTCAAACGGCTAGTAATTAGTATTTTGCTACCATTATTGTCGTTTGGAAAAGCATTTTGTACCTCATCCCAGTCTTGAGTATTCCAGAGGTCATCAAGGACTACCAGATACCTTTTCATAGTCAAGAAATTCCACACCATGAGCTTTAGTTCGTCCACATCCAAGCTAGAGAGGTCATCTGGTTTCTTTCTTCCCTTTTGTTTCTTTCCCTTCATTTTCCTCCTATGCTCGTTCTCAGCGTTAGGCATCAAACACATGATGAGGCCAAGCAAAAGCTTCTTGACATTGCAGTCATTTGAAACATAAACCCATGCCCGACATTTGAAATATGACTTTACCTGATCGCTGTTATAGACCTTTCGAGCAAGGGTGGTTTTGCCCAACCCACCCATACCGATGATGGACACAACGTTGCTTTGGGAACTCTCTTCCTTAATCAGCTGGATCACTGCCTTGGATTCACGAACAAAACCAACCACATCATGCTCCTCCACATTTCTTCTTCTCTTGTGCAGCAACAGCACCCTCTCCTCCTCCTCTCTTGCTGATGATGATTCACCTTCTTGTTGAAAGACATCGCTGAGCTTCATCTTGTTGTCTCTTATGTCATTGACAGTGGCTTTTATGCTGTCTATTTTCACAGCCACATCACGGAGCAACTTTCCATGTTCAAAACCACGGAGCATCTTCCCCAGCATGGTTCGACGTCTGTGCATAGCCACGTTGATAACAAAGGTGTCGATGACATCCTCAGCTTCGTGCGCAACATCTCTGATCTGACGAAGAACTTCTTTGTCAATATCTTTCTTGGTTTTCCCTTCAGATGTTTTGAGGAACACGTTTATGATGCTGAGGTCACTTTGAAGGGATCTAACCCTGTCATCCACGCCACATAGCAGATTGGCTTCACGTGCTAGCAATTGGGACAAGTTGTCCAGGACAAAGGAAATCACACTATCTGCCATTGGAACAGATTGATTGGTTGATGTAGGAAACTGATGTTTGGGAAAGACTCAAGAGTGAGGAGCGATCTAATAAAATCTTTTCTTAAAATCTTTGTCAAGTTAAGGTTGAATTAAGGAGAAAAAAGGTGATGAAGTGTGAATGGAAATTAAAGTGGAATGCAATAAATAATGCAGTTGATAAAATTATTCCAGACAGCTGTATTGTACCTTTGTCTTCTCCTCAATCCTCATTGACTCTGCGTCAACTACGCAAAACGTTAAGCTATGATTGCACCTTCTACATTTAAATATCAGTGTTTTTTGTTTTTTTGGGATGATTGACACATTTAAAATAGATGATAGGGACCAATAATAAGAAATATTTTTTTCATAATTGTCACTTATTTAAAATAGTTGATATGACACAATGGAAAGTAACTATATGGCATAAGTTTATTTCATAATAATTTAGTATTAATTTTTATATAATAAAAATAGATAGATAGATAGAGGCTAATTTTTTTTTTATATTGTTTAAATATATGTGTAATAAGTTATTATTGGAAGATTGAGTGTTTTTTTTATATGGTGTTTTATTCAAATCGGACGGTCCGATTTGTTTGAAGAGAAAAATAAATTACAAATCGGAGGGTCCGATTTGTTTGGAGAAAAAAATAAACTACAAATCGGATGGTCCGTTTTGTATTTTTTATTTTTTTATTTTTTAAAATAAAAATCGGACGGTCCGATTTCAACATTAAAATTTTTTTTTTTCGAATTCACAAATCGGACCGTCCGATTTGTGATTGTTTGTTTGAAAAAAAATAAAACAAACAAATCGGTGCATCCGATTTGCACATCCCATACCAATGTAAAACACACTTCTGTTCACAGCTTCTTGTTATACACTTCTCTCTCTCCCACATAAAAAATAACAAGCGATAGATAGATTGTAAGATTGATTTATTTAAATTAACATCATAACAAGAAGAACAAATGGAAGTAAATGTGCGAATAGTACACTACTATTATAGTATATCTATTTATATGTATAAATAAACGAGCAAAATTAAGGATGAATTTTCAAGTGAACATTGAAAAGAACCATTCCATAGCAACACGCAGGATCGCAGGTAAATAATGAGTTCCTGGGATGCATAATGCATTAATAAATGTATCAAGAATTCATAATACATATGTTATTGATTCTGGCCCAAAATAAAAAAGAAAAGAAAATGAAAGTGAAAGAAAACTGGTTCAAACACAACAATCTCTGGTTCTGAATTCCATAAAAATAGGAATTACCCTCTCTGATTGTGAGCTCATGCCCAACCTTCATTTCCATATCTTTTAGTCTCATACACAATGCTTCAGAAGGTAGCTAAATATGCACTTGTCTTAGAGCAACCAAAGGCCACAAATTATTTGGGAATCATCTAAGGTTATTAATCACTACAACAAATTCTTTGGTCACCAAGTTTCTGCAGCAATTTTTTAACAATTCATAAAATTGTTCACATCATCTTAGTTAAATGTCAAATTCCCACCAATTTTCAACAATTCATAAACAATAGATTAAAAGTGCTGCAAAAAAGGTCATAAGAAATCTTGGCCGAAAAGTGATAACAATGAACTAAATAAAATGATCATGATACTTGATAGATAGATATAGCCAAGCTTCAAGTTCAATCCCACACAAACTGACTATTTATGCCATATAGACTCCATAAGATTGGTTGAAGACACCTACAAACTACTGAATCTAACCTATTTTACCTCAAGCAAGGACTATGAATACAACAAAAATAATAAAAAGCATGGCTGAGAGATTCAATTGTGTAACAACAATTTGAAAATTGGTTTATTTACCTAAAACCAAAACCAGCAACATAATTCAACTGTGTAACTAATAATGTTGTGATTATAATAGAGAAAAACTCAAGGACCAACAGAATTTATTATTTTTTATCAACATTTTTAGCCTTCAGGCCAATCTTTTTATTAGCAATCCAACAACTTACTTTTAGCCTACATTTTTAATTGTTAGTTAACTGCAGGTCAAAAATAATAAATTCTGCTAACCCTCTAACATTCTTCATTATATTAATATAACTATATAAGTCTCGGATCAAAACTTGCTAAGAAATTTGCATGGAGATTAAAGGGCTTCAATGGATAAGCCAATATGTATTGATAAAATTTTCAAAAGGCAAACATAACATACGCAGCTAAGGAAAGTTCCTTCTCCAAATTATATGGTCACTTGCAATATATTATATATATTTATATCCTAAAGACAGCAGTAACTATATCAATGGCAGTTTCGCATATTCAGTTACAAAAACCAAAGAATGATATAATAATTACAAGGATCCAGATAATGGTAATTAAGAAGTTTGCTTTTAATTTGTACGACATACGATAATGAGTACTCTAAACATAGTATTGAGTTTCAATCTAATCACTTGCAGAGGGAAAAAGAAACCTGTGCCTCCTTGCTCGCACAGATCCTCACTGCATCATGGATTTGGCAGATGGGGATTATCAAACACTTTTTAGGGATCTTTCACATTGGCCACTGGGAAAGATATTACGGATCCAGGCCTACATATTGAATTGGATACTAGTCTCACCCCAATATTGTATTATGCTTGAAATAGACAAGTTATGGATAACCATTTTTTGATGGTGAACAATAGGACGTGAATTTCTTCTTAACTCTGCCACATGACTAAATAGTGGCCTCACGTACTAGAATCAAAGTGAGCCGTTCTGAGACCTGAATTCTTGTCTTTAAGCTTCAATTATTATTGCTGTGATTTCATAACAACAAAGCATACTGCCTGTGATCAAAGAAGAGGTGAAAACACCAAAAACGAGAACTACATTCAAGAAGCATCATCTCTTGAACTCAATTGATGCCTTCTGGTATCTCAGTTTATTTTATTTCCTTTCCCAGATAATCCAATGTCGTGTCCGTTACATGGTTAGGAGGACACCCAGCATCCAACATCATTTTCAAGAACTTATACGCATCCTTCAACCGTCCTGCCTTGCTGTGAATTTCAATTAATGTATTATATGTGACAACATCAGGATTTATCCCACTGCTCTTCATTTGCTCGAAGAAGTTGTTCGCCCCATCAATTCGGCCTGCCTTTCCCAGAACATTGATAATTGTGTTATACATATCTACATCGAGATAGCCACCTTGCTTCAGCAGCCTATCAAGAACAGCACTGGCCAGATCTGCTCTTCCCATCCTTCCTAAACTTTGAATTATCATATTGTATGTTGCTATATCAGTTGGGCAAAGATTTTCTCCCATTTGGTTCAGGATAGCCAAAGCTTCAGTGAAATAACCCCTTTTGACAAAGGAGCTCATCATAGAATTAAAAGTGTAACACACAGGATCCACACCTGCATCAGTGAAAATTTCAAATAACTTGCAAGCCAAGCTCAACTTTCCCTTGTCCAAGAATATAGACAAGAAAGTATTCACCATATCAATATCAAAAGAATCTAGCCCCTTTTCTTGAACTCTTTGAGCATGAGAAGGAGTAAATAGCTGGGAAGTGCTAAGCGCGGACTCGGCCAATTTATCCAAGTGTGGGGATGATGACCACTCATCAAATTTGTTACCGGAACTCTCCTTGTCTTGAAAATCTGAACCGTGCTGTGAATCAAGGGTGACGTCCTGAGCATTAGTCATGAAGCTCAAGACGTCACTAAAGTCTCCTTTGGAAGGGAACATTGGCGAATAATCCTTTCTCTTGCTCTTTGGGTTCTTCAAAGAAGCCTCCATTCCAGCTTTCCACTTGAGAACACTAAGCACCAGATCACTCTCCCTCACATGCCTCATAAGCCTGTCCGTCCAATCCCAGCGACCATGTCTATGAATGCTAATCAAGAGCGATGTTATCGTAGTGAGATCAACAACAAAACCTCTGCTTTCCATCTCCTCCACCAATTGTAGTGCCTCCTCAAGTTGACCTTCTCGACAAAATTGCAGCACAATGATGCTGTAAGTAACCCCATCGACGAACTGGCCTTTCTTCTTGAGGTCGCAGAAGAGAGTATACGCGGCTTCAGGTCTCCCATTTTTAAGCAAGCCATCAACCAGAATGTTATATGTCCAGCAAGATGCCTTCGTGCCTTCTTCAACCATTTTCTCAAACAGTTGGCAGGCTTCTGTAACCTTCCTGGCCTTGAAGAGTCCATCAAGCATAGAATTATAAATAACAGGATCGAGGCGAAATCCATTTTTCTGCATCTCATTGAAAATCACGATGGCATCATGTACTCTGTAAGTCTTGGAACAACCTTGCACAAGGATCCTATAAGTGAACTTATCAGGTTCATGGCCAGATCCTTCTTTAAGCTCTTGAAACACTTTAAGTGCATCATTGACTCTGCCAACCTTACAAAGCACACTAATGAGACTGTTATAAGTGCACAAATCAGGTCCAACAGAAGAATAAGTGTGGCCGCGGGAACCATAATCCAGCAACTCCTCTTTCTCCTTCAGCTTCATCTCCTTGAAGAGGATCAAAGAAGCACCAAGATCACCCCAACAACCAAATGCATAGATGCAAATGTTGTAGCCCCAAGTATCAAAATAAAAACCTTTCTTCTCTCTAAGCCTATCAAAAACTTGTTTGAACTCCACCTTCATGCTTGCTTTCCTAAGAGAAACCAACAACTCATTGGCTGTATTGGAATCAAAACCATCAGCAGTAGAATCAAGAAGCTTGAAAAAGATGGACAAAGCCAGTGGGACTTGGTTCTTCCTAACGAGAGCAACGAGGACAGAGCTATAGATGTGAGGTTGCAGGTTGCTGCCAAGATCTTGCATGTAATCCAAGAGTTGTAGAGCCAAATCGAAGTTAGAAGAGAGGATGGACGCATCGAGGAGAAGCTTGAAGGAGTGGGAATCGAGAAGGAGGGAGTCTTGTTTGAGGGAGTGGAGGAGGGCCGGAACATGGTGGAGGTGGGCAGGGTGGGAGAGAGTGCAGAAGAGGGCAGAGTAGGCAGCGACAGAGGGCGGAAGGGAGGAAGAATGGGAACGAGACCAGAAGAAGAAATGAAGCTTGTTGGAAGGGTGGAGGGAGGGGTTGGACAGGACGTTGAGGATGATGGAATGTGTGAGTTTGAGAGAGGGAGAGAGGTTGCGAGTTCCTCCTGATTTGGAGAGGGCTTTGGTGATGGAGGCCACAATGAGAATGTCTCCCAGTTTTTTTGATGCACGGTTTCTTTGCCACCAATCCACCATGTCTCTGCCGCCTGCCGCCCCATTCAGAGTTACTCAATAAGGGTTGTTAGCGATGCGGTTTGGTTCAGTTTTTAGAGGAAAAGTCATCCAATCCAATTGTACATAAATATTCGATTCCATTTGGTTCAATGTTTTTAATATCAAACTGAAATATCAAAATAAAATAAAATAAGAAAAGAGAACACTAAACCAAAATTGAAATGAGAACACCAAACAACGAACTAAAATCAAATAATTAAAAAACCGCAACCACAAAAGTTAGAGAACAAATTCAAAATCAACAAAAATCAAGAATCAAGACCAGAACAGAAACTGGCAGTGAAAAATAGATGCAGACAAAATACAAGAACAAAAATCAAGAACAGAAACGAGCAATGAAAAATAGATGCAGTGAAAAATCAAGAACAGAATCAACTCAAGTACAGAACAGGAAAAAATAGAAGCAGTAAAAAAGCATAACAAAAATCAAGAATCAAGAATAGCAACCAAGAGAATACTAGAGAACTGCAGAAAATATGCCAACCAAGAATCAAGAACAAATTAAAAATCATAACAAAAATCAAGAACTGAAATAATTAGGAACAGACCAGAATTAACTCAAGAACAGGCTCCATTCTTGATGATGCAGACAGAGAGTGGCAGAGTGCAGTGGGGAGTGGAGGAAGACGCGGTGGCTGCCATAGAGGGAGACGCGCTGGACGACGGCGGCTGGACGGGGCTCGACGCGACGACGGCGCAGGGGACGACAACACAGGGGCTCGACGCGACGGCACAGGGGAAGAAGACGCTGCTACCTGCTGGCTCGATAGCGCAGCGAAAAATGGAAAGGAGTGAGGGCACTGGAGCCACTGGGGCTCGGCGGCGAAGACTGGAGGAGTGGAGGAGGGCTAGACAGTTTGGATGGAGCCGCTAGAGATAATAATACGTAAGGGTATTTTTGTGATTTAGGGTTATTTACCGGTTTGATTTGGTTTAGTTCAAGGGTTTTTTTTATGGCAGAACCAAAAATCGAACCGAATTGAAGATAAACCGCCACTAATATGTAATGGATGAGCTCTATTTACAAATTTATCGTTAACCAATTATTTGTAATAGAATTCGAATTACCTACACTTACTTAAATAAATCAACCGAACTTGATTTTAGTTGTTTTTAGCTCAAATGTATAATTGTATATATATCCCACACTTAAAATTGTATTACTCAATGAGAATTAGTCTTTCTCTTCATTATTTTCTTCCACATCTTCAATACATCTCTTCCAATTATTTTTATATATGCTTGCAACAAACAACACATAACCGTGGTTATTTATTAGTTACTGATTGCTACCATAATTTTCTAGATCATAGATTTGAACTTTGTTCTTCCGATAGAAAGTCGTTGATTTGTTATAATTATGGCATATAGTCATATACATAGTTGTCCTATCATTTTAAAACTTTAGTGCGTCTGCATGTTTGTGTTCGTGTCCATTGTCAGTATGTGTTAGTGCTGATATGAGTGCTTCACAGGTTGAACATAACTAAGAAGAAAAATGCATAATCATGAAGTCATACCTGGGATTTATATGGAGCATACACATGCAGCCAGAGTTCTTTGGCCCTTTCAAAACAATGCCCTGAAAATCAGTTGTCATCAAACTCAACGTGTTTCCCATCTGTGACTCTAGAGAACCTTGTTTCTTCCATGAGGATACCTGTTGAATTTTTGAATAAAAACTACTCACGGTACTGTCATTAATCTATACTACAATCAAAATTTACTAGATTGAAACCTTATCATAGAATATCTTGAGATATTTATCAAGCATGACAAGTACAAAGAATTATTTCAATAATCAAAAGGTCACAAATACTAACCCTACTATTAAACAGAGGTACTTTAGTCAAGGAAATTAAAACTTTTCTAGACATGTTATTACTTTAAATAAATTCACAATCTTGTATAAGAAAATTATATGCTGAAATTACTAAAATAAAGGTCCCATTTCAATTTAACAACTGTCCTAATACTTGTAGATCTCTGCAACAAATTGGAAAGGAAGGAAGTTTCCATAATAATGCATCAGCACTGCCAGCATTTGTGCAAAGGATACAATGAAGGTAGCATTTGGCTTTCCCATATAACTTGCATTATTGTTTAGGTTTGGTTTAGTAAAACTTTTATTTTTTAAAAATTGTAGTTTGGTAAATTAAATTAAAAATTATTTTTAAGTTTTAATAAGCATAAATAACAATAAGTATATTTGATAAAATAATTTTTAAAATTTAAAAATATTATAATAAATATTAATGTAAGAATTAAATTAATGTATGATGTTTTGTTAGACTTTTTAATTTTGAAAAGTACAAGATAATTTTAAAATGTTTCTTTTAGATACTTTTAAAAATATTCTAACTTTAAAAAACTGCAAACACAAATATATGAGTTTTTTTTATTTACTAAATACAAAATGAGGTGTTTACTTTTAAAAAACATAAACACCTCCTCAAAAACTTTAACAAACCAAATTTTAGTACAATTGCAACTCGAAATAACAATACTTGTGCTTGTCCAATATGATCAAGTACATGAATCGCATGAAGAATTAATATTAACTGTATATATATTGATCCAAAATCTCAACAAGCTCTAATTTTTCGCTTTGAGCTCACCAACCTCTATCTCTTCCAAATTTCTTAGGAGAGGCAATGCTTCAGAAGGTCAAGGTAGTTTTGACGTTAAACTAAGAATTTCAGTGTGAAAAATCAAGCTGGTCTTTGTCCAATTCTGAAACAATTCGTTTGTGCCATAGATGTTGATTAAATTTCTAAACCAAATTATCATCTTTATGGAGAGTTTAATTGGAATTGTTGCATTTACCCATCTGTTTCGGACTACTAATTCTAAAATATAAATCATCAGTTCATTGTTTGAGGACTCAACTTGCTCTTGCCACTAGTGTTAGGTTAGGTTAGTTAGTTATATAAACTAGCTTTGGTGAAGTCAGATAGCTTAGCTGTTCTGTTTTCCAGTTACCATTGGTATATATCCCTTCAATCCTAGCTATGTATATCTCTTCAATTGAATTCAATTTCCATATTCAATCCTTCTGTGTATCCTGTAATTCTGCATTCTTTTCATTCATAGGCTTGGATCCTTCCGCACCAAACACTATTAAATGTGGTTGAAGGCTTCATCCTTTTCTAATTGGCAAGTTATTTTTAATTGAACCATTTTTTTTTCTTTTCTACTATGAGTAATGGACAAATCAATGTAATTTTTTAGCACTAACCATTCTAATTATGTGCTCAATTATTCAACAAAAATTAGATTCGGCCATAATAAATAAATAGTTTTATCGACCAAGCTCACTCTTTTAGTCGTAGAATTATAAAATATCAAAAAAAAAAAAACTGATTTAAATCTCACTTGGTTAAATAACTCTGCAGCTGGACTCACCTGACTATCTTCTTCTTGTTCTTGGGGCATAGCAGAACATGTGAAAATGGCAGGAAGGCAGATGATGCCGAGATCCAAATCAAGAATCCTTCTCTTCTCACTCTCTCTCCTCGTCTTCTCTCTCCTTTTCTTCCTCTCCTCCTTCCAACAAGGCACCCGCCTTCCTCCCACCTCCCGCCACTCCCTCACCACCGCCACCACCGCCGAAACATCTTTCGTCGCCTCCCTCGACCACTTCCTCGCCAACAAATCCCCTTCCACTAAAGACGACACCGCTAGCCCCGATGCTGACGTCACCCCCCTCGACGACGCCGTTTCCCGCTCCGAAGCGGATCGCCTCTACTCCGATCCCTACTACCCGGTCGGACTTCCACTTAGGGTTTACGTCTACGACATGCCGAAAAAGTTCACCTACGATCTTCTCTGGCTCTTCCAGAATACATACAAAGACACCTCCAATCTCACCTCCAATGGCAGCCCCGTTCACCGTCTCATCGAACAGGTGAGGTAATCTCGAATTCAACAACGCCGTTATTGCTTCTTAATGTTCTCCGTTTTTGCCTTTTGTGATGTGTGGAAGTTTCTACTCGTGAATGCAGCATTCTATTGATTACTGGCTTTGGGCGGATCTGATTGCTCCTCCGTCGGAGAGGCTGTTGAGAAGCGTTGTTAGGGTCCACCGACAAGAGGAGGCTGATTTGTTCTACGTACCGTTCTTCACAACTATAAGCTTCTTCCTCATGGAGAAACAGCAATGCAAGGCGCTTTATAGGGTGTGAGTGCTCTTCCTGTCTCTTTTTTGTTAACAGTTATGTCAATAATTCGATATTAATAATAGTATTTAAGCTTCG
Source organism: Arachis duranensis (assembly GCF_000817695.3). Classification (NCBI taxonomy): domain Eukaryota; kingdom Viridiplantae; phylum Streptophyta; class Magnoliopsida; order Fabales; family Fabaceae; genus Arachis; species Arachis duranensis. Next base: position 8,426,622 of record NC_029774.3, on the reverse strand, counting down.
TCTATGATATCAACATAAAACATTGTAATATGGTGTAATCTGAACCATTTAGAAAGTGCCTCTTGTGTCTAATTTACTCTTGCCGCTGTGGTTGTAGGAAGCTTTGAAGTGGATGACTGATCAACCTGCATGGAAGCGCTCCGGTGGAAGAGATCACATACTTCCTATTCATCATCCTTGGTCTTTTAAGTCTGTTCGCAGATACGTGAAGAATGCCATATGGCTGTTGCCAGATATGGATTCCACTGGGAACTGGTTTGTATTCTGAGTTGCATGCCTGCGATTTTGTGAATATAATGATAGTATATTATTAGTTGCTGAGTATGGCATCCAGTGATCATTTTTACATTTTGCAGGTACAAGCCAGGACAGGTTTATCTCGAGAAGGACCTGATCCTTCCTTATGTTCCCAATGTTGAATTGTGTGATGCCAGATGTCTGTCAGAAACGAATCCAAAGAGAAGCACACTACTTTTCTTTCGTGGCCGTCTCAAAAGAAATGCGGTAAGAATGTTTTGCAATTGCTGATTTTGATTGACTAACAGGTCAAAACTTCAAAGTGGAAGTACTAATACACTATATGTAAATGATGCCAGTTGAAGTCTATAGATATACCTTTGTTCTGTTAGAGTTGTAATTATTGTCAACACCAAAGAATATATATTTTATTTGCATAATTTTTATTATGTAATATTGGATATTTCATTGAACTGGTTAATTCTATTTCTATGATATAAATGAAGGCCTCGTATTGCTTAGGGTTTGTTTGTTTGTTGTATGTCTTTTTATAGTTTGTGGGGGGCAGAGTTCCCTTATCACTTTCTTTCAATCTTAGTCATATGTGTCATTTAAACATTTTGAGGTTTAGCTACTTTGTGCCTTTCCCATTTCAGGGAGGAAAGATTCGCTCTAAACTTGGAGCTGAATTAAGTGGAGCTGATGATGTGGTTATACAGGAGGGAACAGCTGGAGAAGGAGGAAAAGAAGCAGCTCAAAATGGCATGCGCAAGTAATCTAAGTTCAGCACTTGAATATATGCAACCGCGATATTTGATTTGTTGTAATTATCTGCTTGCCTTCCATATTATCAGGTCTCTATTTTGCTTAAGCCCAGCTGGTGACACTCCATCCTCTGCTAGATTATTTGATGCTATTGTTAGTGGATGCATTCCAGTTATAGTGAGTGATGAGCTGGAGCTTCCTTTTGAAGGAATACTTGATTACAGGAAGGTGTGTGTCTGTGTGCATTTTTTGAAGTAATTTGAAGTGTTAAATTTGCAATAAAATTATTATGAAAGTTGTAGGCCAATCTTACAGCTTAGATAGCATTATTGTTGTAACTTTTTAACTGGATGCTTTGTGATCCATTTATAAATCTGTTGCATAGGGTGTTTACTGGAGCATATGGTTTCCTGAGAGCTTTTAACATTATACTTCCATACCAGATAATTAATATTGCCTACTTACATCAAGAGATTATTGTTGAGGAAAGAAATATCCAGATGGGAATATTGCCTTGAACCCTGGTCATTTTTCTTATTTCTTCCTGTGGTTTATGTTAAAAAGACCGATTTAGGCGGTAATCAAGGTGTGATTAGGTTAGGTTTATTCACTAGTTTTGTGTATCACTCCTTGAAATGGAGTACTGAATAGAATAAAAGATACACCGAGGGTGAGGAAAGGAACCCTAAAATTTCAGTTGGGTTTTCTGCTCCCATTGTGTCAAAGATAACAGATGCCCTGTGTTATACCCATCGGCATAACACTGAACAGAAACTAAAATCATAATCCAATCCCCAAGAGATTTTAGTGCAGGGAGGCACTTAAAGGTGCAAGCATTCTGTTGCAGCCAAGGGCACTAAAGAGTAGCACAGAATGCACGTTGTCTCAGGATTTTGCTCCTTCATTTTACCAAAACCTCTAAGCACACCTAATGGAAGCTGCTTTAGGTTCACCTAGTGCTTTTCAAATACACCATAAAGTTGTTCCATAGAGAAGTATATGTCTTGCCATGCAGGCAATTGCCACTGTGATTTCTTGTGGATCTGGCTGCATTCTTGTATGCCAGCTTAACTGAATTGTAGCTTTATGTTTTATTTTTATTTTTGGTGGAAAGTGCTAAGAGGTTGACATTTTTGCCACACATGCAGATAGCCTTGTTTGTCTCTTCCGTTGATGCTGTGAAGCCAGGTTGGCTTCTAAACTTTTTGAAAGGCATTAGTGCTGCTCGTATAAAAGAAATGCAACAAAATCTTTCCAAGGTTTGTGTTCTGGGTTATGTCCAGTCTTTTGCTGCTGAAACCTTGCAAGAACTTTCTACTAATCACCCTGCATACTTGTTATTTTTCTAAAATTGATATTTAGTTCATTGTCTTGCTTTCCTATTTGGCATTAATTGCTTTTATTTTGTTTTCCAGTACTCAAGGCATTTCCTGTATTCTAGTCCAGCTCAACCATTGGGTCCTGAAGACTTGGTTTGGAGAATGGTTTGTTACTTTCTGTTTTGTCATTTTCCGATATGCTTGACCCTGAGTATTCCTAGACTGCTTTTTTTAGGAACTGAATGGCATTGTTCTCCTTTAACTATAGCATTGTTCTGTTTATGATGATGCTACAGATGGCTGGGAAGGTGGTGAACATCAAGCTTCATTCCCGAAGATCACAACGTGTAGTTCAAGGGTCTAGAAATGTTTGCACTTGTGAATGCAGACCTGGCAACGTCACTAATACCATTTCAATTGTCTCCTGATTCATTTTTTTTCTCCTTACATATGTAACACCTAAGCTTTTGTTTAATTTTTTCCGTGATTTTTTGCTACAATTTTTAGGCTATTTTATTGTACTTACAACTTTTACTGCAAAAGAAGAATTTTTAATTTACTGAAACACTGAAACAAGATGTATTACGGCCAGCTTTGGTTTGAACTAAAACAGCTTATAAAGATTGTAATTGCTCATCATCAACCAAGTTCATCGTGGTGGAAACATTAGTGGTAAATTTAAATTGATTGGAAAAATATGATTAAAAAATAAAAAAGAACTGAAGGGGAAGAAAATGGTATGATTGGGAGCTTAGCTTTTCTATTGACTATTGTCCCATGATTTACGTCTTTTATTGTTCCTCAAATTGGTGCGCTGACAACTAAACTGTCTTGATGGAAAAAGGAAGTGGTGGTAACAACATCAAATTAAGACATCAAAATCGGCGAGATTGGTTCTGAATTGATAAAATATAAAATATTCATGCCATATGATGGAGCAACGGACATAAGGAACCATCAGAATAATATACACAGCATATTCCTTACACTGATAGATCAGTTTAAAGTATTCAAGTTTTCCGTTAAATGGATCCCCATTCTACTTCTAAAACAGCAATAAAGAGAGAAACTTTCTTTCTGTGGCGTCGGTTATCTTCAATTTCAAATATCCTTCATTTGAAAGCATGTACACAAATTGCTTCTTAGAGACAAATCACAAAATAATAACGATAGAAGATAGTGTAGTAATTACTAATTAGAAAAGAAAAGATTGGATCCCATAAGAAGAGAAGGCTATATAATATTGTATTATGATGTTACTAGGAGTTACTGGGCACGTCGCTTATTCTATAATTATGTTATGGGAGGGTGAGGATATTGTTTAAAGGTTGAATTAAAAAAGAAGAGAGTTGAATTATGAAGAATGGTTTATAGACGAGACGGTGGTAGGCATGTTGAGATGTTCCAGCTTCGTCACAGCCGGCAACACTTTAACGTGTCACCAACAATTTTCATAATCATATACTATAAAAACTCTTCTTATTGTCTCATTCATTAACCATGAATAAAATATCATAATCATCTTACATTGTCAAATCCCCTATATTTACTTGTTCAATGTCAAAATGTCTTCACATACTTTATATGTGGAATCACAATCCCTCTCAGATTCCATTCTTTTATCCACAACTGAAAAAGATAATAAATAAATAAATAAATAACTAGAGTTTTTATTAAGAATATACAAATTTATTAAAATAGAATTGAGGATAAGGTGCAGGCAATGGCCTTCCAATTCCATCATCAACCTTCAAGGCTTCAACCCCACCTCTCTCAAATCAAATAAAATTAGAATACAAGATATGGCATTTATTAAGAGAGAAGATATATTTAGCATATCGATAATGTTAGAAAGACTAATATAACATTTATAATTTCATACTCATAATATTCATAATTATATATTTATTCAATCATTATTTTTAGCCTATACATATATACACGTTTATTATCAAGAGAAGATATATTAGCATATATATGCATACGATTGTGATATGATCATGATGGGCACTCTCTTCTCTTATAACATCACACACCACACATCTCAGTTTCTTGTTCCTTCAACAAACAGGTAATGCTTCTGCTTCTGCTTCATCACTTCATTGGCTCTTCCTTCTTTTTCCTACTTCAAGTAACAAACTTTCTTCACTGGGTTTTACTTTTTATATATTTATTTCTTGCAAGTGTAAAGAGTACCTGATTGATTGCCGTGACTGGAGGCGAGAAAGTGGTGATATTAATATTATTAATGATAATGGGAATGGGGAAAGATTTTCTTTTTTTCTTTTTTTAATTATAGTGGAAATCTTATTGAATTATTGATTTTGTGCTCTCTTTCTGCTTTTGTTTTTCCACTCTTTCTTCATAAAATAGTCCTCTGAGTTTGTTGGCTTGCTGAGAACTTGGAAGAGAAAGAGTTGGGATCTTATACTTGAGGTTTAGAGAACAAAATGCTCATAAACTATGCCTGCATTTGTGTGCATTAGATTCAGTTGCATGTGAATCTTTTGTTTTAAGGTTAGATTTTATTATATTGCTCTATTTTCATTGCTTTTTCTTTGCTTTAACAGAATGATGTAGAGGAATCACCACTTAAATTTTGATTACTAGAATACAGTAGAATTTTTCACATAATTTCAAAAAAGCTTGGAATGATTGACACTTAAATAATGCATCTTATTTACAATGTATAATTTCACTATAATCTGTGTTTCTATTGAGTGGAATAGATACAATGCTGATAAAGAAAGATCTGATTTTTGCTAAATTTCTGAACTGGGACATTAGGTTCAATCTGTCTTCAAAAATGGCGTCAAAACAATTTAAGGGTAGCAGATCATCTCTATCTGCAACTTCTGATGCACCTGAAAACCAGAAGCCTCCTTTACCTCCAACCATAACATTCGGCCGAAGAACTTCGTCGGGTCGTTACATCAGTTACTCTAGAGATGATCTTGACAGTGAGCTAGGAAACAATGACTTCATGAATTACACAGTGCATTTGCCACCAACCCCAGATAACCAACCTATGGATCCATCAATCTCGCAGAAAGTTGAGGAACAATATGTGTCGAATTCACTCTTCACAGGCGGATTCAACAGTGTGACCCAAGCACATCTTATGGAAAAGGTGATAGAATCCGAAGCAAACCATCCACAGATGGCTGGTGCAAAAGGATCTTCATGTGCAATACCTGGTTGTGATGCTAAGGTAATGAGCTATAATACAAAAAATAGTTACAATTTTACCCACATGCAGATATCTTCATCAAATATTCAATACTAGTATTTGTCTTTGTGCCACATAGGTGATGAGGGATGAACGTGGTGTTGATATTCTTCCATGTGAGTGTGATTTCAAGATATGTAGAGACTGCTACATAGATGCAGTGAAAATAGGTGGTGGTATGTGTCCAGGGTGCAAGGAACCATACAAGAACACAGAACTAGATGAAGTGGCAGTGGATAATGGAAGGCCTCTTCCACTTCCACCGCCGAACCGGGTGTCTAAGATGGAGAGGAGATTGTCATTGATGAAGTCAACAAAGTCAGCTCTGATGAGAAGCCAAACTGGTGATTTTGATCACAATAGGTGGCTCTTTGAAACAACAGGTACCTATGGCTATGGCAATGCTATATGGCCAAAGGAAGGGAATTTCGGAAATGGAAATGGAGATGACAATAGTGTTGCTGATCCTTCTGAGTTGATGAACAGACCTTGGAGACCACTTACAAGGAAACTCAAGATACCTGCTGCTATTCTGAGTCCATATCGGTACAAATTCAATTCTATCATTTTATTTGTTAACAAACATAAATGAACTTTTATGTTTTAATTTTTTTTTCCTATGTCATCTAACAAATTGCCATCTGCTGCATGGAATGTTGCAGTCTCATCATTTTTGTAAGATTGGCTGTGTTAGTACTATTCCTGATGTGGAGGGTGACACACCCAAATAAAGAGGCAATCTGGCTATGGGGAATGTCTGTGGTTTGTGAGATATGGTTTGCATTCTCTTGGCTTCTTGATCAGTTGCCAAAGCTATGTCCAGTGAATCGTTCCACCGATCTTAATGTTCTTAAGGAAAAATTTGAAACACCAACTCCTGACAATCCTACTGGAAAATCTGATCTTCCAGGCATAGATATTTTTGTCTCTACTGCAGATCCTGAAAAAGAACCACCTCTTGTAACTGCAAACACCATCTTGTCTATTCTTGCTACTGATTACCCTGTTGAGAAGCTTTCTTGCTATGTTTCCGACGATGGTGGAGCTCTTCTAACTTTTGAGGCAATGGCTGAAGCTGCTAGCTTTGCTAATGTATGGGTTCCTTTCTGCCGGAAACACGACATTGAGCCGAGAAATCCTGAATCATATTTCAACTTGAAGAGAGACCCTTACAAGAACAAAGTCAGGCCGGATTTCGTGAAGGACCGTAGGCGTGTGAAGCGCGAGTATGATGAGTTCAAAGTTAGGATCAATGGCCTGCCTGACTCAATTCGTCGCCGGTCCGATGCATTTCATGCAAGGGAAGAAATCAAGGCCATGAAACTTCAGAGACAGAACAGGGAAGATGAACCTGTGGAGCCTGTAAAGATTCCAAAAGCAACATGGATGGCTGATGGAACTCACTGGCCAGGAACTTGGTTGAATTCTGCACCTGAACACTCCAGGGGTGACCATGCTGGTATAATTCAGGTACTATAGGACTTGATTACAAATTTTTAGACTATAGGGTCTAATTAAACATTAACTAAAACTATATCTAATGATGATAATTAATGAGTGATAACTAGTAATCCATGCCTGATGAATGTAATTATGCAGATGATGTTGAAACCTCCAAGTGATGAACCTCTTCTAGGAACCAGTGACGATTCAAATCTCATTGACATGACCGATGTGGATATCCGTCTTCCCCTTCTTGTTTACGTTTCCAGAGAGAAACGTCCGGGCTATGATCACAACAAGAAAGCTGGAGCCATGAACGCCTTGGTTCGAGCCTCGGCAATCATGTCCAATGGACCTTTCATACTCAACCTTGACTGTGATCACTATGTCTATAACTCAAAGGCAATGAGGGAAGGTATGTGCTTCATGATGGATCGAGGAGGCGACCGCCTTTGCTATGTCCAGTTCCCACAACGGTTCGAGGGGATTGACCCCTCAGATAGATATGCCAATCACAATACTGTATTCTTTGATGTCAACATGAGAGCCCTTGATGGACTTCAAGGGCCAGTTTATGTAGGAACCGGTTGTCTATTCAGAAGGGTAGCCCTCTATGGTTTCGATCCACCTCGCTCCAAAGAACATAACTCGGCTTCAGGCTGCTGTAGTTGCTGCCTCGGCCGGAGGCGAAAGAAGAGCACCCCTGAAGAGAACAGAGCACTGAGAATGGGTGATTCTGATTATGATGAAGAAATGAACCTTTCCTTGTCCCCGAAGAAATTTGGAAACTCAACTTTCCTCATTGATTCAATTCCAGTGGCAGAGTTCCAAGGCAGGCCACTTGCTGACCACCCTGCAGTCAAGAATGGCCGTCCCCCGGGTGCTCTCACCGTCGCCCGGGAGCATCTCGACGCATCGACCGTGGCCGAGGCCATCAGTGTTATCTCCTGTTGGTATGAGGAGAAGACTGAATGGGGACACCGTGTAGGATGGATCTACGGATCAGTGACTGAGGATGTTGTCACCGGCTATAGGATGCACAACAGAGGATGGAAATCGGTTTACTGTGTGACAAAACGCGACGCATTCCGGGGAACTGCTCCGATCAACCTCACCGATAGACTCCATCAGGTTCTCCGGTGGGCTACTGGTTCAGTTGAAATATTCTTCTCAAGAAACAACGCCATTCTTGCAAGCTCAAGAATGAATCTTCTTCAGCGAATTGCATACCTTAACGTCGGAATCTATCCCTTCACTTCCATATTCCTTATTGTCTACTGCTTTCTTCCGGCACTCTCCCTCTTCTCCGGCCAGTTCATCGTTCAGTCCCTCAGCGTCACGTTCCTTGTTTATCTCTTAACAATCACGGTTACTTTATGCATGCTTGCAATTCTGGAGATCAAGTGGTCCGGCATTGAGCTAGAAGAATGGTGGCGAAACGAACAGTTTTGGCTAATCGGCGGAACAAGCGCCCACCTGGCGGCGGTTCTACAAGGCCTGCTAAAAGTGATAGCAGGAATAGAGATCTCATTCACATTAACCTCCAAGTCCGGTGGCGACGACTTAGACGACGAGTTTGCCGATCTATACATTGTAAAATGGACATCACTGATGTTGCCACCAATCACCATAATGATGGTGAACTTGATAGCAATAGCGGTTGGTGTAAGCAGGACTATTTACAGTGCGATACCTCAATGGAGCAAGTTGCTAGGTGGAGTTTTCTTCAGCTTTTGGGTGTTGACTCATTTATACCCGTTTGCAAAAGGGTTGATGGGAAGAAGAGGGAGAACACCTACCATTGTTTTTGTGTGGTCTGGTCTTATTGCTATCACAATTTCACTCCTTTGGGTCGCTATTAATCCACCTCAAGGTTCCAACCAAATTGGTGGTTCCTTCCAGTTCCCATAGCTACATATACATTCTTTTTATCACATCAATCTCTTCATTCTTTTTTTCACACTTTGAATTGTTTCAACTACTCAATGGTGAATTAAAACAGTGGACAATAACCCACATTACTTACCTGTCTGTGTGCTAGTGTGGACTTGAGTTTCTTTATGACCAACTTTAATTTTGGTTTGCGCCAAATATCAATTGGCTATGCATGCTTCCTTCAAATTCTATTGGCAACTTATTAGTATGCTTATAATCAAAACTAGGTGAAGTTAATTAAGTGGCACTTGGTTTTGATTTTTATAATATGAAGACCGTTAATCTACCAGTCCAGCCACATGCTTGAATCCCTTCGTATGCTACCATCACCTAACAAACCAAATTACCAAAAACCCCTCCCCCTCTATGATGCCTTATATATTACAACACGATTAATTTTTCTCCTTCATTGATTCTTCGTATCAACATATTACTCCTCAATTACCTTACCATTTTAATTAAAGTGTCAGTGATTCATTCAACAAAGATATTTGCTTGTATAGACGAAATAAGATTAACCCTATTGCCATGCCACCATTAGGGGTGTGCAAAAAAACTGGTTTCACTGAACTGAATTGAAACTATTTTAAATAAACCAGTTTTTTTAAATAAAAAACTGAACTGAAACCATAGTTTTTATGAAAAACCAGTTTATTAAAGACCAGTTTTTATGGTTCAGTTTAGTTTTAAACCAAATTAAAACTGGTTTTATTTAAACTCCAAAATTAATTTTACATACTCTTTCTTTCTCTTTCTCCCTTCACTCTCTCTCCCCTTTCTCTCTCTCTCTCTCTCTCTCCCTTCTCTCTCTCTCCCCTTTCCCCCTCTCCCTCTCCCTCTCTCTCTCTCCTTTCTCCCTCTCCTCTCTCTCTCTCTCTCTCTCCCTCCTTTCCCTTTCTCTTCCCCTTTCTTTCTCTCCCTCTCCTCTCCCTCCTCTCTCTTCCCCTCCCATCTCTCTTCTTCTTTCTCCCTCTCTCTCTCTCCTTTCTCTCCTCTCCCTTTCTCTCCCCCTTCCTTCCTCTCTCTCTCTCCTCCTCCTCTCTCTCTCCTCTCCCTCCTCCTCTCTCCCCCCC
>NC_029774.3:8408866-8416601 GCF_000817695.3 Arachis duranensis | reverse complement strand
TTCTCTCTCTCTCCCTCTCCCCCCCCTTCCTTCTTCTCTCTCTTCCTCTCTCTCTCTCTCCCTTTTTTTCTCTCCCTCTTCTCTCTATCTCTCCTCCTCCCCTCTTTCTTCCTCTCTCTCTCCTTCTCCTCTTTCTCCCCCTCATCTCTCTCTCTCTCTCTCTCTCTCTCTCTCTTTTCTATCGCTCTCTCTTTCTTTCCTTTTCTCCCCTCTCCCTCTCTCTCCCCCTCCCATCCCCCTTCTCTCTCTCCCTCCCTTCCCCTTCTCTCTCTCTCTCTTCCTCTTTTCCCTCTTTTCCCTTTTGTTTCTCTCCTCTCTGCCCTCTCTCCACCTCCCCTCTCTCATCCTCTTTCTCTCTCTCATTTTTCTCTTTTTTCTTTCTCTTTCCTATTCTTCTCTCTCTCCTTCCCTTTTTTCTCTCTCATTTTCTCTCTCTCTCTCTCTCTCATTCCTTTCTTTCTCTATCCTTTTCTTTCTCTTTTTTCTCTTTCTTCTCTCTCCTTATTCTCTTTCTCTCCTTCCTTTCTCTCTTTTTTCTTTTTCTCTCATCCTTTTCTCACTCTATATCCCTCTTCTCTTTCTCTTTCTCTTTTCTCCAAAATAACAGAGAGAAGGATGAGAGAGAGGAGGAAGAGGAGGAGAGAGAGGAAGAGAGAGAAGAGAGGAAAAAAAAGAGCACAAGAAAAGAGAGAAGGAGGAAGAGAGAGGGAGAAAAATTGAGAGAGATAGAGAGAAGGAGAGAGAGAGAGAGAGAAAGAGAGAGAGAAAAAGAAATGGGAGAGAGGGATAGGGGAGAGAGAAAAATGAGAGAAAGGGATAGAGAGGGAAAAAAGGAGAGCGAAAGAAAGGGGAGGGGAAGAAAGAGGGGCAGGGGAGAGAGAAAGAGAGGAGTGAGAGAGAGAGATGGAGATAGGGAGAGAGAGAGAAAGAGAGAGAAAAGGAAAAGGTGGAGAGAGAGTGAGGAAGACAAAGAAAAGGAGGAGGAGAAAGAAGGGGAGCGAGAGAGAAGAGGAAGAGAGAGGAGGGAGAGAGAAGGAGAGAGAGAGGGAGCAAAGAAGAGGAAGAGAGGAAGAGGGGAAGGAGAGAGAAAGAGAGAAAGAGAGAGAGAGGAGGGAGAGAAGGAGAGAGGGAGAGAGGACAGAAAGAGAAGGAGAGAAAGAGAGAGAGAGAGAGAGGGGGAAAGGTTATCATTTAAAAAAATAATTTGTCTAAAATGATGATTTTAAAACTACATTGAATATTAGGGACGATTTTGTATGCAAAAAAAGTTGGGAACAAAAAAATTTCGACCTAAACTATAGGGACTAAAATCGTACTATACCCATTTTTTTTTGCAATAGTTGCTATTTTAAAATTATTCACACTGAATTTGAATGACAAAAAAAAAGGAAGATTGGGGAGACTAGAGCTGAGGGGAGCAGCGTGGGTGCTCCTAAATTGGTAATGTCATGGGGTTTTATGCTAACAGCTTTATCAATAAGTATTTCTTTTTTGAATCAACTGACGAATTAGCTGATGTTGATTTATAGGGAGGGAGGGAGAGAGAGAGAGGGAGGGAGAGAGAAAGGGAGAGGAGAGAGAGAGTGAGAGGGGAGAGAGAGGGAAAGAAAGAGGGAGAGTGTGAAAACTAGTTTAAACTGTTTTTTTTTTAATTAAAACCAGTTTTATTTTTATGAACTGGTTTAAACTGGTGCACTGTATTATAAACTGGTTTAGAACCAGTTTCATATGTGACAAAGCAGTTTGGTTCAATTTTTAAACCATTTAAAATGGTTTAGTGCAATTTCAGTTCAGTTTATAGAAAAACTGAACCATGCACACCCCTAGCCACCATCATCAGAAACAACTTATTCCATTGATGCACAAAAAACCAACTTCAGCCAAACTTACCAAACTACCCACATCTTCAGATCAAAATTACCAGACATACCCATCAACAATACTATTCCTCTCCACACTTATTCCTTTCAAAAGCTCCCCCAAGTCTTCCACCGCCCATGTCTCATCACGGGTGATGGCAAGACTTACACCTACGTCTCATCACGGGTGATGGCAAGACTTACACCTACGGTGATATCCACCGCGCTTCTAGAAGCTTTGTCGTGGGCCTCTTTGTTAATTATTTGCTTTTGGACTGCATTAAGTTTTTCTTTTTATTATTGTTTCAGTTTGTTGTTTTAGTCAATTAGTGGTTCCTGCACTTTAGGAGAAAAGTAGTTTTTGTTATTCCACTTCCTTATCTAGTGGGTATGTGGCAGTTTCTGTTCATCCCACTTCCTAGTTTAGTGGTGATGTGGTAGTGTCATGGATTAAAATCCTATAAATGTACTGCTTCAGTAAAGTAAAAATGTGTGATTCCCATTCCTTTCACCTACGTATTTTTCTTATATCTCTGTCCTAAATATTTCTGTTTATACCATAAACCAACAAACTGGTATCACAGCATTCTTCTTACGGGGCCTGTGAAAATGGAAGGTGAAGCAAGTCTCTCACAAATTGCTCCGCCCACCTTTGATGGAGAAAACTATGACCTTTGGGCAGTTAAAATGGAGTCTTATTTGGAGGCATTGGACCTTTGGGAAGCCGTGGAAGAGGATTACGAAATTCCTCCGCTGCCAAACAATCCTACCATGGCTCAAATAAAATTGCACAAGGAGAAAAAAACAAGGAAGGCAAAGGCAAGATCATGTCTCTTTACTGGTGTTTCATCAATAATCTTCACCAGAATCATGACTCTCAAAACACCAAAAGCAATTTGGGACTATTTAAAGGAAGAATACGCAGGGGATGAGAGGATTCGAGGCATGCAAGTGCTCAACTTGATGAGGGAATTCGAGATGCAGAGAATGAAAGATTCTGAGACAATCAAAGAATACTCTGACAGGTTGCTTTCTATTGCAAACAAAGTTAGATTACTCGGCACTGAATTCACTGATTCTAGAATTGTGGAAAAAATTCTAGTTACAGTGCCAGAGAGATATGAAGCATCAATAACTACTTTGGAGAATACGAAGGATCTGTCCAAAATCACCTTAGCAGGAGTGTTACATGCCTTGCAGGCCCAAGAGCAGCGAAGGCTTATGAGACAAGATCACGTGGTTGAAGGTGCTTTACCAGCCAAGCATCATGAAGTTGGAAGTAGTCAAAGCAGCCAAAGCAAAGACAAAGGTAAAAAGAAAAATTACCCACCTTGTGAGCATTGTGGCAAAATGGGTCACCCACCCTTCAGATGTTGGAGAAGACCAGACGCAAAGTGCAACAAGTGCAATCAGCTTGGACATGAAGCTGTAATTTGCAAAGGCAAATCTCAACAACATGAAGCTAATGCCAATGTTGTAGAGCAAAATGAAGAAGATCAAATCTTTGTGGCAACATGCTTCTCAGCAAGGAGTAGTTCTGAATGCTGGCTGATTGATAGTGGTTGTACAAACCACATGACATATGATAAAACTCTTTTCAAGGATTTGAAGCCTGCTAAATTCTCAAAAGTCAGAATTGGGAATGGTGACTATATTTCTGCAAAAGGAAAAGGAACAATTGTAATTTCAACTAGCTCAGGTATGAAAACCATTTCAGATGTTCTGTATGTGCCTGACATTGACCAAAATCTGCTTAGTGTGGGTCAATTGTTAGAAAAGGGATTTAAAGTTTTTTTCGAAAATCTACATTGTCTTATCTTTGACACTACCGGTCGGGAGATTTTAAGGGTTAAAATGAGAGGAAAAAGCTTCTCATTTGATCCAATTGTGGAGGAGCAGACAGCTTACATCACCCAAGTCAGTCCCACTGAACTCTGGCATAAGCGACTTGGTCACTGTCATATTCAAAGGATGCTGAACATGAAGAGGAAAGATATGATTGAAGGTCTACCAATACTCTCTGATCATTTGCCAAATTGTAATGCCTGTCAATTTGGTAAACAAAACAGAGTGTCATTTCCCAAAACAGTTTGGAGAGCCTCTCAAAAGCTGCAACTCATCCACACTGATGTGGCAGGACCTCAAAGAACTCCATCGTTACAAGGTAGTCTATACTTTATTCTTTTCATAGATGATTTTACAAGAATGTGCTGGATTTTTTTCTTGAAATTCAAGCATGAAGTGGCTGGAGTCTTTGTAAAGTTCAAGAATATGGTGGAAACTCAAAGTGGGTGCAAGATACAATTTCTAAGATCAGATAATGGGAAGGAGTACACCTCAACACAATTTGATCAATTTTGTGAAGAAGCTGGTATTGTACATCAACTCACAACCCCATACACTCCAGAGCAAAATGGAGTTAGTGAAAGGAGAAATAGATCAGTAATGGAGATGGCCAGATGCATGCTGCATGAGAAGGAATTGCCTAAAGAATTTTGGGCTGAAGCGGCCAACACAGCCGTTTTTCTTCAAAATCGACTTCCATCCAAGGCTTTGAAAGACAAAACTCCTTTTGAGGCTTGGTATGGATATAAGCCTTCACTAACCTTTCTTAAAGTGTTTGGTTGTGTTTGTTTTGCACATGTTCCACAGGTTAAGCGCGACAAGCTTGACAAGAAAGCAATTCCGGGTATTTTTGTGGGTTATAGTTCTGTTTCAAAAGCCTACAAAGTGTATCATCCTCAATCTGGAAAGTTGACTGTGTCTAGGGATGTGCATTTCAATGAAGATCAACAATGGGATTGGAAGAACCCACGAAAAATAATTGGACCTTGTAACAATATTGAAGATGATTATGGCGGAAACCAAACAACAGAGTTGTGTCAAAATGAATTAGAAGATGATCATCCCATCAGAGGCACAAGACTGCTGTCAGACATTTATCAAAGATGCAATGTAGCAGTATGCGAACCTAGTTGCTGTGAAGAAGCACTCAAGGATCCAAAATGGAAAAAGGCAATGGAGGATGAGATTTCAATGATTCAAAAAAACAACACATGGGAAAAGGTTGACAAGCCTCAAGACAGAAAAGTTATTGGAGTTAAATGGGTGTTCAGAACAAAGCTTAATGCGGATTGCTCTATCAATAAATACAAGGCCAGACTTGTAGTAAAAGGGTATGCACAAATTTTTGGTGTTGATTATTCTGACACGTTTGCACCAGTGTCCAGATTAGATACAATTAGATTGGTGTTAGCAGTTGCTGTTCAACAAGGCTGGAAAGTATTTTATTTAGATGTCAAATCAGCTTTTTTAAATGGAGTTTTACAAGAAGAGATATATGTGGAGCAGCCAGAGGGATTTGTTATGCATGGAGAAGAAGATAAAGTCTATCTACTAAAAAAAGCCCTTTATGGATTAAAACAAGCACCAAGAGCTTGGTACAGTAGGATAAATGAACACCTATTGAGCATAGGCTTTGTAAAAAGCTTGTCTGAGGCCACTCTTTATGTAAAACATAAGGGAAAAAATTTTCTCATAGTTTCCCTCTATGTTGATGATCTTTTAGTAACTGGAGATGATACAAGTTTGGTTGAAGAATTCAAGCAAGAAATGATGCAAGTTTTTGAAATGACTGATCTTGGTCTTATGTCTTATTTTCTTGGAATTGAGATCAAACAAAATGAGGATGATGTGTTCATATGTCAAAAAAAATATGCTAAGGAAATCTTAAAAAAATTCCAGATGGAGGAGTGCAAAGCGGTTAGCACACCAATGAACCAAAAGGAGAAGTTGAGCAAAGAAGATGGTGCTGATAAAGTTGATGAAGGCTATTACAGGAGCTTGATTGGATGTTTAATGTATCTCACTGCAACAAGGCCGGACATTTTGTTTGCTGTAAGTCTTCTCTCTCGATTTATGCATTGTGCTAGTGAAATGCATTTAAAGGCAGCAAGAAGGGTATTGAGATATATTAAAGGTACTGTTGATTATGGTGTGAAGTTTGAGAGCTGTCAAAATTTCAAGTTGTGTGGATTCTCTGATAGTGACTAGGCTGGATCCATTGATGACATGAAGAGCACTTCCGGATATTGTTTCAGTTTAGGCTCAGGAGTTTTTTCATGGTGCACAAAGAAGCAGGAGACAGTAGCACAATCCACTGCAGAATCTGAATTCATAGCAGCAACAGCAGCTGTAAATCAAGTTTTGTGACTGAAAAAGATCTTATGTGATTTACATCTCCAACAGAATCACAAGACAGAAGTGTTTATCGACAACCAGGCAGCAATTGCGATTTCAAAGGATCCAGTGTGTCATGGCAAGACTAAACATTTTAACATCAAGCTCTACTTCTTAAGAGAGATGCAGCAAAATGGAGAAATAACTTTGGTTTATTGCAGGTCAGAAGATCAATTGGCAGATTTGTTTACAAAGCCACTTCCTGTCAGCAAGTTTGAGCTATTGAGGCAGAAAATTGGAGTTTGCAGATCCTAAAGCAAGGAGGAGTGTTAATTATTTGCTTTTGGACTGCATTAAGTTTTTCTTTTTATTATTGTTTCAGTTTGTTGTTTTAGTCAATTAGTGGTTCCTGCACTTTAGGAGAAAAGTAGTTTTTGTTATTCCACTTCCTTATCTAGTGGGTATGTGGCAGTTTCTGTTCATCCCACTTCCTAGTTTAGTGGTGATGTGGTAGTGTCATGGATTAAAATCCTATAAATGTACTGCTTCAGTAAAGTAAAAATGTGTGATTCCCATTCCTTTCATCTACGTATTTTTCTTATATCTCTGTCCTAAATATTTCTGTTTATACCATAAACCAACACTCTTCAACCTTGGAATCCGCAAAGGTGACGTCATCATGATCCTACTCCCAAACTCTCCAGAATTCGTGTTCTCCTTTTGGGCTGCTTCTATGCTTGGTGCAGTTTCCACCACTGCCAACCCTTCTTACACCTCCGTTGAAATCACAAAGCAGCTCAAAGCCTCCAAGGCCAAAATCGTCATTACACGTTCCATGCACGTGCACAAGCTCAAACAAGAAGAAGAAAACACCTTTATAGTAATCACATACCATATACATTTTTGTGTCAAACATTGATATTTTTTCATTTAAAATTGTCTTTTTTACTTATAGTGTACCGTATTCCGTATTTATACTCGTATTTGTACACGTAGGTGATAACTGTAGACAAACCACCAGAGAACTGCATGAGTTACTCGGTGGTTTCCAGCATGGAAGGGAAGCTGCCGGAGGTGGATATCGACCCTGACGACATGGTGGCACTGCCATTTTCCTCCGGCACGACGGGGCTGCCGAAGGGTGTGGTTCTGACACACAGAAGTCTGATAACAAACGTGGCTCAACAAGTTGAGGGAGAGAACCCTAACTTGCACCTGAAGGAAGAGGATGTAGTGCTTTGCGTTCTACCATTGTTTCACATTTACGCACTACACTCGGTGATGTTGTGCTCTATGAGAGTAGGGTGTAGGGTGTTGCTTATGGAGAAGTTTGAGATGAGGGTGATGTTGGAGCTTGTGGAAAAGCACAGGGTTTCGGTTTTGATGGCAGTACCGGCTTTGGTGGCGGCACTTTCAAAGAACCCCGCGGTGGAGGAGTATGACCTTAGGTCCATGCGGATGGTGATGTCGGGAGGTGCCCCACTTGCAGAGGATATTGAGGAGGCTTTTCATAGTAGATTGCCTCAAGCAATCCCTCGACAGGTACACAAATAATATCACACTCATATTATGCTGATATATTTTTGGGGAACTATGTATAAAGACGGTTAAAACCTTTTTTTTAGGATATTTTTTAATAGTTAAAATTTAATATATATAATTGATTAAATTATATTATTTATGTTAAAATTAAGTTA
>NC_029774.3:8398060-8408762 GCF_000817695.3 Arachis duranensis | reverse complement strand
AGTTATTTTTTATAATAAGTATATTATAATTATTTTTTAGGGTAAAAAACGTAAATAAGCTAAAGGGAGAATAATTTTACACAAATAAGTCAAAATAAAATTTGATTTATCAATCAATCAAAGCACATTTTTATGTAGTTCGAACCAACATGGTTCGAACTCACTTTCCACGTAATTCGAACCAATTTGGTTTGAACTCTAACTTCATAATTCGAACCAATTAGGTTCAAATTACACTCCTCAAGTAATTCGAACCAGCTTGGTTCGAATTACACAGACCATATTTTGTACTAGGCTGGTTCGAATTAGTGAGGACCAGACCTGTATATATATGGTGTGAACGTGAGTTGCTATCATTAGAGGGGGGTAAGATGGCTAGTGAGGAGAGTTTCGTAGTGTTGGTTCACCACAGAGGATCCATTTAGAGGAAAACTCGTTCCGATGTGAAGTTCACTGATAAGGATCCTCTCTGTATTATCGTCATGCCTACGACGAGGTATGAGGACCTTGTTAGCTCTGTACTGCTGAAACTTGGTCTAGAAGGTGTGAAACGGGTTAAGAAATTTTTTTATCGAATTCCAATCACGGTGCTCCAGGAAACCGTAAAGTACAATTGTTTCACGATTGGGAGTGATGAGGACTTGCAGGTCATGTTTCATTGTCGCTAACAGTTTCCAGAGGTGAGGACACCAGAATTGTTGGCAAAGTTGGTTGACGCGGTGTCCAGATCGGGGGGTTCGAACCGGAATACCACCACTTTAGCCACGGTAGCCGGTTCTAGCTCCAGACCTGCCATTGCATCTTCCTCTGTCCCTGAAGAAATAGTCACCAAGCAATTCAAACTAACATGATTCGAATTACTCAGAATTCGTTCCACACAGCAATTTAAGTTACGAACATAGTTTCCGCATCATGTCTTAATAAAACTCATACAGTTATTTATTCCGGTGTGCATTAGACATACATTTCGTTTAAAACTGCGGAGACAGAACATATTCATTAACTAAAATCCTATTCAAAGTACATCGCATTAACGTTAACAAATTCTATCAGTCACCAACTACAAGTAAGAAAATCGATAATAGTGGAATCTAAACGCGAAATTGAAATAAAAAAGTACCAAAGCCACCAATACACCTAATCATGTCCCCGTATGTGCTCTGCTCCTCCGAGCTGTGGACAACTCCGACGTGTGTGGCCGGGCTGCCGACAAAGCCCAAATCTCTTTGGCCGGTTCGGATCTGCCTCGTCCATATTGGTCCGTATCCGATTGGACCTCGGACGACCCTCTCTCGCACGCCTCTTATTGGGGTCAGGGATGACAGTCAGCCCGTCATATGGTGGCCATAAACTCTCCGGAATGGGAGGTGTGAAACCCATCCAATACACACTGAAGACCGAACTAAGACGATACACCTGGTGGACGTAAGGCTCCCATGTAAGCCGTGAGTAGGCACAGCTTGCCAGTTCGTGGCGACACGGAAAATGAAGTGCCTGGAAGTATCCGCAGTCACATGTGTGAGATGCAAGCGAGACTCTGTAGCTACCCAGTGAGAAAGAACCAGTCAGAGTTGTCTCTGCGACGGTGAAGTCGGAGTTATCCCTGTCGTAAACAGTAACCGTGAAGCACCTAGCCGTTTTCAAGTTGGCCTCTATACACTTCACCAAGTGCTGACTAAATTGTTGTCCGGTTCCCATCTGCGCCTCAGCCTCTCTCCTTTTGCGAACAAATAATTCGGCCAACCTTCCGTATGCTGCCTTCACTAGCGAGCACACAGGAAGGTTTCTGACACCCTTGAGGATCGAGTTCACACACTCAGATATATTTGTTGTCATGTGTCCGAATCTACGCCCCTTATCACAATGCTGTGTCCACAACGAATACTCAATCCAGTTTGCCCAGTCCTCACCTCTGGAAACTGCAATGAAATATGGCCTGCAAGTCCTCATCACTCTCGATCATGAAACAATCGTACTTTACGGTTTCCTGGAGCACCGTGATTGGAATTCGATAAAAAAACTTCTTAACCCGTTTCACACCTTCTAGACCAAGTTTCAGCAGTACAGAGCTAACAAGGTCCTCATACCTCGTCGTAGGCCTGACGATAATACAGAGAGGATCCTTATCAGTGAACTTCACACCGGAATGAGTTTTCCTCTTAATGGATCCTCTGTGGTGAACCAACACTACGAAACTCTCCTCACTAGCCATCTTACCCCCTCTAATGATAGCAACTCACGTTCACACCATATATATACAGGTCTGGTCCTCACTAATTCGAACCAGCCTAGTACGAAATATGGTCTGTGTAATTCGAACCAAGCTGGTTCGAATTATGAACTAAGAGTTCAAACCAAATTGGTTCGAATTATGTGACTATGGGTTACAATGTGTAATTCGAATCTATTTGGTTCGAATTACATGGAAAGTGAGTTCGAACCATGTTGGTTCGAACTACATAGAAATGTGCTTTGGTTGATTGATGAATCAGATTTTGCTTTGGCTTATTTGTGTCAAATTGTTCTCTCCTTGGCTTGTTTACGTTTTTTACCCTATTTTTTATAAAAAATATTAATTTAAACTGATTCAAAATTTAATTTATTATTTTTTTGGTTAAATTGATTTGTCCAATATAATTTTAACAAAAATAATATAATTTAATCGATTATATATGTTAAATTTTAATTATTAAAAATATATTTAAAAAAGATATTTTTGACGTCTTCTTCTCTTTAAAAAAATGTTTTTGAATTTTTTTTATCAATAAACAACTATTTTTTATAACTATTGCTAAGAAAAATACATTATTAAAATATAAAAAAAATATCATTTTAATTTTAACAATATTTAAACAACCATTATAATATAGACACCATAATATTAAGTAATTTAATTAAATGTGTTAAATTATCGATCAAAAAATTTTTAACCATTATTTTTATATAAAATAATCATATCATAATTTATTATGATAAAATAAGATGCGATTCTTTTTCTAAATTATGAATATATCTTTACAGGCTTTAGGAATGACAGAATCAGGACCCGTAATATCAATGTCATTAAGTTTTGCAAAGAATCCAATGACAACCAAGTTAAGGTCATGCGGCACTGTTATTAGAAATGCGGAGTTGAAGATCATTGATCTTTTGACTGGCTCTTCTCTCTCTTATAATACTTCGGGTGAGATTTGCATCCGCGGTCAACAGATTATGAAAGGTATTGTTACGGTGGGTAACCGGAGATTGACTGAATAGATGGCGTTGGATGGCCCAAATGTGCGGAGGAGGAGGTTCCCGTGAGAGTATGCAGCTCCGGAAACTCCGTCCGACTTGTGTCAGTTGGTGTAGTGCCGTATCTTTAGGGTGGTAACCGTCCCTATTATCTTGGGGAGGTTGAGATACGGCTTTATGAGGCGGTTAGAGAGATTTTAGGGGCGGTTACTCATTTGAATGAGTGTTTATCTGCCAGTTAATCTCAAGTCCGACTTCTTTAGAGCAAGTCGTGGCTGATACCGACTTCTTACTTGAAGGTCGGTACTTAGCTAGGCTTAATCCTTTAGATTAGGCCTTTTATTTGGACCTGGGCCTTTGACATTGGGCCAGGGTATGAACAGTGCCCCTACTTGAGCCCAAAGTCTCTTTAGAGCTTGGGTTCAAGTATTTAACTCGGGTTCGTAGCCGACTTATCTGGAGAAACATGGGTCTTATAAACCGACGTGATTTTCGCGACCTTTTGTTTCTGACAGTTACGTCAATTCAAGCATCGTGTCCGTTAGGGAAGCATTGAGGGCTTTGGTAACGGTGCAATCTCATTAATGACTGCTCCGCTTTTACCATTATGCCCCTTAGCATGTTTATAAATGCTTTCCCTCTCTTTCATTTTTCCGTTTCTGCAATCTTTCAAACTTCCTCTTTCCTTGTTCGTGCTGTATTCTTGTGCTCGAAGATTTCCGCTCTTTCCAACCTTCATTTTTCGAATCAAGGTTAGTTTTACTTCTTTCACGTCATTGTTTGCATGTGTTTGTTTTGTGGGTGGATAGGTTGGTCTGTAGATTCTGGCTTCGTATCTCTCCTCTTTAGGGACCGTGTTTTTTGATTTTCCTTTTCTTTTTTCCTTTTGTAGGTTTCTGTCACCTTTCATTGTATAAAGAAAAATGGCTTCTGTAGATGTTCTTTCTCAGTGGGTTGATGTCACGGTCCTTGGGGAGGAACCCCTGGTCGATGCTGAGTTTATCACTCATCTTCGTACTCATCACGGGCTTTGTACTTCGGAGGAGGACGAGCCAAAATATGAGTTGATAACCCCAGGTCCAGAAGACCGGGTTTGTTTTGGGAGAGTTAATGAGGCGGCCCCTCATTTTTTCTTTATGTATGAATGTATGATCACCCGCTTGGGTGTTTTTCTTCCTTTCTCGGATTTTGAAATATCTGTTTTGCACCACTGTCGAGTTGCCCCTACTTAACTTCACCCCAATTCTTGGGGTTTTTTGAAGATCTATCAGTTTGTTAGTCACGCTCTGGACTTTCCGACCTCTTTGAGGATTTTCTTCTTTCTTTTCCATATGACTAAGCCCTTTAGTGGGCTAAACAATAAACAGCAATGGGTATCCTTCCGAGCCATACAAGGTCGGAGGATTTTCACCCTTTTTGACGAATCCTTCCATGACTTCAAAAAATATTTTTTCAAAGTGCAAGCTGTAGAGGGTCACCACCCCTTTTTTCTGGATGAGCATTTTTCCCCTCGCTTTCCCCTTTATTGGCTGGAGGCCTCCCCTTGTGAAAAGTATGGTCTAGATGACCTGGACGAGGTGGAGGCGGTCATTGTGGGGTTTTTCCGAGAAGCGTGGGGGAGGGCCCCATACTTGGATACTAGGAAAATCCTCCAGGGGACGCCGACCTTTGTTCGGTCGCAACTAGGTAGTAAATGCATTTTCCTATTTCCGACTTGTTTCTGTCGACTTGATTGTTACCGACTTGTAACTTTTGTTAGTTGTTTCTCTTGTAGATATGGCAAGGAAGAATGCTCAAGAGTCTTACCAAAGAGTTCAGGAGGCGAAGGCAAAGTCCCGGGCTAGGTCCGGTGGTGCCAGAGCGATCACCTGGCAGGTGGTGCCAGGGCAATCGTCTCCCCTCCTCCTCCTCCTCCTCCTCAGAACGTGGGGACTCCCTCTCAGCCTTTTGTGATTTCTTCTTCCAGCTTGTCCCGACCACTTCCTTCTGCCCGACTTCTTTCTGAGCCAGAGAAGAAGAAGCGTAAGACTTTAGAGTCTGGCTCTTCTTTTGATGGTGGGGTTAAGGCGGATGCTCTTGCATTCGTCCGAAAGAACATCTATCCTTATATAAGTATGGATGATGTTTCTGTTCAGAATCACCTCACCACTCTGGCCGAGGAGAGTTTTAGGGCGGCGGGTGTTTGTGGTAAACTTTTGGACATTTTTGAGAAGACTCCCCTCAGCTCTTTGGGGGCAACCTCGAAGGTTGAGGAGTTGGAGGGGAGGCTTCTTGCTTACCAGGGTCATGAGAGGGAGTTGAGGGAGGAGGTAGCCAAATTGAGGGAGGAGAGAGATAGCCTCCAGGAGAAGGAGAGCAAGCTGCGGGCCCAATGTACTATGGAGGCGAACTTGAGGAAGACAGCACAAGATAGTTACCAGAGTTTATTTCAAGATCTTGTGTCTGTGAGGAAGGATTTGCTGAATTCTCGGAATGCGTACGCCGAGTTGGAGGACTCTATTGCTGATGGTGCCGAGGAGTCTTGGAGAATTTTCCTGGAGCAAGTCAGAGTTATCGCTCCCGACTTGGATCTTTCTCCTTTACATCCTGACAAAGTCGTTATTGATGGTGCTATCGTGGATCCTCCTGTCCCCGTGGTTGTTTCCGAGTCAGAACTGAAGACTCGGGGGCAGAGGATTATTGAGTCCCCTCCTCGTCCTGAGGACGCTCCGAGCTCTTCAGTTGTTCTTCCGACCTCCTCTTCAGCCTCTCTTCCTGATCCCGGTGGGGCTCCTCCTGAGTCTGGTGGTGGTGATCCTTCTACTCTTCTGAAAAAATGAACTTTTTTATGGCTATATGGGGGCTCGGCCTGTGAGTCCCCCCTTTTTTAAACTCATTTATTTGGTGACGCTTGAACAATTTCCTTTGGCCTTTTAAGGCCGCAAACAAAAATACTCCAGCACGTGCCCTTTTTGAATAAGGGTTTAGATTAACAAAATAAATGCCCTTTTTTGGATAAGGGTTTAGGTTACCTTATGCGTGTGCTTTTCTAATTTCGATATTTCAAAATCCTCTTGACCTTTTTCTGAAAACCTTTTTGTTAGCTTGTCTTGTTTTTTTGCGAGCCTTCTTGTTTAAGGGCTTTTAAGCAGCCTTCAAACTTTTCTCAGGTTTTCCAATCTCTTTTTGCTATCCTTTATACTCAACTTTGCTTTAGTGAGTTTTTATGACTTAGGTTATTTTTGTGATGCGTTTTTTATCTACTCGGAGCATTTCCGAGTTCGATTTATTCGGGTCTCATCTCGACTTAGGAGTCGGATTATTCCCGAGTTTTTTACGATCAACTCATACAACCTCTTTACGCCGACTTGTACCTCGTCGTTTTATCCTGACGACCATCTAGGTCGGTTCATGGGATTTTCACGTTTTGTCGAGTTTAAGTCAGCGCGTTTCGTAGAAAAACATAGAAAAATAAAGAAGGATATTATAAGAGATATTGTAAATGAAAAAGATCTTTATTCATTGGGGAGGTACCTTCTTGCTACTAAGGGTCTTGATAGCCTATTTTCCCTTAGCCTCTACTATGATGCCTCGTTAAAAACCCTTCTCCGGAAAAAACCCTTTTGGGAAAAAATCATGAAGTTGGGAAAAGAGTACATCAGGGAGTAGAGTTCGCTTTAACTGTAGTACCTTTTCATATTACAAGCATGCCACGATCTTGGTAACTCAATGCTGTTCAGGTCGGTTATTTTATAATAACCTTTCCCTAACACTTCCTTGATCTTGTATGGTCTCTTCCAATTTGCGGCGAGCTTTCCTTCTCCTGATTTGTTGACTCCAATGTCGTTTCTGATTATGACCAAGTCATCCAAGGCAAATGTTCTTTGAATGACTTTTTTGTTGTACCTGGTAGTCATCCTTTGTTTCAATGCTGCTTCTCTTATCTGGGCATCTTCTCGGACTTCGGGGAGCAAGTCGAGCTCCTCTTTGTGTCCCCGTACATTTCCGACTTCGTCGTGGAGAATTACCCTTGGGCTTTGCTCATTGATTTCTATTGGAATCATGGCTTCTATACCATAGACTAGTCGAAAAGGTGTTTCTCCTGTGGCGGATTGGGGGGTTGTCCTATAAGCCCATAGCACTTTAGGGAGCTCTTCAGCCCAAGCTCCCTTTGCTTCCTGTAGTCTCTTCTTTAGTCCTGCCAGTATGACTTTGTTGGCTGCCTCGGCTTGCCCATTGGCTTGTGGGTGTTCTACCGAGGTGAACTGATGTTTAATTTGCATACTGGCTACTAAGCTTCGGAAGGTAGCGTCGGTGGATTGGGTTCCATTATCCGTAGTAATGGAATAAGGTATCCCATATCTTGTGATGATATTTTTGTAAAGGAACCTGCGACTTCTTTGAGTGGTGATAGTAGCTAATGGTTCTGCTTCTATCCACTTTGTGAAGTAGTCTATTCCCACGGTCAAGTATTTGACTTGTCCTGGCGCTTGGGGAAAAGGTCCTAACAAATCCATTCCCCATTTTGCAAAAGGCCATGGAGAAGTGATACTAATGAGCTCTTCTGGGGGAGCCACGTGGAAATTTGCATGCATCTGGCACGATTGACACTTTTTCACAAATTCTGTGGCATCTTTTTGCAAGGTCGGCCAGTAGAATCCAGCTCGGATTACTTTTCTGGCTAGTGATCTTGCTCCGAGATGATTGCCGCAGATCCCGCTATGTACTTCCTCCAATACCTCGGTATCAGGCTTCTGTTGTTTCCTCCTGGTTTGGTACTTGCTAATTTGGATAGGGCATCCGCTCTGCTGTTTAGATCCCGAGTTATGTGTTTGACCTCGGTTTCTGCAAAGTGCCCAAGGTGCTCCAAGGTTTTTTCCAAGTACCTTTTCATGTTAGGGTCCTTTGCCTGATATTCTCCACTTATTTGGGAGGTCACCACCTGTGAGTCGCTGTATATCATCACTTTTGTAGCACCGACTTCTTCTGCCAATTTTAGTCCGGCTATCAAGGCTTCATATTCTGCCTGATTATTTGAAGCCGGAAATTCAAATTTTAAAGAAACCTCTATTTGGGTTCCTCTTTCATCTACTAATATTATGCCTGCACCGCTTCCTGTTTTGTTGGAGGATCCGTCTACATAGAGTTCCCATGTAGTCGGTTTGTCCTCTTGATCCCCTGCATATTCTGCAACGAAGTCGGCGAGACATTGGGCTTTAATTGCTGTCCGAGTTTCGTATCTCAGATCGAATTCGGAAAGCTCTATTGCCCATTGAACCATTCTCCCTACAACATCTGTCTTTTGGAGGATTTGCTTCATGGGTTGGTTCGTACGAACTCTGATTGTGTGCGCTTGAAAGTAAGGTCGTAG
Organism: Arachis duranensis; assembly: GCF_000817695.3. Taxonomy (NCBI): domain Eukaryota; kingdom Viridiplantae; phylum Streptophyta; class Magnoliopsida; order Fabales; family Fabaceae; genus Arachis; species Arachis duranensis. Next base: position 8,400,178 of record NC_029774.3, on the reverse strand, counting down.
CCTTCGTGAGGCTATCACTAAGGAGTAGGCAAACTTTTCTAGTTTATGGTACCTTAGTTCAGGGCCTTGCAGGACCTTACTGATGAAGTAGACTGGGTGTTGTCCGACCTCGTCTTCCTTTATCAAGGCCGACGAGACAGCCTTGTTTGCTACGGATAAGTACAGAACGAGGTCTTGTCCTGGTACTGGTCGAGTTAGGATAGGAGGTTGGCTTAAAAACTTTTTGAACTCTTGGAACGCCTCCTCGCATTCCGGAGTCCATTCGAATGGGCATCCCTTTCTTAATAAGGAAAATAGTGGAAGGGATTTTAGTGCCGATCCTGCCAAAAATCTGGAGAGGGCTGCAAGTCGGCCGTTGAGCTGCTGGACTTCTCTCAAACAAGTCGGACTTTTCATTTCTAGGATGGCTCTACATTTATCGGGATTGGCCTCAATCCCTCTTTGTGTTAGCATAAATCCTAGAAATTTTCCTGCCTCCACCGCGAAGGCGCACTTTGCAGGATATAATCTCATCCCATGCAGCCTTATGGTATTGAAGACTTGCGAGAGGTCTGATAGGAGGTCGACCTCCTTTTTGGTTTTTACCAGCATGTCATTGACGTATACTTCCATTAGGCTCCCCAGGTGGGGGGAAAACACTTTATTCATCAACCTTTGATATGTGGCGCCTGCATTCTTTAATTCGAATGGCATGACCACATAGCAATAGTTGGCTTTGGGTGTGATGAATGATGTTTTCTCCTGGTCTGCTCATACATCGGGATTTGATTATATCCCGAGTAGGCGTCCATGAACGACAAGTATTGGTACCCCGAGCTGGAGTCCACTAGGGTATCAATACTTGGTAGGGGATAAGGGTCCTTATGACATGCCTTATTTAGGTCGGTATAGTCGACGCACATTCTCCATTTACCATTCTGTTTTTTGACTAGCACTACATTGGCTAGCCATGTTGGATACCTGACCTCTCTAATAAAGCCGGCTTCCAGGAGCGCCTGTACTTGCTCTTCCACTATTAGGGCTCGCTCTATGCCGAGCTTGCATCTTCTCTGCTGTACAGGTCGGGACCCTGGGTAAACCGAGAGCTTGTGGGACATGAGCTTGGGATCAATCCCGGGCATGTCGGAAGCCTTCCAAGCGAAGAGGTCGGAATTAGCTCTTAGGAGTTCAGCCAACCCTTGTTTTAGGGTTTCCCCTAGGTTGGCTCCTATATAAGTGTTTTTTCCTTCCTCTCCACCGACTTGTATCTCCTCGGTTTTTCCTCCCGGTTGAGGTCGCAGCTCTTCTCTGGCCCTTGCGCCACCGAGCTCTATAGTGTGGACTTCCTTACCTTTTCCTCTCAGATTTAGGCTTTCATTGTAGCATTTCCTCGCCAATTTTTGGTCTCCTCTCACCGTTGCTATTCCCGCCGAGGTCGGAAATTTCATGCAGAGGTGGGGAGTGGATACCACTGCTCCGAGCCGGTTAAGGGTAGTCCTGTCGATTAAGGCATTATAAGCTGACCCTTCATCAATGACTATGAAGTCTATACTCAGAGTTTTTGATTTTTTCCCCTTTTCCGAAAGTGGTGTGAAGGGGTAAAAATCCTAGTGGTTTTATTGGCGTGTTCCCTAATCCATATAGGGTGTCGGGGTAGGCTCTCAATTCTTTCTCATCTAACCCTAGCTTGTCGAAAGCAGGTTTGAAGAGAATGTCCGCCGAGCTTCCTTGGTCCACTAGAGTTCTGTGGAGATGGGCATTTGCTAGGATCATAGTTATTACCACGGGATCGTCGTGCCCGGGGATTATCCCTTGCCCATCTTCTTTTGTGAACGAAATAGTGGGGAGGTCGGGTGACTCTTCCCCGACTTGATAGACTCTCTTGAGATGTCTTTTGCGAGAGGATTTAGTGAGCCCCCTCCCGCAAATCCTCCTGAGATCATATGGATATGTCTCTCTGGAGTCTGCGGCGGTGGATCTCTTCTATCCATGACTTCTCGCTTTCTCTTTCCGTGACCGTCCGACCTTTCCAGGAGATATCTATCAAGCCGACCTTCTCTAGCCAGCTTTTCTATCACGTTCTTAAGGTCGTAACAGTCGCTAGTGGAGTGACCATATATTTTATGGTACTCGCAATAG
>NC_029774.3:8384005-8397840 GCF_000817695.3 Arachis duranensis | reverse complement strand
AAACATGCTTTGTTGAACCTTTCCATGTAGGCTCGCAAAGACTCTCCGACCTCCTGTTTTATTCCCAGGAGGCTCGGTGCATGTTTCACCTTGTCTTTCTGGATTGAGAACCTCATCAAAAACTTCCTTGAGAGGTCTTCAAAGCTAGTAACCGACCTCGGGGGGAGGCTATCGAACCACTTCATCGCTGCTTTCGATAAAGTGGTCGGGAAGGCCTTGCATCGTGTAGCGTCGGAAGCATCAGCCAGGTACATCCGACTTTTTAAATTGCTCAGATGATGCTTTGGATCCGTAGTTCCATCGTAGAGGTCCATATCAGAGCTTTTGAAGTTCCTCGAAACTTTAGCCCTCATTATGTCCTCGCTAAAGGGATCCTCTCCCCCTAATGGTGGCTCTTCCTGTTCGTCGTGGGAATTGCAATTTTTGAGGGAAGATTCCAGCTTTAAGAGTTTTCTTTCTAACTATTTTCGCGTTCCATCTCCTCTTTTAGATACTTCTCTGTTTCCTTTTGCCGCTCCCGCTCTTGTTCTAACTGTTCCAGGCGGCTGTGGACTAACCCCATTAGTTCAGTTACGTGGGATGGTCCGCCTTTTTCTGATTCGCGTTCGTCTGAGGAGTTTGCCTTCGGGTTTTTTACCCCGGAGGTGCCTTCTCTCTGCTGATGGTTAACCTCCTGATGGAGGGTTAAGTCCTCATTGTTATTTCCTGTGTCCAGATTCTCTTGTTCGGAATCTGTTTCCACATGGCCTTCTTCATGGGATCTGTCCGCCATCAATGGATGATCTCTCGGGTCCCCGGCAACGGCGCCAATGTTACGGTGGGTAACCGGAGATTGACTGAATAGATGGCGTTGGATGGCCCAAATGTGGGGAGGAGGAGGTTCCCGTGAGAGTATGCAGCTCCGGAGACTCCGTCCGACTTGTGTCAGTAGGTGAATGGGGGGTGGTACCTGCAAAGATACTCCGATGCCTAAGTTAGCAAGAGTGTAAGCAGGTCTAGAGAGTATTGGGCTTAGAGATACCTGAGGGGTGTCAGTGTATTTATATTGGTGAGCCAATAACCACCGTTGGAGTAGTGCCGTATCTTTAGGGTGTTAACCGTCCCATTATCTTGGGGAGGTTAAGATATGGCTTTATGAAGCGGTTAGAGAGATTTTAGGGGCGGTTACTCATTTGAATGAGTGTTTATCTGCCAGTTAATCTCAAGTCCGACTTCTTTAGAGCAAGTCGTGGCTGATACCGACTTCTTACTTGAAGGTCGGTACTTAGCTAGGCTTAATCCTTTAGATTAGGCCTTTTATTTGGACCTGGGCCTTTGACATTGGGCCAGGGTATGAACAGGTATATATATTACTGTAGAAATTAATTCACGTATATAGTTATCCTGTAAAGTTGATAGTTGATAATTATTAAATAATTTGATATATTTGACTAAATTATCATGTAATATTTTTCAATTAACTATCTATTTTACGTAAAAGACAATTACATATGAATTTTCAACATGTATTATTGTTGTAAATATTACATTGTATATATATCATAAAATTAGTCATTGAGAGGCTTTAAGTGCTCTCTTAGTTGATTTTGTATTTGATGTTACTTACAACTTATATCTGTAGTTATTCATATAAAAATTTCTTTAATAATTAAGATATAAATATGTATGGTACATTTTTAATTATACTTTTACCTAATTTACAATAGATAGAAAAAAACACCAAACAACAATATTTGGATTTTGTTGTTAGAGAAACTTTTTGATAAAGCATGTTTTATATATATTATCTTTTTAATATGTTCTTAATTTCATTTTTTGTTAATGTATGATACTTTATCATAAAATTATTATTAATGTAATATATTGTGTAGGATACTTGAATGATGAGAGGGCCACAGCAGAAGCTATTGATGAAGAGGGTTGGCTTCATACCGGTGATATTGGCTATGTTGATGATGATGATGAGATTTTCATTGTTGATAGACTCAAGGAACTCATCAAATTTAAAGGCTTCCAGGTATATATGTATATATTCTTAATTTAATTTGACTCTTACACATTTTTATTACTGGATTTTCACCGTAAATATGTAAGATACTTAAGTTATTCTTTTATTTTCAAAACAAATATAATACAATCCATGTTGATTTAATTTCCAAAATATAATATAATGTGATTAAATTAATTGGCGATTTGATTTTGAGAACTAATGTAATTTTTAAATAATTTTTTTATCTTAAAAAAATAATTAATAATTAATATCATGATAATTATGCTTATTAAATTACTTTAATTTTATCATATACATTATTAGGTGGCTCCGGCAGAACTTGAAGGAATTCTCATGAGCCACCCTTCCATTGAAGACGCAGCTGTTGTCCCGTAATACATATATCTCTTTGAAATTAATTAAGCTAGCTATTAGCTACTAATAATAATAATTATTAATATTATTATTGAGTAATAATTATTAAATGCTTTGTTGCACACAAATTCATATATAGGCAAAAAGATGATGTAGCGGGTGAAGTTCCAGTTGCTTTTGTGGTGAGGTCATCAAATGATCCTATTACTGAGGATGCTATAAAGGACTTTATAGCTAAACAGGTAAATTATATAATATATATGATGTATATTAATTAATTGTATTTGATAAGAAGATAATTAATTAATAAGACAATGCATGACCTTTTTTAATTTAATTTATTGTGAACAGGTAGTGTTTTACAAGAGGCTACATAGAATAATTTTCATTGACGCAATCCCAAAATCTTCAATCGGCAAGATATTAAGAAAAGAACTCAAAGCAACCCTATCTAATTAGTTATTTGGCTTCATTTGTTTTTTTTTTTTTAGATACAGTAGTATTTTATTCAATGGAAGAATGATGATGATATGATGATTCTTCATATATTTTTATTCTTTATAATAGATTCAACATTATATGATTATTTTAAATCAATTTAAGTCCAATAATCAATTTACTTTAAATAAATATTAAAAATTTAAATTTTATCTTATTGATCAAAAGATCAACTTTTAAATAATTTTAAAATGTTATTCGCTACTATTAATCCACCTCCAGGTTCCAACCAAATTGGTGGTTCATTCGGCTCAATTTTATCGTTATGGAGGGCATGTGTGTGCTATGCTTGGATATGGAGTTAGGAGGGAATACACATATGTGTGGGACAAATTTTTGTCAGTTTGAGATGAAGGAACTCGGACCGTGCGAGTTCTTTGGATTTGAAAATTTTATAAACAAATCGCACGGTCCGATTTGTTTAGCAACCGTATAGAACTTCAAGTATAAGGAATCGGACCCAACGAGTTGACATCTTAGGAATGGGTATGAAAATCGCACGGTCCGAGTTCTTAGCTGAGATTATGAATTGGTGATCAATGAACTCGGACCCTCCGTTTTGTGGTAAGGAAACAAAGAAATCGGATGGTCCGAGTTCTGTCTTAGAAATTATTAATTTTTTGTTCAAGTTAACCTAGTCGTAGGGTTCGAGTTCCTCAAAGGTTGTGATATAAAAGGGTGAAGTGAACTGGTAAGTGGGACAGTAGCTGGGTCTCCCTTCTTCTTCGACGGCTGCGTCTTTCTTCTTCTTCAAAACTCTCTCTTTTTTTTCAGTTTTGATTTTGATAATGTAGTATCTAAGCTTATATTTCTTTTATGGTGAGTGAAAAAAATGAGTGACAGAGTATTGCTAAAATTATTTTATTTTGGTCAGATTTTGTTAGAAATGGCTGAAGGAGTAAAATTTATTTGTGAAAGCCCAGTAGATATTGTTATTCCTTTTATTATTTCATTTGAGGAGCTAAAAGGAGTAATCTGTGAAAAAATTGGTTCTGAGAGGGCAAGAAATATATCATGTATTCTATACAGATATCCCATACAGGTGTTTGGTGGATTCGTACAATATCAATCCAAATATGTGACGGACGATGCAAGCATGCAGGAGATGTTTTCAATGTATATTGAAAACCGGTCTCAGATCTCGTTCATCGAGTTGTATGTTGAGTTTGAACAATCTGAGGCTGACCGGAATATTCTACAAGAAGATTATAATAGTGACAGTGAAGAAGAGTGAAGGTTGTAGTAGGCTTAGAGAAGGGGGGTTGAATCTATGCCTACTTTTTAAGTTGCTGTTTTGACCTTTTTGAAGAAGTTACAAATTTGTTTCTGTTTGAACTCAGCAGCGGAAATTTATGAGACAATTTATTTTTGTCTCATGAATAACAGAAAACAGAACATGACAGAAAAGAAAAGGCTTACACCAGCATATATCCTGGTTCGGTTGCTTTGTGCTATGCAACCTACATCCAGTCTCCTCCACAAATATGGAAGAATTTCACTATAGTTAACAGTATTACATACACCAATTTCACACTCAAGTTCTAACCTAACTTGTCATTGGCTATGCTAACACCTAACTATTTACTCTTAGTGCTAACCCAACTAAGAAAGGGATACCAAACAGGAATAAGATACAAGACACTTAACCAACCTAAAGAAATCTGAAAATAACTCTAGGCTTTTCTCTCAAGTGTATCTCTCAGCCTTTTCACTCATGGCTTTTTCTTAAGCTTTCTCACTTTGCCTTTTCTCTCAAGAAATTACAGAAAGATAAGCTTTCCAAGGTCAACACCTTGAGCCTTGAGCTTCACCAACTCATAGATTCACTTTTTCATTTTTAACATCAAAGAGTAACCTTTGCTTCTGACTTTTCCAACTTGACCGAAAGCCATGAAGAAGTAACCGAACTTGTTTTCCAATGGTCAACCAAATCTGAACCCTTGAATACCAACTTGGTCCCCAAGTCTTGATTAAGACCGTAGATACACAGCAGAATAGGGCAGAGAACAAATTTCCCTTCAAGGCCATTTTCGGATAGAGCAGAGAGTAGGGGAGAAAGGGTGAAGATCTGATGCATGCAAGATGATATGATTTACCTTTCTTAAGCTTGATTTAGCTTGGGATTTCAGTTTTAGCTTCTGTGCTTCAAGCTTCAATTCTCTCTCTCTTGCTTCTTTGGTTATTAGTTTGGTGAAGAAGCTCTTTCTCTTTCTTACTTTTCTGAAGTCTTGATATGACTTGATTTGAGAGGAGAGGAACGTTGCCTTGGTTGGAGCAAGATGGGGGAAATTGAAAACAATTTTAAGCTTGGATCGGGTTCTTCTCTTTTTGGCCCGGTGTCTTGCTATGCTTCTTTGTTTGATATGAATGACTTGGGCTTGTCTTTATTCACACTTTCCATTCAGCCCATTAGCTTGTTTTGTTATTCATTCAACTTGGGCTGCCAAAAATGAAGTGTGACCTGCAACATAGCATAAATAATTAGCAATGTGTACTTATTAATTTAACAACTCTAATTATTTATTTTGCCAAAAATAATGTTTGTCATCACTAATTATTTTGGTTAATTTCTTAACTCAACAAAGAGTTCGAAAGCAACTATGAATTTGCTGTTCCAGATGGTGATGAAGATCAAGGTGAGAGAACCATGTGCCCAGATGTGACAGAAGTGACAAATGCACTTGCAAACGAAGTGCCGTTTGAGGAGCCATCATTCATGCGAGTTTTAGACTTGGGAGCCATGCATGTTCCTGAATTTCCGGAATATATGACTGCAGGTACGTAATCGTGGTATAAGTGTTTTTGTAGTTAGACATTGATTGAGTTATGAAGATTTTACCCTTTTTTTTAGCATTATTTAATCATGCGTTCTGTGTCGTAGTTGTCAGGATCTAACCGGTCCTCGACCCGTTAAGGAATTTATTTTTTTCTTTTATATGCTTCATGTGTTTGTTAGGAAATAATATTTATGTTGTATAAGATATGGTTGTAGCAAATTGCATGAGTTTGTAACAATTATCGGCACAGCTTCGATCTATTGTACGGTTCAAATGGCATGAACCGGACAGGACCGACACGGTTCGTTTGGTTTTCCGGTCGAACCGGCCAGTTCGGTCTGGTTTTTTACATTTGCTGCTGATGTGCTTATGTTGTTTAGTGTGATATCATAAAATGTTGAACATTTTTTTATTTAAAGCATACTGGTTTTTTACATTTGCTACGTATTAATGAAATTTATCTTATGGCATTTGTCCCAGCAGAAATTCCTATGGTCGCAGATGGTGAATTCGTTGTTGGGATGGAGTTCAGTTCCAGGGAAGCTGTTATTAAGGCGGTTAAGGAGTATACCATACGACGAAGCGTAGACTACCGGGTATATGAGTCTAAGCCGTTGACATTTTATGCCAAGTGTACACAGTATGGGTCAGGGTGTGATTGGCTTACCAGGGTTGGCTTGATCAGTAGGAAGTACTGTTGGGTTATAAGGAGGTATAATGGTAGCCACACCTGTACCACAGCCACCATTTCACAGGATCATTCGAAACTGGACTCTATCACAATTGCAGAAGCAATAAAGCCACTGGTTGAAGTTGACCCCTCCTTAAAGATAAAATCGGTAATAGCAGAAGTGCAATCAAAATTCAACTACACCGTCAGTTACCGGAAAGCATGGTTGGCTAAGCAGAGGGAAATAGAAAAAATATTTGGAGGTTGGGAAGCATCGTATGAAGCCTTGCCTATATGGTTTGAGGCCATGTGTCACAAGGAGCCATCAGCTGTTGTCCATTTTGAGACTATGCCTGCATATCAAGGCGATGACTTGGTGGGTGATATTCGAGTACTGCATCGTGTATTCTGGAGTTATTACCCTTGTATTAGGGCATTCAGACATTGTAAGCCAATTGTCCAGGTGGATGGTACTCACTTGTACGGAAAGTATAAGGGTTGTCTGCTTGTGGCAGTTTCCCAGGATGGAAACAACAATATCGTTCCGATTGTGTTTGCTGTTGTTGAAGGAGAGACTTCTGATGCATGGCATTTTTTCCTAAGTAACCTCCGTCAACATGTTGTTACTCGGGATGGAGTGGGTCTAATATCTGACAGGCACGAGTCCATCAATGCAGTTGTCGAACGAAGTAACGGAGCTTGGTCACCTCCTAGAGCTTTTCATATGTTTTGCATCAGGCATATAGAGTCGAATTTTCTGAGAAAATTCAAGGCACCTTACCTACAAAAATTGGTCGTTAACATCGGTAAACATTTACTAAATTTAAGCAAATTATTAGTAGATGTGCCTTAAATAAATCTATGGATTTTAATTACTTTGCTTTCTACATGCTTTGATCTGCTAGGATATTCGAGGACGGTGCGGGAGTACGAAGTGCGTTACCAGCGCTTAAGGGACCGCGGCGAGGCATACACAAACTGGTTAGATCGAATTCCTCGCGAACAGTACGCACTGGCCTTTGATGGCGGGTACCGATGGGGTCACATGACGACGAATCTAGTGGAGTGCATCAACTTAGTATTGAAGGGTGCCCGCAATCTTCCCATTACTACTCTTGTGAAGGCAACATTCTACAGACTTAATGAGTTGTTCACCCGTAAAAGAGCGGAGGCAGAAGCCCGGATCAATGCTGGCCATGTGTTTTCTGAGATAGTGACATCGAAGTTGCATGCAAACCAACTTGCATCAGGAAACATACAGGTTAGTTGCTTTGACCGCCAGAATGAGGTCTTTGAGGTTCGTGAGATGCCAAGTGGGCTAGAGTTTGCAGTTGATCTACGTAGCCTTCGATGTGACTGTGGTGAGTTCCAAGTGGACCGGATCCCCTGTCGACATGTATTCGCATGTTGTGCCAACCAGCGACTTGATTGGCGACTTTATGTTCATGATGTGTATAAGATGGATCAAGTGCGGCGGGTGTACCGAGCACGGTTTAGGCCACTAGGTAATCCCATTACATGGCCTGCTTACAACGGACCTCGGTTCATACCGAATCCGTACATGCGACGGGTGTCAAAAGGTCGGCCCAGGATGACGCGTTTTCTGAATGAGATGGACACGAGGATGTTACGTCGTCCTAGGCAATGTACTCTATGTGGTGCTGAGAGACATAGTCGAAGCAGATGCCGTCGGTCTGTTGGTTCAAATACCAACAGAGAAGCCCCCTAGGTTCACAGTTTTAATATGATATTGTATAATACAACCTGACTGAGCAAATTGAGGTAACATGACCTGCTATATGTAACCTTATAATTAATGACACTCTAGTATTATGACATATCTGTAGCATTATATAATATGATGGTTAGTACATCAATTGCTAAATATCTGTAGTATCATATTAAGGTTTTAAGAGACATTATTACATGCTCCAGATGGCTAATACATCAATAATGTCCAACACATATAAAGTACTCTATACAAGGTCCAACACATACAAATAAGTCTAAATGATAAAATATTTTCATCGTTACATAATGTCTAACCAATACAAATAACTCTAAACATTACATAAAGTCATCAGTACATAATGTCTAACAAATACATATAACTACATAATGTCTAACAAATACATATAACTCATAACATTACATAAAGTCATCAATACCTAAAGTTTAACAAATACAAATAACTCTAAACAAAAGGAAAGAACTATTTTCTCATTTTCCACTTTACATCCTTCACAAAGCTCTTGCATTTCTTGGCCGCTTTTTTGAAGACAGAAGGGGTGAAACGATTAGCACTCCGACGTGGCGGATCAATCCTCAGATTGTAACCTTTAACGTTGTCATCTGGACTGCGTGCCTGACCTGTAAACAATTTTGAATAAACAAGTATGTGCAGCACATTACATATTCAAATACCAACATAAATACCACAAATCAAGAAGCAAAATCCAATAAGATATGCCATTTATGCAAAGAAAGTAAATAAGTCATGGAATATGTAAAGCAAAATAGTAAACATAATACCATCGTTGCGAGATTCTTCATCCTCATCGAACTCTTCAATTTCATCCTCGTCGTCATCGCCCTCTTCATCCGGGTCATCTACTAGATACGCATCGGTTTCTTGTTCGAGTGCGTTAGTATCTTCCTCAATGAGTCCCATGTTACATCAGTTAGGATTTTGACTATTCAGAACACCCCGTCCACCCTCACTTCTACTAGAGTCAACAGATACAAAGCCTCCAGAAGCAACGGATGAGGTATGGCCTGGATACCTTGCATCCAACGAATACCTGCCAGGCATAAACTCAGGCTGATCGCCATATTGTGAATGTGCTCCATCTGCAGACATGAACCCAAGCAACTAGCTAAAAGAAGTTCCATCACCTATTTCAAACTGTGACATACCCCAATATTGTTGCTGTACTGGAAATGATGGGGTGAACTGTGTCTGAGGTAGATACTGGGTTGAGGCTTGAGGTTGTTCTTGTGGAAGCGGAATTGGTTCTTGTGGAGGCTGAATTGGAGGTGATATATGTTGCTCCTGCTCTTCATTGTCCTCATCCATATCCTGACTACCCTCATCGGTATCTTCATTACCCTCATCCATATCCTCATTCCCCACATCCAGATCCTGGTTACCTTCATCATTCTCTTCACCCACAAGATTCGACAAGGCTAAGCGGGCCCCATATTTTGATCGGTACCAGTTCAGGTAGGTATCCAACGGATGCTGTGAAGGCATGGAAAGTTCAGAAAGAACGTAGTGATACCTATTGGTCCAATGCATTACCCAATTTGAATGAGTCGGTGTCGTGGCCCAGTTAAGATTTTTAGGTCGGCAGGAATTATATTCGGATCCACGCGATCCACATCATAGGCAACCCAGACAAACTGAAAAATTAAAGAAAACTCATGATTACAACCCACAACACATAACTCTAACACAATGACTGATAGTTTTGTCGAAGCCCAATATTTTCAAAAGTAATGCTTCTTTAATTAAAACACACCTGGCCTTCCTGAAGTTCATCAAAGGCCTTCCTAAAGTGAGCTAGCTTCAGATATCTATATCGTCGGTCATCACGCTCCCAGTTACGCCACCTAATACGATGTCCTCTGTTAGCTCAACTGAATCTTAAATATCAAGAAATGGATACATTGTAACATAATATTACCTGTTTGCAAGTGGAAAACTGCGGGGTTCTCTAGGAAGCGGCGATAGATATGGCAATCGGATCCAAGCCCAACCCAGCAGCAGTGTTAATGGACCATCTATTTCCTTACAGTTATAACGAGATGCCCTGCATAACGCCCTGTAAAGGTGTGCTAGGCATGCCGAACCCCAACTATACTGTCCAATATTGACAAAATCACGAAGCAAGGGTAGAAATTTCCAGTGCACACCTGCCCCAAACTTATCCCCAAACAGTATCGTCCCAATCAGCAACATAATGTGACACCTCACATACCTAGTAATTAATGACAATCTAATATTATAACATATCTGTAGCATTATATAATACGATGGTTAATACATTAATAGAAAAATATCTAATGTAGCATATTAGGCTATTATGAGACAATATTACATAGTCCACATGGCTAATACATAAATAACTTCAGCAACATAATATGACACCTCACATACCTCTGTATACTGATTTCATCATTCAATTCTAAATTCTCTTTTAGATTCCGGAGCCATGTCAGTTTTATGCAGCTTGATCTACAGTCCTCTCTACGAGGTGCAACCCCAAATTGAAGCAGACACTCCGCCTCCATGGCTTCAAAACTACTCATTGTCATCCCTGTGACTGGAAGACCATCTGTGGGAAGACCAAGTATTAGAGCCACATCTTCAAGAGTCACGGAACATTCACCAATGGGGAGGTGAAACGTATGTGTGTCTGGGTGCCAACGTTCGATTAGAGCATTTACCAATGCTTTCTGACACTGAACTATCCCAATCTGAGACACATGATAGAACCCAGTAATCCGTAAATGCTCCTCCACCCTATCGTTGTACCGATCCGGAGGAACTGGGTGGTTACATGTCAATATTCTTAATTTCTACAGAAAAACATAACAAATAACTAGTCATATAATTAACAGTTACTAACTTACCATCATCAATCATTTCAGTAAATCCATATATAACTAATTCTTTTAACTTCTAAAATTATTGAATTAATCCTTAAAATTATTGATAATTAAAAATAAAAGTCATGACCTATATATTTATTTATTCTTAACGAATATTCTCAACAATATTACAACAATTTAAATATTATCTAATACTAATTACTCATTTGTGAAACACATTTTTTCCTCAATAATAAAAAATATTAACAATCAGTATATGCCATCATCAACAATTCTACAAAATATTAACATTCATATTCTAAAAACTATAAACATTGTCATAATTAAAAAAATAGCATGGCTTAATTAAAATAATCCTATTAATCATTAAACATTAACATTTTTCTCAATCACAATACCAATAACAATAACATAAACATTTTATTACATACACCAATTTCACACTCAAGTTCTAACCTAACTTGTCATTGGCTATGCTAACACCTAACTATTTACTCTTAGTGCTAACCCAACTAAGAAAGGGATACCAAACAGGAATAAGATACAAGACACTTAACCAACCTAAGGAAATCTGAAAATAACTCTAGGCTTTTCTCTCAAGTGTATCTCTCAGCCTTTTCACTCATGGCTTTTTCTTAAGCTTTCTCACTTTGCCTTTCCTCTCAAGAAATTACAGAAAGATAAGCTTAGAAAAGTACATTACAATCAGAAAAACATGAAGGAGATTGACTTCACCAACAGCCTCTGTGCTATGCGAAAAACCAGATTAGCAAGCCTCTGATTTAGTTCTTCATACTGGCGGAATGCACCTTTGATTAGGTTACACTGTCCAGTTAGTTGAACTTTTTCAAAGAGCTCTCTCAGAACAAACACCTCAAGTTCACTGGTTATCTCTCCTTGTGTTGAATGAACAGCAAGCTCCTTTTTTATCTTTATGCACGTTCCTTGGTTCTTCATCCAAGGTCAACACCTTGAGCCTTGAGCTTCACCAACTCATAGATTCACTTTTTCATTTTTAACATCAAAGAGTAACCTTTGCTTCTGACTTTTCCAACTTGACCGAAAGCCATGAAGAAGTAACCGAACTTGTTTTCCAGTGGTCAACCAAATCTGAACCCTTGAATACCAACTTTGATCACTTGCATAAGTTGAGAGTTGAGACCATCAATAATGGACGACTAACTTAGACTCCTCTATCTTCTTTTGTGTAGTAAAATTAGTTTGTGATGATGAAACCACTTATTGTACAATATATAACTGAATGTTCTTTACTTATTTTTTCCCCTGACTTTATTTATTTTTATTCATGTATCTCATTTGTTTTTATGCATGCATATATTTTGTGCTTCAGTTCTTGCGCTTTACAGGTTTTGGTGGGGAGGATTTTGGAAGGTAATGTTCTATCTCTTCTGTTTATATAATCATTGCACTTGGTCACTTTCAATATTTACATGTTTCATTATGTTTTTAACACACGACCCTCTCTTGCAATAACATAACTAATTTGACATACCATTGGAGCCTCTGATCTAGCTCTAACAGAGACTATGGCTTTTCTCATAGTAGCTTCAGCTTAATCAACATTTCTTGGAGCCGAGGGACTATTCTCTCTACTATTCTTTTCTTGATCATAACTGTTTCCATTCTTCTTCTCTGGAGACTCGGACTTCTCCGACAAAGAAAGCGAAGCCTCCTCTCCGATCTCAGCACCGTTTGTGGCCAATCGAAGATCCATGAACTGTCTTGGCACTGCGTCTTGCTTCTTCTCCTCCTCCTCCTCCTCTGGCTTGTGTTGTTGCATCAAAGCCACCACCTTGCATCTGCAGGGCCTTGTATTCCGCGGTTACACAATCTAGCCTCTCTCTCCATTGATTCTCCACCTTCATTCGCTCCAACTCTACCAGAATACAACTGTCTGATCATGGATGGGTCTTTTTTCGTGTGAATTTGGTGAGATGTTGTTGTCAACAACGAATTGATCGCTGCTCGTGTTGGTAGTAAGAAGATTCAGACCAGTCTGAAATAATGAATGAAAATTGAGAAACTTCGGATACGTAATTTAGAAGTAAAGACATGGTATTGGTATGCATCGTCAATTTTAATATCTTTGTTCTGTGATACAAAATCTGATTAAATTGTAGATGATAATGTTGTATTCTTAATTTTCTGTATTAATGATACTACAGGTTGGGAATGCTTGCAACAACCACCTTTCATGTCATGGCAATGTGTCTTAGGATCTGTCACTAGGATTGGTTTATAGCCTAATTTGTTGTAACATAGTTATAAGGTTGTAGCATTTTTTATTGTTTAGATTTGTAACATGAGTTATTACTTTACAAGAGAAACTTGTGTATCGATATTTTGAGTTTAATGAAATATCTCATTTTATAGTAATTAATTTCAGCATATTTATATTATGCATAATAACAACAATAATAATAATAATTGTTGGCACAAATAATTGAGATTCTAGAAAAAAAGGGGGTAGTTTATTACTTCTAAGAAAATAAGTATAATATAACTAAAAAAAGTCTTTAAGATTTTAGCAGCAATAGTAATGGCAACTAAAAATAAATAATATTACAATTTTAGAATTATTTTTAGTGGCCATATAAATTGCCAGTAAAATAGATTTTTGCGGCAATAGTAATGGCCCCTAAAAGTTAATAACATTGCAATTTTAGAATTACATTCGGTGGCCATATAAATTGCCAAGAAAATAGCCACTAAAAGTTACCTACTTTTTGCGGCCATTAAAAAGGTCTTTACCGACAAATGTTATAATTGCTGCTAAAACCTTTTAGCGACAAAGCATAAGACGGCTAATGTCTAATTGCCGGTAAATGTATTAGTGGCTATTTTTATTGCCGCTAAAAACAAAATAAATGGCCGCTAAAAGTAATTTTTT
>NC_029774.3:8375119-8381193 GCF_000817695.3 Arachis duranensis | reverse complement strand
TGAGCCGTTGACATTTTATGCCAAGTGTACACAGTATGGGTCAGGGTGTGATTGGCTTACCAGGGTTGGCTTGATCAGTAGGAAGTACTGTTGGGTTATAAGGAGGTATAATGGTAGCCACACCTGTACCACAGCCACCATTTCACAGGATCATTCGAAACTGGACTCTATCACAATTGCAGAAGCAATAAAGCCACTGGTTGAAGTTGACCCCTCCTTAAAGGTAAAATCGGTAATAGCAGAAGTGAAATCAAAATTCAACTACACCGTCAGTTACCGGAAAGCATGGTTGGCTAAGCAGAGGGCAATAGAAAAAATATTTGGAGGTTGGGAAGCATCGTATGAAGCCTTGCCTATATGGTTTGAGGCCATGTGTCACAAGGAGCCATCAGCTGTTGTCCATTTTGAGACTATGCCTGCATATCAAGGCGATGACTTAGTGGGTGATATTCGGGTACTGCATCGTGTATTCTGGAGTTATTACCCTTGTATTAGGGCATTCAGACATTGTAAGCCAATTGTCCAGGTGGATGGTACTCACTTGTACGGAAAGTATAAGGGTTGTCTGCTTGTGGCAGTTTCCCAGGATGGAAACAACAATATCGTTCCGATTGCATTTGCTATTGTTGAGGGAGAGACTTCTGATGCATGGCATTTTTTCCTAAGTAACCTCTGTCAACATGTTGTTACTCGGGATGGAGTGGGTCTAATATCTGACAGGCACGAGTCCATCAATGCAGCTGTCGAAGGAAGTAACGGAGCTTGGTCACCTCCTAGAGCTTTTCATATGTTTTGCATCAGGCATATAGAGTCGAATTTTCTGAGAAAATTCAAGGCACCTTACCTACAAAAATTGGTCATTAACATCGGTAAACATTTACTAAATTTAAGCAAATTATTAGTAGATGTGCCTTAAATAAATTTATTGATTTTAATTACTTTGCTTTCTACATGCTTTGATCTGCTAGGATATTCGAGGACGGTGCGGGAGTACGAAGTGCATTACCAGCGTTTAAGGGACCGCGGCGAGGCATACACAAACTGGTTAGATCGAATTCCTCGCGAACAGTACGCACTGGCCTTTGATGGCGGGTACCGATGGGGTCACATGACGACGAATCTAGTGGAGTGTATCAACTCAGTATTGAAGGGTGCCTGCAATCTTCCCATTACTACTCTTGTGAAGGCAACATTCTACAGACTAAATGAGTTGTTCACCCATAAAAGAGCGGAGGTGGAAGCCCGGATCAATGCTGGCCATGTGTTTTCTGAGATAGTGACATCGAAGTTGCATGCAAACCAACTTGCATCAGGAAACATACAGGTTAGTTGCTTTGACCGCCAAAATGAGGTCTTTGAGGTTCGTGAGATGCCAAGTGGGCTAGAGTTTGCAGTTGATCTACGTAGCCTTCGATGTGACTGTGGTGAGTTCCAAGTGGACCGGATCCCCTGTCGACATGTATTCGCATGTTGTGCCAACCAGCGACTTGATTGGCGACTTTATGTTCATGATGTGTATAAGATATGGATCAAGTACGGCGGGTGTACACCTCACATATCCCCAAACAGTATCGTCCCAATCAGCAACATAATGTGACACCTCACATACCTAGTAATTAATGACAATCTAATATTATAACATATCTGTAGCATTATATAATACGATGGTTAATACATTAATAGAAAAATATCTAATGTAGTATATTAGGCTATTATGAGACAATATTACATAGTCCACATGGCTAATACATAAATAACTTCAGCAACATAATATGACACCTCACATACCTCTGTATACTGATTTCATCATTCAATTCTAAATTCTCTTTTAGATTCCGGAGCCATGTCAGTTTTATGCAGCTTGATCTACAGTCCTCTCTACGAGGTGCAACCCCAAATTGAAGCAGACACTCCGCCTCCATGGCTTCAAAACTACTCATTGTCATCCCTGTGACTAGAAGACCATCTGTGGGAAGACCAAGTATTAGAGCCACATCTTCAAGAGTCACGGAACATTCACCAATGGGGAGGTGAAACGTATGTGTGTCTGGGTGCCAACGTTCGATTAGAGCATTTACCAATGCTTTCTGACACTGAACTATCACAATCTGAGACACATGATAGAACCCAGTAATCTGTAAATGCTCTTCCACCCTATCGTTGTACTGATCCGGAGGAACTGGGTGGTTACATGTCAACATTCTTAATTTCTACAAAAAAAACATAACAAATAACTAGTCATATAATTAACAGTTACTAACTTACCATCATCAATCATTTCAGTAAATCCTTATATAACTAACTTACCATCATCAATCATTTCAGTAAATCCATATATAACTAATTCTTTTAACTTCTAAAATTATTGAATTAATCCTTAAAATTATTAATAATTAAAAATAAAAGTCATGACCTATACATTTATTTATTCTTAACGAATATTCTCAACAATATTACAACAATTTAAATATTATCTAATACTAATTACTCATCTGTGAAACACATTTTTTTCTCAATAATAAAAAATATTAACAATCAGTATATGCCATCATCAACAATTCTACAAAATATTAACATTCATATTCTAAAAACTATAAACATTGTCATAATTAAAAAAATAGCATGACTTAATTAAAATAATCCTATTAATCATTAAACATTAACATTTTTCTCAATCACAATACCAATAACAATAACATAAACATTTAAATTCTTCTCTAACAGTTATACTTACTTTTTTAAATAAATATTTAAATATAATTAATTAACTAAAACATATAATTATACTAAAAATTAATAAAAATTTTAAAAAAAATCAACATTCTCTACTGAATAAGAGATCTATTTACTTATTCTTTTATACCAACCAAAATCTTTTCATCATTAATAATGACAATGTTTTCTTATTAATAATAATATTTTTATTAAAAATTTGCAAAAAAATTTAAAAAATTTAAGAAATATTGAAATATAAACTGCATCTATTTTTTATATATCTACTGCATTTTTTACCAACAATCACCATCATAATAATTAAATTCTTAATATTAATAATTATAAATATAAATAAATTTTTAAAACTTAAAAATAATTAAAAAATACTTACATAATCAGGATCACTGAGATAATGAATAATATGAAGTTCACATCGATCAACATCTTTAATTTTATATTTTTTGGGCATGATTGCTTCTTCTTCACCATGCAAAGATGAGCTTCAGAAATGAAGAAGAATGTTTGAGAGTGAAGTGTGTGTGCAGCTTTCGTTTTCGGATGGTGAGAGAAGAGCAAATGAGTTTCTTTATTCAAAGAGAGCCACCGTTCGGGGGAAAACTAGGGAGCGACGCGTGTTAAGTGCAAGTAGGAACTCGAACCGTGCGTTTGGCTTCCTCAGAAATCGGATGGTCCGTGAGCTTCTTCAACTCGGAGGGTCCAAGTTCGAAACTTGCTATAGGGGATTGTATGGAACTCGGACGGTGCGAGTTTTGTTTAGAACTCGGAGGGTCTGAGTTGTTCCCCCTGACACCACCATTTTGTGTAGCACTCCCCTCCCCCATATCATCGCACTTCACCAGCTCAGGTTCCATATGTAAATTAAAAACTGGGTTCATTCAGTTCCCATAGCTACATATACATTCTTTGTCACATCAATCTCTTCATTCTTTTCCCATTTTGAATTATTGTTTTAAAATTATCTTTAAATATTTAAAATCTCTTTATTTTGTCATAGAAATTAAAATTCCTTTTTCGATAGTATAACCTTCTATTTTTATATTATATTATATTACTTTGTTATTCTCATATTCTCTTAATATTTATTTCTTTTTAAATTTTTCTTAATATTATTTCATTTTAATTATAATTGATTTATAAATTTATTTCATTCTCTTGTATAAAGTTCATGTCTTTTTTATTTTTCTTTAAAAAATTAGTATTTAATTTTGGCTTTTTTTATATTTTTATTCTTTATTTGTATACTGGTTGTTTTATATACTTCAATGTTGTTGTCAAGGTCTCCCTCACTTTAATGGCACCGCTATGAGCAATCAATGAGTTCTCGTAGTTTAGAACTCTCTTTTGGACTTTGAAATTCAATTCAAATTAAAAAAATATATATTAAAATCATTAATTCTAAACTAATTTTTGGAAATTTCCAGCTTAAACCGGTTATTTAGTTCAAACTCGGGTTTTGGCTAAATTCAGTTTCCGGCACTAATTTAATAAACCAATTATCTCCATTAAAAATATTCATAGATCGGATCGTATCTACATATTCGCGATAAATATCCGCATCCGATCCGAAAATTATGAATACGATTCAATCCGCATCTTTTACAGATCAGATCGTGGATATATGCTATACATCTGCATATCCGATCTACGGATTCGTAGATTCGCACAATAATAATTAAAAACAAATATATATATTTGATATTATATTTACTTATTTGTATGTTTTAGTTAGTATTTATTATTTATATATTATATTATTTTATTTTTGTTTATTTAAAAAAATTTGATTAAAAGTATTTTAGAAATAAACAAACTTAAAAATGTAAAAAAAATATTTTTATTAAAATTTTTACATATAAATATAATTAAAAAGAGAATATTCAATTATGCGAATGTATCTGATATCTGATCTTATATAAATTGAATCAGATTCAACACTAAAAACACAAATATTATATCATCCACGTACATCCTAATCCCCAGGTCATCAACAACATGTGACATTTAATATATTTTTATCATTATTGGAGTAGCCGCTATTTTTCATATATTTTTTTATCATAGGTGTGCTCATTATTCTACGACGTTATCAAGTCAAAGAAGCAAGATTTTATTTATTTATTTTTTCTAGAAGGAGATCACACTAAGCTTAATCTTGACAAATGTGTTGAAATATAAATACTCTATTTTGAGTATTTTCACGTATAAATATAGGCGGCTGGCTACATTATAGGGATAGCTCCGCGTGCGTTATAAGGTTTTTAATTTTTTACTACATACATTAAGTTATTTACGCGTGGTTAACTGGTTAAGTGGTTTAGTGTATTGATAAAAAAATTATTTTTTTATTTTTAGTGTTAATAACTATACCATGTGTATATAAAAATAGTTATTAAATTAATTATTTATATAAAATAATTATTGAAATACACATTAAAAATATATGAGATAAGATATATATTTATACACAAATGTATAAAAAATTTGGTTACACATAATATTTTATAGTTTTAAATAAATGGTTAGATTATAATTTTCAAAACTTATTATTTAAACACTCTTTACTAAATAGGTAGTATTGTATTTTTTGTTAATTAAAGAAATTTTAATTTTTTATTTGTTATATTTTATTTCAATAATTTAAATTTAGAATTTAATATTTTTTATATTTTATATTTTTAATAACAAATTAATTTTAAAAAAATACTGTAATTTTACTCTTTTTTTAGCGTATTAACATTCATCGTTTTTTAAAATACATATGAAGATACTTTTTAAATTTATTAATATAGAATTTTTCGAGTTATATACAAATTTTTCTTATACTTAAAATAATATTTAGGGAATAAGGAATATTCATACTGCATGAAGCATATGTGTAAGACTTCAAAGTCAATGATGTAACTTTCTACAATATATCTAAAGGATACAATGTACTGTTGTTATCATCTACTTTAGGAAAATGTTCGTATATATGCCGGTGTCTTTGAAATATATAACTTTACCCATTTAGATATAATAATAAAAAAATATAAAGTTTAGATTTGACGAATGAAACACACATGATGACATGAACATGAAGGCTGAGCGGTGAACATGCAACCGATTTTTCCTTTAACAAGTTTTTTATGGTTGAAGTGGTCAGCTTGTCTTTGTTGGTAAATTTAAAAGCCATTTTTTCCAATAGCCATATGTGATATGTCTTGGTTGAGCTGCACCCTGTACTAGATAGTATTATTTTTTTTCTTTTTTCTTTTTTTTTAACGAGTCTCATAACAATAATTATGAATTTTTTATTTTAATAAATAAATTAATTATAATAATTACTGAAATAAATAATT
>NC_029774.3:8374400-8374997 GCF_000817695.3 Arachis duranensis | reverse complement strand
TTTCTGTTTATAGTGTAAATAAGATATATGTATTTATAAATAATTAAATATAATTTTTAAAAATAATAAAAAATATTAATAATTTAAATTATATCAAACTCTTAAAAATAAAATGTTTCAAATAATAAAAAAAAGTCCATTTTAAATAACAGTGATGGACTCTTGTTCATTAATAGAAATCATCCAATCAATCAATTCCATTTTCATTGGATTTTTTTTGGGATAAAATTATTTAAATTATATTTTAAATTGGTATGTACTTCATGCAACAAATGAAACTTTTATGTATTCCCATACCACAAATGGAATTTTAATTTTTTATATAAATTCTAATAAAAAACCGTCAATCAATGGAAGCAAGTGAAGGGTAAAAGCAATAATATTAGTAATGGGTAGTTAAAAAAAAGATAATTACATTAATAGTGGACAGTTTTTGAGTGACTAATAGTGGGCAGTTTAACAGTTAGAAAAGTAAACGTGTTAGTGTACTTATTTTAAATTAATAGTCAATCTTTTTTATTATTTAAAATAAATTATTTATTTTTCTTTTTCTATTATTTGAAACGTTTCATTTTTAAGAGTTTTGTCCAATTTAAA
>NC_029774.3:8365001-8374133 GCF_000817695.3 Arachis duranensis | reverse complement strand
GATTCTTCTTTTAATAATGATAAATAATTATCTAAAAGTTTAACTTGATATCATCAATATGATTACATAATAATCCTATTTTAAAATTTTTATGCTATGAATTGTATTTTTTTAATAATTTATTATTAAAAAATATAAAATTTGATTAAATACAGTTAATTTAGTCACTGATGTATGTAGTATTTACTATCACAAAATTACTGATTTTTTATTTACTAAAATTATTATATAAATTATTCATGGTTGTATTTTTTGGGTTAACAAAATATTTTTATGCAAATTAAATGTATCCATAATTAATAACTTAATTAGAATTTCGACCACAGATTTATTGAAAAAAATATTTCGTTAATTTTAATATTTTGTATACAAAATGAATTTAATTATAAAATTAAAAGTAATATAAGAACGTGATTAAAAAAATATATAAAACTTAATTATAAATTTGATAAAATTATAAAGATCAATAGAATAATTAAACCTATTTTTAATACATTTATTATAACGTAGAGAAAATTATGCAAATGATTATAATTTAAATAATATTTATTTTTTTAAAATTAAACAAATACTGCATTTACAAAAGAATTAAAAGAAAAATTGTTCACGATTATTATTATTGATTAATTAATTAGTTAAATAGATTTTGTTCACGGTTAACCAATAATAATAACAATAATGACGACCAAAACAGCACAACAAGAAGAATTATAGTAACAATTATAATAGCAATAGATAGTATATGTAGCAGCGATAGAATAACAATATAATGATAATTATGATGATGAAAAATTATAAAAAAAATAAATAAAAAGATAGATAAATAAATGGAAAAAATACTTTTAATTCGACAAATGTGTTTTTATAATCTCAAATTTAATAAATAAGTCAAAATCAATGTAATTTTTTGATACGATATTGTATTAAGAAATAAAAAAAATAAATAAAAATAAGAGAGAATATAATAAAAATTTCCAAAATTAGAATAAAAAAATTAAAATTTTTAATTACATCATATATGTTCATATTATTATATTATATTTTTATTTATATTATAATTATTTAATTAAACTATAGACTTAATATTAATTTTAATATTTTAAAAAATAAAAAAAGTAAGTATTAATGCCTTTATAGGTGTCTTTTTTTCTATTAGGTATGCTAGCTAGTTAATCCTCTGACACATGCATTCAACTTATACCCAAAAAAAATAAATAAATAAATAAAGAAGAGCAACAACCTAGCCAAAACATTTAGCGACTTTATTTTAGTCTTTTTAATCAATAAGATGGACATTTTAAGAATTTAACTCTTCACTAAACAACAAAAATAGCATGAGCAACTTATTCTTACATGACATATACCATATTTCATTAAAGTAGCGTGGAATACTGAATAATTTTCCAATATTTTATGACCGTTTGCTTGTTTCCGAGCAATACACAAGCCATTTGGTTCGTATAATGGTAAAGAAAAAATAATTATTAATTATTAATATATATTGAATTTATAAATATTTTTTACAGCCTGCAATGTTGAGCCACCGGTAATCCTCCTAACAAGACAAATCCAGTTGAAAACCAGGAATTTTTTGTGATTTTATTTCGAGTAAAATAAACTTTGACAGTGATTTAGGACTCACTCTACCAAGTTGGTAAGTCAAAGAAGCAAGATTATTTTTCTTAAAGGAGATCAGACTAAGCCTAGTCATTACTAATGTGTATATTGAAATATAAATATTTTATTGTTTTATTATATTTATATCTATTAAAATTATTTACATGTTAAAAATAATTATATGGAATGCATGTACTCCTACACGTAGATGCGTCAAAATTTTTGACCCAATGGAACCTAACGAACTGTACTCCTCTTACAGTTACACGTAGATGCGTTGTACGGATTTTCATGTCTCCATCGTCCATGAGTTCATAAATTTCTACTTTTAAAGCAAATAGTCAAAAAACTACCTATTAGTAAGGAAGGTGGGATTTTTTATTTTGATAAATAAAATAAATATAATAATTACTGAATTAAAAAATTTTAAAGTTATTATTGAAATCCCTCGGTCTCTCTTATTTCGTTTACATTGTAAAGGAGATAATTTTATACGTATTTCATTTACAATGTAAAGAAAATAAAGTTTGGCGACGATTATATATATAATTCGTTGACAGTATTTGATCGGATTTTTCAACCACTTTCTTCTCTCTTTTATCTCTTTCTGACCATATAATGGATAAATACGAATGGCACACGCAGCTGATAACGACGAAGACATCAACAGGCTGAACGAGACTTTATATTACGCCGGGACAACCAACTTTGCAATTAGTTCTGTTATGTTGAATTTTATACAATCCTATATAGATATATGTGTGTATGTAGCCATAGTTAGGATAGTCGTCAAGAACTAAAATATAATTTGTATAGTTAGGAATAGGTCACCTGATAAAAATTGGAACTCTCTTTTATTTCACTTGTGTTAAGTTGTTACTACATAATTATTAGTTTGGAACTCTATTTTATTTCTTTTAGTTTCATCAAATTTATAATTAGATTTTTATATTTTTTAATTTAGTTATTATACTACTTTTAATTTTATAATTAGATTTTTTTATATCAAATATATTAAAACTAACAGAATAATATTTTTCTCAAAAATATATAACTAAATATCTAATTATGTTCTTAATTATAAATATCTATAATTTATAAAAAAATATTTATTTAACTTTAATATTTTTAATAATGAAAAGATATAATTACAAAAATTAAAACAGTGTAAGAATTTAATAAAAAAATATAGAAACTTATTTAAAACTTTAGTGATATTATAAGGATCATTAAACTTCAAAGAATCAATAAAAATTTTAAAATTATTTATTGATAATTGTGAACATATATTTTTTCTTCAGAGGTCTCGCTTTCTACTATCCCGACAAGTGAGCGAGTCATACCCTTCCTCCACCCGACGTCATCATTCCGTATCTAAGGGAGGCTGGATTCGGTGACATTGTGATCTCAGGGATTTCACATTCAACAATTCTCTGATTACGACATTCGTGGAGCGATGGTTTCCGGATACCCACGCGTTTCATCTCTCATGGGGTGAGGCCACTATCACCCTACAAGACATGGCGTACCACCTAGGACTACATGCCCACGGGAACTCTATTGGGGATGCTTCCGTAACTTCGGTAGGTGGTACCACACGGAGACGTGACAGTTGGTGGAACGGCTGCTGGATGCCAGGCCTTCAGCGGCTCCACAGCAAGCGGCACAGAGAAAGGAATCGTTCAGATTAAGCTCGTATGGCTGCGGGACCGTGTTTGCCAGATACCCCGGATGGACAACCCAGAGACCCTCAGAAAGTACGCTAGATGCTACATCATGTTACCGATCAGAGGATATCTGATGACGGATAAGTCGAACAACTTGGTCCACCTGCTTTGGTTCCCACTTCTTGAAGACTTTGGGTGGTGTCTAGCGTTGTCTTGGGGCTCGGCCATGCTGGCCTGGACATACCAGTCACTGTACTCGGTGACACACCGAGGCGTCACGAACGCTGTTGATGTCCTGGATATACCAGAGATTTCTTCAGTGGTATCCACCGAAACGAGCAATCTACATGTATCATATGGCTGTGAGGTAACAACTGTTTATGTCTTTATTTAGTTATCAACTTGTAACTTCTTACGACCTTTTGCATAATGAACTGCTTTTATTCTTTTGATTGGTGTCAGGTTAGTTGGACTGCAGCAGCAGAGCAGAGATCAACATGAGACTAGGGTCCTGCGATGGAGAGTATCGATCGACAAGTTACGATTCGATGAGGTTAGTATCATGTTTGACACCACCACATTTTTATTTTAGTGTTTTATGTTGCATTTGTTTATAAAGGCTAATTATTAGTTATATCACGGTTCTCTCAGTTTGTATAGAGGTCGTACGATGACCCTGCTCTGCAGGCTCTGTATCCTCCTTGGTTCGTTGAGAAGGAAGAGTGGGGGACATGGATGTCAGTCATCCTTGTTAACTTGTTTGCTTCAATGCTGTGCAGTTTCACCAGGTTGACCAGGTAAGGCGGCAGTTCAATGGAGAGCAGTAGGAGCCTGACACTCCAGTCAACCTTGACATGTATTGCTGAAGTCTTATTTATCTTTTCTTTTCTAAGTTTATAGTTAAATTATTACAATCAACAGATGTGCCCCCAGTCAACTCTGTCATACTAGTTACTTATCTTTATTTTTTTCTGACAGGCTCCTGACATCTACCGTCCGGGGTGAGGATGTGTGGTGGCCTGACAGACATCACGATTGGTACGACGGATGGTGTAGTCGTTTTGATCCAGGCCACAGGATCTCCATTCTGCACATGTTTGACACCAGGCCGACTCAGGAGTATTATTAAAATTGGTGGCGTGGGACTTGCCGTGGTAGGCACCTGTCACGCAAGGAGGTTTTGGAGGATCTGAGGCTCGTCAAGTTACCCGCCGACGTACAGTCCACTGCCACACAATCGAGGGACGATCTCCACCTTTTCCAGGGCGTGTCGGGTCGGTGTAGGCGTGCGAGGGAGGTTAGGACAGATACTCGATGATCTGCTCGAAGGGATAAGGGTGCTAAAGATCGCAGACCAGGCGAAGGGGTTAGGAGGGAGAGGGTCAGGCAAAACATAGCGCACAGCTGCCTCAACGGACGTCTTCGGTACAAACTCTTCGTCATCACCCTCTTAGAAGAATCATTGTCGCCACTATTGACAACGTACTCTTTGTCAGAGTCTTCCTCACCCACCTCCATGTCCTCCGATCCACAGGAATAGCGACATAAGTGGGTGATGATGCGAGAGGTCAGTCGTCCTATACATAGATTGAGTGTACAGAACCACCACAATCAACATCTCCAACCTCGACAGAAAGCTCCATCACTTGCTCTGCCATGATTTTTCCATAAATTTCTTGCATGAGTCGAACATGCTCATCCCCTATAAGACGAAATAGTCGAAATCGGAATATTCTATTACCTGCCAGCAACCTATACCCCCACCCTTTTGATCTTCCTTGTTTCTGTGCCACCAAGGTTGCTTAATATCAAACTCTTCAACTTGGACAACGAACTCACATGTTGAGTGTGCAACAGAATTGGATTCTCACACTCAAATATCATCACATTGTCGTCATTTCTCATTCGAGAATTGGGGTAAACATACACAACTATGTATACGCTATTGCTAGCCATTGTTACCTTCTTTTTGTGAGAAAACGAGAC
Source organism: Arachis duranensis (assembly GCF_000817695.3). Lineage (NCBI taxonomy): Eukaryota > Viridiplantae > Streptophyta > Magnoliopsida > Fabales > Fabaceae > Arachis > Arachis duranensis. The sequence goes on along the minus strand of NC_029774.3, from coordinate 8,368,863 downwards.
AGAAAAAGATATGAAATGAATGTAGAGAATGCCAAGGGTTATACATCCTTTTATAGCTGCTGAAAAATTATCTCACTGTATCTCATTTACACTGTGAACGAGATAAGCTTCCACTCATCTCATTTATACTGTAAACGAGATACGAATAAAATTATCTTGTTCACAGTTTAAACGAGATAAGAGAGGTTGACGAATTTCGATAATAACTTTTAAAATTATTTAATTAAGTAATTATTACATTTATTTTATTTATTAAAATAAAAAATTTGGGAAAAGTTTCCCATTGAAGTTTAAAAATTATTTAGTAGTATATAATAGTATTATTTATTTGTTTTATTAAATTATTAAATTTATCTCTATTATATTAAATAAATATAAAAATTATTTTATTAGATTTTACTATATATATATATATAATTATTGTGTTAATTAAATTATTGATGTCACAACTAATTTATTAAGAGAAAAAATTCTACTCACTTTTTCTAAGAGATATTAAAATAACATTTCTTTCTTCTTTATTTGTAAAATATGCACTCATATCTCTTATAACGTTTAAAAAAAATTTTCTTTAATCAATTTTAAATTTTTTGGTTAACTAATGTTATCTATTTTTAAGAAAAAATAAATTAATTTTTACAAAAATATTCTTTAGCAAAAATTTTATTTTTTTATGATTAAATTTTATATACTAAAGTATCCTTTACCAAATTATTTTTTTACTGATTAAATTGTATTTTTATCGAAATATTCTTTTAAAAAAAATTTTAATGATTAAATTATTTTTTTAAGATATCCTTTAATATTTTTAATTATTAAATTGTGATTTTACCAAAGTTTTTGTTAACGATTATTTTTGTACTTTATTATTAATTTTTTGATGTCAATATATATTATTTTAATTTTAAATTAAAAAAATCTTATCACTGTTAATATATATGATAATTAATATTAATAAATAATTTGTTTCATATAATTATTAAAAATTATTAACAAATTTATCAAAATTTAAAAATAAGTTATGATGGATAAATCCCAAATTTAAAAAATTAACCTCTCATTCTTTCACATCTTTACAAAACAAACTTTTTAATAATTAAAATATTATTGAAGAATAACTTAGGATAAAATAATTTAATCATTAAATTTTTTAAAAAAAATTTTGAAAAAAATTCAATTTAATCAATAGAAAAATAATTTGTTAAAGGATATTTTAGTATAAAAAATTTAATTACAAAAAATTAAATTTTTATTATAGAATATTTTTGTAAAACATAATTTATTTTTTCTTAAAAAATGGCAAAATTAATGTTAGTTAACACAAAAAAAATTTAAATAAATTAAAGAGGAGGTTTTTTAAAAATTATAAAAGAGAGAGAGTGAACATTTTACAAATAGAAGAGAGAAGACTAAAGAGTATCATTTTAACATCTCTCAGTAGAGAGGAAAGTGAAATTTTTTCATTTATTTAACTTAATTATTACTTTATTAGAATTTTTTAAGTTAATATATTTTATCAAATAGTTAATATATAAACAACTTTAATATTGAGTTACATTTTTGTATACCTTGATTAATTATTTTTAGTATTTGATAATGAGAAAGTGATTTAGTCACTTCAATTTTATTTACTAGAATTTTTTCAATTTTATTAGATGTATGTGCATGCAATCTAAATATCAGTAATTGAACTTAAATGGAATTTGTGTGTGTGTTCTTTTTTAAATTGTTTGCAACTAAACTAATAAAAAAAATGTTTATTTGTTGGTTTTTTTCTTTTAAAATTAACTTTAATTTTGAAAATCACCTATAGTCGAAAGAACTACTCTCTATTATGAATACTATAATAAAGAGTCAATTTTATAAATATATAAAAGATAATTTTTTAATACTTATTTAATAATACATATAAAAAGAGAAAGAGATTATATTTTCCTAAAGAAAATTAGTAAAATAAAAAAATAAAGTTCTACTAATCAAATTTTAATGAAAGATAACAAACTCACGGTATCATAACTCAATACTGATTGAATATATATATAAAATGTGAAGATCATTAATTTTTTGTATCCACCGGTCCACGTGCATGCATGTGATATGCTACCACCATCTGACAAGCCAAATTACCAAAAACCCTTCCCCTCGATTCCTTATAAATTTCAAGCAAGCTACAACCAAATATTTCATTACATACAACACAATCACTAAAGTGTGTGTGATAACAAACAAATTTGGTCGTACAAACGAAATAAGTAGATACCATGGCACCATCATTAGTAGCAACTTATTCCATTGATCCAAAAAAAACCAACTTCATCAACCAAAGTTACCAAACTACCCACATCTTCAGATCAAAATTACCAGACATACCCATCAACAATACCATTCCTCTCCACACTTATTCGTTTCAAAAACTTCCCCAAGTCTCCAACCGCCCGTGTCTCATCACGAGCAATGGCAAGGAGTATACCTATGGTGATACCCACCGCGCTTCTAGAAGCTTGGCCATGGGCCTTTTCAACCTTGGAATCCGCAAAGGTGACATCATAATGATCCTACTCCCAAACTCTCCGGAATTCGTGTTCTCCTTTTGGGCTGCTTCTATGCTGGGCGCAGCTTCCACCCTTGCCAATCCTTCTTACACATCTCTTGAAATCACGAAGCAGCTCAAAGCCACCAAGGCCAAAATCATCATCACACATTCCATGCACGTGCACAAGCTCAAACAAGAACAAGAAGAAGGAAACACATTTATAGTAATATTTATACCATATACATTATTTTTGTATCAACATATTATTATCTTTTTTTCATTTAAAATTGTGGTGTTTTTGTATTTATACAATAATATAGGTGATAACTGTGGACAAGCCACCAGAGAAGTGCATGAGTTTCTCGACGGTTTCCAGAAATGAAGGAAAGCTGCCAGAGGTGGATATTAACCCTGATGACATGGTGACACTGCCATTTTCCTCCGGCACGACGGGGTTATCAAAGGGTGTGGTTCTAACACACCGGAGTCTGGTAACAAACGTGGCTCAGCAGGTGGAGGGAGAGAACCCTAACTTGCACCTCAAGGAAGAGGATGTAGTGCTTTGTGTGCTACCGTTGTTTCACATTTACGCACTACACTGTGTGATGTTATGCTCTATGAGAGTAGGGTGTAGGGTGTTGCTTATGGAGAAGTTTGAGATGAGGACGATGCTGGAACTTGTGGAGAAGCACAGGGTTTCAGTAGTGATGGCAGTGCCGCCGTTGGTGGTGGCACTGTCAAAGAACCCTGCGGTGGAGGAGTATGAGCTTAGCTCCATCAGGATGATGATGTCTGGAGGTGCCTCTCTTGCAAATGACATCGAGGAGGCTTTTCATAGTAGGTTGCCTCAAGCAATCCTTCGACAGGTACACAAATAATACAGGCCAGAGACTGTGATACTAAAATTTTAATTTTAATTTTTAAAATTTTAGTATTTTAGTATTTTAAAAAAAATAAAGACTTAAGATTAAAATTTTTGAGAATGAAAACTGAAATTTTAATTATATTTTATATGTAAAATATTTTAATTTTAATTAATTAATTCTCTATTTTTAGTTTTTGTGTAAATTAAATTAAAATTTTATTTTTATTTTAATATTTACTTTTTACTTTATACTAAACACAATATTAATATTTATTTTAATTTTTATCTCTCTGTTTCTATTTCTCAATCTCAAACTCTTTTTCAAACACTACCTTAAGGTCATTAGGATGATATTATGGTGACTACTATAGTTATAATATTTTAAAAAATATTGTTGAAGTTAAAAAATATTTTTCTCTGATACACAATGAATTTTTACAAGTATTGCTAAAAAAGAATAATCA
>NC_029774.3:8364247-8364679 GCF_000817695.3 Arachis duranensis | reverse complement strand
AAATCTCTAAAATTTTAGTATTTTAGTATTTTTAAAAAATAAGAATATAAGAGATTAAAATTTTTTGGAATGAAGACTGAAATTTTAATAACATTTTATGCTTAAATTATTTTTATTTTAATTAATTAATTTTAAATTTAATTTTTGTGCAAATTAAATTAGAATTTTATTTTTATTTCAATTTCTGACTTCTATTTTATATCAAACACAATACTGATACTTATTTTAATTTCTGTCATTCAGTCTTTATTTCTCGGTCTCAGTTTTTCAATTTTTATTTCTCTTTCAAACACTACCTTAAGGTCATTATGATTATATTATAATGACTACTATAGTTATAGTATTTTAAAAAATATTGATAAAGTTAAAAAATATTTTTTTTTCTGATAAACAACGACTTTTTATAAGTATTACTAAAAAAACATAATTAAA
>NC_029774.3:8363605-8364178 GCF_000817695.3 Arachis duranensis | reverse complement strand
TAAAATAGTCTTTTTTTTTTTACGAATATGTTTTTACAGGCTTTGGGAATGACAGAATCAGGACCAGTGATATCAATGTCGTTAAGTTTTGCAAAGCATTCAATGACAACTAAATTAGGATCATGCGGTACTGTCATTAGAAATGCAGAGATGAAAATCATTGACCCTCTAACGGGCTCTTCTCTCTCTTATAATACTCCGGGTGAAATTTGTATTCGAGGTGAACAGATTATGAAAGGTATATATCATGATAAAAAGTTACGTGTAATTATTTTTATGTAAAAGGTATATATTGTTGTAAAAATTACTTTGGAACTATCAAAAAATTAATCATTCTGAACAAATATATTTGTAATTAATCCGTCATTTTTTTCAGTTAAATTTGGTTCAGCTTGTTTAGCCTATATTTTAAACATGTTTAATTTTAGAGACAAAATTTATCTGTTTAAAATTTAAACAGATATATAGACTAGTTCGATGAGTTTAATCCATTTTAACAGTTCTAAAATCAGATAAAAAAAAATAAAAGTGTAATGTATACTTATTTTTTTCCTCATACAATATTTTACAAGA
>NC_029774.3:8355784-8362510 GCF_000817695.3 Arachis duranensis | reverse complement strand
TTTAATATAATTTTATTTATTTTATAAATAATTATTCAAATATTCATACACAATCTTAAATCAAATGAATAAATGATTTATCAAATACAAAAAATATTTATCACTTAGAAAAATATAATATTCTTTCTCTCTATCTCCCTCCTATATATTTTGAAATATCAGCTTGTTCCTTTTTTATTTTTCCAAAAATCGAACCAATATATTAAAACAGATTGGATACTAATTTTCTTATTTTACAATTTCACAATATTTAAAGATATAGTATATAGAAGAATGAAGAACACCAAACAACAATATTTGGATTTAATTATTTTTAGAGAAACTCTTTTATAAATTGAACGGCAAGTTACTATCTTTTTGAATTATATATATGTTCTTAATTTCATGTTTTTTTCATTAACACATGATACTTTATGATTAAACAATTAATGTAACAAATATATTGTGTAGGATATCTGAATAATGAGAAGGCGACAGCAGAAGCAATTGATGAAGAGGGTTGGCTTCATACCGGTGATATTGGGTATGTGGATGATGATGATGAACTTTTCGTTGTTGATAGACTCAAGGAGCTCATCAAATTCAAAGGCTTTCAGGTATATATTCTTAATTAATCTACATATTTTTATTAATGGATTTTCATGTTAAATACGATACTAACATTTTCAAAACAAATATAATGCAATCCACGCGTTGATTTAATTTCTAAAATAATATAACATGATTAAAGCATTTTTAGTAACACCAATTGGCGATTTGATTTTGATAACTACTGTAATCTTTTTAAAAAATATTTTACTTAGTCTCAAAAGCTAAATATAATTAATAAATTAATATCATGGTAATTATGCTTATTATTATTCCTTTAATTTTATCATATACAATATTAGGTAGCTCCGGTAGAACTTGAAGTCCTTCTTATGAGCCACCCTTCCATTGAAGATGCAGCTATTGTCCCGTAAGTATATATAATTATATATAGGTTTAATTATTCTTTTAGTCTTTATAATTTCGTAAAATTTTTAGTTAGGTTCTTTTTTTTTATAATTTAGTTCTTGTACTAAATTTTTTTATGAAGTCATCTAACTTGAACCATTCTACTAGTGAATAGAGTAGCACATGTAATATGCTTATGTATATTTTTTTTTCTATTTTATTGATGCATTGGCTCCGGCAGAACTTGAAGGAATTCTCATGAGCCACCCTTCTATTGAAGATGCAGCTGTTGTCCCTAAGTATACATATATAATTATATGTATCTTTGAAATTAATTAAGCTAGCTATTAGCTAATTATTATTATTGAGTAATAATAAGTAATTAAATGGTTTGTTGCACACACATGCATATATAGGCAAAAAGATGATGTAGCTGGTGAAGTACCAGTTGCTTTTGTGGTGAAGTCATCAAATGACCCTATTACTGAAGATGCTGTAAAGGACTTTATAGCTAATCAGGTAAATTATATAATATATATGATGTATATTAATTAATTGTATTTGATAAAAAGATAATTAATTAATAAGACAATGCATGACATTTTTTAATTTAATTTGTGTGAACAGGTAGTATTTTACAAGAGGCTACATAGAGTAATTTTCATTGACGCAATCCCAAAATCTTCAATCGGCAAGATATTAAGAAAAGAACTCAAAGCAAAGCTCGCTAGCTACCATTAAATTCGCTGCATTTAGTTTGTTTCTTATTCTATATACAAAGTCAATGATGATGTCAATGTGTCTTTGTATGTTTTATCCCTATGATGGATTGAAGACTATGATTATTATTATTATAATAAATTAATCGAGTGATCACACATTTAATTACTTAGATAAGTACCGAGAGTCTAAATTTCCATCTTATATATATAGTAAATTATTAGGCAGAAACTCACCTGCAGTCGACTGCAGGTGAAGTTGCTTCTAGATGGCTGATACGTGTTACTATATGGTTTAAAAAAAATCGGTTTATTTTATATAAATGATTTATTTTAAAAATTCGGTTTGAATTGGATGAAGCAGTTACTTTTATTCCTTTCTTCTTCGTTTCGCACGTAAAATTCGTTCTCTTTCAATTCCTTTTTCAGAATTAATATAAAACTTTCAATTAGGTATGTTCCTTTTATTTATATTTCTTAATCAAATTTATTATTTTAAATGTATTTCTTAATTTATGTTTTTATTCATTCCTCTGTGAATGATGAAAATTATTTAATAAATATGTACATATTTATGTCATCACACTATTTTGATGTTCAGAATCATAAATGCCAAGATAATTCATGGCAATTTTATGTGATGGAAGATAAAAATATAATTATGGTATAACGTAGACTAGTTGATAGCATGAGCATTGTTGAAATTTTGGCATGATCTCTTTCATATTTGTTATATGTCTCTTTAGTTGGTGATGTTATAGTTTATTGTGATGATATGATGGTAGTTTAATTGTATGAGTTAGGTCCTTTTTATTTGGTTGAATTTTTTCTATGGTTATCCTATTCTTGATGAGAATGTCAAAATAAATATTTTCATTAGTTAGTTCTTTTTTTTTCTCTATTTTTGAATCAATTTTATTTTGAAAAAATTTATTAAAAATTTTTGTTGTAGACAAAATTAATAATATTATGTTCAATTATTTAAGGAGACCAAATTAATATTTTGATTAGATACTTTTGTTTTACTGAAAATAAATTCTAATTTCATTAAAAAATAAATTCTAGTTGATAAGTAAAAACACAAAAACGTGCATGACAGTGAAATCATAATTTCTAGACAAATAAATTATAGTCTTATTATCTTAAAAAAATAATTTATTTATAGAATAATATTGAAAAATCAACAATAATTTGCATGAAAATAGTTTATTAGTAAAATAAAATTTAATTGATTGATTACCATAAAATTTAATTTAACGATAAATTTGCAATTGAACATATTTTTACAGCTTAATTTAAAATTTGTTTACAGCTTAATTTAAAAGTAACTGAAAATGTAAGTTATGGGAAACAAAACAAAACTAATCAAGAAAATAGAAATAGAGACACAAAAAAAACGACAGATGATATCATTTATGCCATTCCTATAAAAAAAAATCGTGAATTTTGTTTTTTGTTCAGAATACTAAATTTTACTTTTTCAAATAATTTGTATACATATATTTGATAAAAATTAAATAAAAAAAAAGTTTCAGATAAATTTAAAGAAAAATTGGTCAATATGAATGAAGAAAAAGAACATATCAAATTCATCTGTTAGGAATTTAGGAATAACACGCAGAAAAAAATTTAAATTATTTTAAAAGTAGTTATTTGATCTATTTAAACCGGTTTTTTTAAATAAACCATTTCTATAAAATAAATCGATTTTTTTAAACCATACAGTAATACGTGTCAACGATCCAGAAACAACTTTCCACTGCAGGTGAGTTTCTACCAAATTATTAATCAATAATACACCTTTAAATAATATCCATTAAAATACAGATAAAGTATTAAATTAGTGTTTTACGTTTGGACGTAATCCTATTTTAATTCTTAAAATTTAAAATATCCTATTTGAATTAAAAAAAATTATTTAATTTTAATATAGTCCAACTGTGAGATCAAAATTAAATAATTAACGAAAAAATGTCCTATATGACAACAATACAAAAATAAAGTCGATAATATAGAGAACAAGTACAAGCTCTAGAGACACAAAATCAACTATAGATGCATTAATATATTTATTTATCATTCTTCTTACAATTTAAATAAAATATTTTCTATATAACTAAAAAGAATGATAAATAAATGTATTGATGCATTTACGGTTCATTTTGTGCCTCTGGAACTTATACTTGTTCTCCAAATTATCGACCTTATTATTCTTATACTGCGGCTATGTAAGATATTCCGTTAATTATTTAACTTTTATCTCACAATAGAATTGCATTGAAGTTAAATGAAACCTTTTTGGATTCAAATATATCACTTTTGTTGGGCCACCATGAGGAGCTTTTGACCATCGGAAAGATTTTGGGGAAGAATCAAGTGAGAGAATATAAGATGAGAAGATACCACATCCAACTCAAAACCCATCTTATGTTCTCTCACTTGATTCCTCCCCGAAATTTTTTCGGTACGGTGTCCCAACAAGTGGTATTAGAGCCAATAGTTAATCGGACTGGTTTTAACTTTTAAGGGGTATTCAAGGTAAAACATCAAAAGTTTTTCTGTCAAAGGTGGTCCCGGTAGCGTATCCCACGGTATTTTACAGTGATGTGATAGACGAATACTCATATGTGGTGGAGGAGCTATAGGGGAGTTGATGCTTGATGTGGAGACTCACACTTGAAGGAGAGATTGTTAATGTTACAAGTGTGAAGTGTGTGAAATTAGTCTCACATCGAAGAAAATAAGAAAGATTGAGGAATTTATAAGATGAGAGACACATTAATTTGACCTCTTAAAGTTTTGAGTTGGATGTAGTGTCTTCTCATCTTATGTTCCCAACAACCTTAACAGAATTACGCCTAAACGTAAAAGACCAATTTAATACTTTACCCTCAAAATATTATGCATTTGGTTTATAATACTTGTCATGTAAATTGGTTAATTCCTCTATAAATTTTGACTAACCTTTCTTTTTTTTAAAGAAAAGAAAAAGGAAATTGAGTAACCTAAATATCAAGGATTGGTTATAAAATTATTTAAAAATATCTTTATTAATAACTAATTTATTATGTTTATAGTTCATAATCGTTTATTATTTCCTAATTTATTATGTTTATATATTCTTCATGAAACAAAAAAAATTAATTAATTAAAATGTGGTAAAACAAAGATAGACATTTGCTTATAAAAAAAATTATTGTGTTATCTAAAAAACAGATATGGATGTATCTGTCTTATTTTAATTGCACTTTGGCTTGTTGAACTCATCACAATTGTTAAGGGCCATTTTTCTCTTAACGAGTGAAGGAAAGGGTATTTTATTGGTTACTCCAATTAATATACTAATTAACTAAATGTTAACTTTCACCTTTCATTTATTTCAAGATATCATAATTTGCTCAACTAAGTAATTAATTAAGTTTATATTTCCATTCATGTAAACTCCTATAAATCTTATTTAATTAGAACAAAAAATGACTAAGCCAGCAGAGTCACTTTTTTTCACTCTCTTGTTCACAATTTCATTGCTGATGCATGCTCAGTCTTGTTACAAACAGGAATATATTAGTACAAGCTATTTTCAATTTAGTGTAGACAATAATTAGCAATAAATGCAAAAATCATAAAGTATTATATGTAGATGTAGATGTATATTGTGAATTGGTAATGTTAAAGAAAAAAAAAAGTCAGAATTTCTTTTATTTAACATAATAATTAATAAATATTAAATAAAATAAGTTATAATTGATTTTAGCTAATTTTTTTTGTTATTAAATAATTTTTATTGTATATACAGGGAAAAAGAAATAATAATTGGGATAAATTCTCCACACAATCATGATATCATTTAAAAGTTTGTTTCTCTAATATAATTTTAGATTAGATATTTTGATTTTTAATGAATTTATATTATTCTAAAGATCTATAAAAATTATTTTCGTCAAATAGATTGATCACTTTATCAATATCAATAAAATTTTTAATATACATGAAAAAATAAATTTCTAATCGATTTTATTATAAAATAATTAGATAAAAAATATCATTGTAAGATAAATTATTATCTTCAAAAAAAGAATCAATCCCAAAACTTTTATGGTAACAAAGAGAAAAAATTTTATATCTAAATTTTTTTAAGAACCAAGTTGGGTGCTTACACTAAAAATTATTATAAGATGCTATATATATATAGTTATGATACAAATATTCCACAAGCTTTCATTATTCAATATATTGTTATTGAGGAAGTTTAGAACTTGAAAATTGTGATTGTAGCGTTGATGCAGCAAAGGAGTCATTGATTTACAGTTATGGAAGAAGCTTTAATGGGTTTGCAGCTATGTTATCTGAAGAAGAAGCTGCCATAGCAAGTTTCTCAAGTAGAGGCTCCTTATATATGCATGTCTTGGACATAGCCTTTCAGTGGTGCTAAGTTTGCTGATGATAACCAGATTCCTTGTTAACACACCAAAAAATCTCAATATTCATAGCATTTCGAATTATGTGACTTTGTGTTCTTATATGGAAAACTTTAGGGAAAACTCTAGGGGGCAGCAGTTTTATTGAATTTTAGCTAGTATGTAACCAGTAGAGAAAGGTGAGCCATTGGATGAAATCTCACACCAATCTCACATCATCAAATTATCATTGATGGCTAGTTGATGGCTAACAATCACAAAAATTGTTGGCCCTATATTTATTTACGTACCCTACATATTTTGTTTAACAATATATGCTTAGCATTAATACAATAATATTCACATATATGAATACTAATATAATATTGATTTAACATATGATTATTAATATATAGTATTTAGCATTTATACAATAATATCCTACATACGATAATAATTTGCTATAATTAAAAAAGGTAAAGTATATTTTTTGTCCCTAATGTTTGTTAAAAATTTTAAAAATATCCCTAAGTTTTAATTTGTTTCAATTTTATCCTTTAAGTTTTCGATTTGTATCAATTTTATCCTTATAATTAATTTTTAGATAATTAATATTTTTCTTTCCAATTATACCCCTTGTCTATCCCCCTCCAACCATCATCATCATCACACCC
>NC_029774.3:8353303-8355764 GCF_000817695.3 Arachis duranensis | reverse complement strand
CCCTCTGTTTCTCTCTCTCTCTATACCCCTCGTCTATCCCCCCACCATCATCATCATCACACTCCCCTCACTTTTTCTCTCTCTCTTTTCCCCATTCTCACCATCATCTCCCCCATCGTGAATAACCATTATCAACCTCCTTCTCCATCATCGTCGGCCATACTCCTCTTTTTCCTTCTTTCTCCTTTCTCCTCCGACCCTCCATCTCCACCAGCGTCAACATCAGCTGCAAGTCCTTCCGTCTTGAAAAATTCGTCCAAGACCTCAACGCACTCCAAGTCCTACACAAACCGCACGTCTCCTCTGATCTCAACTTCTTTCTCTCCGTCATCGACTTCGACAGCGAGGGAGTCTATTACTTCATCGAACAACTCGTGTGGCTTGCCAAATCGGGACCCATCGATCTGAAGTGGTCACGTTCGTTCAGAGGAGGTCCGAGGAGATGGATGGTGATGAAATAGGGTTAGGAGCACTGAAGCCAAACGGAGCTTTGAGGAGAATTTTGCGTTCTATGAGGAGCAATATGGTTAGGAAAATTCGTGGAGTTGGTATGGTTTTTCAAAATTTCATGTCAATTTTTAGTTCAAATCAATGAAAATTTTTCTTCTGAAATGGTCATTGATGGGTACAAATTTGAGCTTGAACGCTAACAAAGATAAATATTATTGTGGCTTGTGGTGGTGAAATATTACATTTATTTTTGCAGTTTTGTAATTGACACCAGCAGTAGCCTTGAGGACAGAGCATGAATTAGAAAAGAGAAAATAATGTTTATTCTAATTGAATGAATACTCTTCATATTCTATGAGAACTTGAAAAGAAATGCTCCTTAATGTTAAATACAATTGAATGAGTACTCTTACATAATGGTGGTAATGGAGAGTCGGAGGAGAAAGAGAGGTATGGATGGAGAAGGAAGTTGATAGTAGTTGTTTGATGATGATGGTGGTGGAGCTCATGGTGAAGACGGAAAAGAGAAAGAGATGATGATGATGATGAAGATGATGGGATAGGAGAGGGGTATAATTGGAAAGAAAAATATATATTATCAAAAAATTAGCTATAAGGATAAAATTGATGCAAATCGAAAACTTAAGAGATAAAATTGAAACAAATTAAAACTTAGGGATATTTTTGAAACCATGTCATATTTTTAAATTTAATAATAATATATAATTCTCAAATTATTACGCAGTAAAGATAACAATCAACAATAAAAAATATTAAAAATTATTTACATGCTAAATTTATTTTTATATTACTAATATATATTTTTCTGTATTTTACATTCTAATATTAACATTTAAACATTATTTTAATTTTAATATTACTAATTACATTGTCTTAACATTAATATTTAAAATGATTTAAAATATTAATAACTTAAAAAAACAATACCAACAGTTTAACAAAATAATAACTTACATGTTAAAAATAATTTAAATCTGCAACAAACAACAACAACAAAGCCTTATCCCACTAAGTGAGGTCGGCTACATAAATCAAACGACGCCATTGTGCTTTGTCATGTAAAATGATTTGGCTTTATTAAATCTGCAACAGTATTCTTTTGAACAAATTAAATCTCACACCATTTTTTTCAAATAATGTATGGACACTCACTCTTTTTTTAGATTCTCACCTATAATGACCCTAATTTTCAACTCACTACACTTCTACTACTACTATAAACCACTACCACTGCTCTAATTTCAGTAGTGATTTTGGAAAAAGAATTTTATAGAAGGTGACCAAATGGAGAACAGTTATTTTATGCATGAAAGAGACAAAGCTACAGGAGATCAGAGTTGAAGTCGAGCCTTGGACGTGTGTCGCCACTCCAACATCTCACCATTATCGAAAAAAAAACTTGTTAGTATCTTGCCATTGCCGAAAAAATTACCCTCCTTCTGTTTATTCATTTATAATATATTAAAAGAAAAATTGTAAAATTTTAAAATTATCTTTAAATATTTGAAATCTCTTTATTTTGTCATAAAAATTAAAATTCTTTTTAATAGTATAACCTTCTATTTTTATATTATATTATTATTCTCATGTTCTCTTGATATTTATTTTTTCTTTAACTTTTTCTTAATATATATTATTTCATTTTAATTATAATTGATTTATAAATTTATTTTATTCTCTCGCATAAAGTTCATGTCTTTTTTTAATTAGTATTTAATTTTATATTTTTTATATTTTGTATTTTTTATTTTTATATTGGTTATTTTATATATTTCAATGTTGTTGTCAAGGTTCCCCTCACTTTAATGGCACCGCCATGAGTAGTGATGACTGATGAGTCAGAACTCTCTTTTGGACTTTGAAATTCGATTAACTTAAAAAATATATTAAAATCTTTAATTTTAGAATCGATGAGATATATTTTAAATTTATTTTTTAATTAATTTTTTATTAGACTAATTTAACAAAAAATAAAATAAACACATTTAAA
>NC_029774.3:8300025-8353222 GCF_000817695.3 Arachis duranensis | reverse complement strand
TAATTGTCTATTATTTTTTATTTTTTTATTTTTTTGTCTTTACTTTTTAACCGTTGTTGACTATTAGAATTAGTATCAATAAATTTAACCATATTTAACAAAAATAAATAAATAAATAAATAATTTTATAAAATCAAATACATATAAGAAGATAATGATTTGTATTTAATTGGTTTGAGATTTTTTTCTAAAAAAAATGTGTTTTTAATGTTTTAAGATAAAATAATTAACAAGAACTTAATAGTGTAAAAAGGTTCAAAAATATAAAAAAATTTAGGGATATAAAAATTAAACTAAATTTCAATTGATACGATTTCTTAAAAAATGAAAAATTAGTGATTAAAAAATTATTATAATTAAATGATTAGATTTAAAGGTTATTTAAAGAATTATATTTTAAAAGATGAATAGTATTTTTTTAAATTAAATCCAATTAACAACTAGTTTACTTAAAAAACAGGAATGTTTTTTAATTAAGAAATAATTAAATAATATTATTTAAATTAAAAGATCGACAAAAAGGTTAAATTTTAAAGGATATGTAGTATTTTTTTTATAACAGTCCTACTACATATCCAAGTATTTTTACCAACCAAGTCCAATTAAGTTAATCATAATCCAACAAAATCTAAACCACGTCATTCTTAATCGCATTTCTTTTTCTTCTTCTTCGCGTTCTTCCTTTTTCTCTTCTTTTTTTGTATTTTTTCTCCTTTTTCTTCGTATTCCTTCTTCTTCGCGTGTTTCATCCATGTTGTTGTTCTTTTATTGCTTCTGTTGTTATTGCATTCTTTTTTCCTTATCCTCTTCTTATTGATTTTGTAACATTATATATTTTTTGAGTGTTTTTTTTATTCTTATTAAGAGGGTAAAATAAGAAGAAGAAAATAAACAAGAAAAGAAGAACATGATAACGATAATGATAAAGAAGGAGAAGGAAGAGACGTTTTGAGTTATGAAGAATTTATCAGAAAATAACACCAAAATTTTTTAATCATTACACAAAAGCTTCTCAAATTTGATACCTTAATTTTTTAATTGTGACACAATTTTTTAAGATGATTATCATTAAGAAATTTCACTACATTGAGGATTATCATTAAGTAATTTTAGTGTATTATAGATTTAATTTCGGTGCATTCTGAATCTAAATTATATACACTTTTAGTTTGAGCTTATTTTTAGAATGTACCTCAATTAATTCTGAAATTAAATTCAGAATCCACCTCAATTAACTTAGAAATACACTAAAATTACATAATGCACCAAAATAAAACAAAAATTATAAGAAAATGAAATAAGAAGAAAAAGAAGCAGCAGAATATTAAGAGAAAATAGAATTTTAAATTATACAGAACTTATTAAAATAAAAATATACCGAAATTTTTTTACAATAACACATAAATTTTTTAGTTTTTAAACCGAAATTTTGCTACAAATACACAAAAATATTTTTTTTAATGTTGCATGTATTTTCTTCTTCTTTTTTTCCTTATTTCTTTTCTTTCTTTTAGTTGAATGAATGTAGGTTCATCATCTTTCTAGTAATTTTGCAGCATTATGTATTTTTTCTTCTTTTTTGTTTGATTTTTTGTTTTTGTTCTTGTTAAGAGAATAAAACAAGAAGAAACTTGAAAAGGTAAAACAAGATGGAAAAGATGAATAAAAAAAAGATGATAACGATGATGAAAAAGAAGAAGCAGAATATGAGGAGGAAGAAGATGAAGAGTTTTCAATTATGGATAATTTAATTAACAGATTATAAATACACCAAAATTTTTTAACAATAATAAATATTTTTTTTAGTTTTTACACAAAATTTTATTAAAAAACATAAAATTATCTTCTTTAATGCTATATTTTTTCTTCTTATTTTTTTATTTTTTTCTGTTATACATCTAAGAAAAAAACGATGATGATAATATATAATGATAATGATGATGGAAGAGGATCATGAGAAGAAAAAGAAAAGAAGAGATCGAAAAAATAAAAATAAGAAAAAAAAAGGAGAAGAAGATGGAGGTGGTAGTAGTGATAATAACGATAAAAGAAGGAGGAGAATAAATTTCAATGAAAAAAGAAAGAAGAAGAGAAGGTGATGTAGTGACCACAATAATAAAATAAAAAAATAACAAAAAAAATACAGTATTAAAAGTGAAAAAAAAACGCACATAAATTTAAAATATTTAAAAAAATAGGAGTGAAAAAGAGAAAAATGCGCATTTATGTATGTAAATGATTTTGGTCGCAGAGATTTATTCTTTTTCTAATTTTAAACTAATTTTTAGAAATTTTCAACATAAATCGGATATTTAGCTCAAACTCGGGTTTTGGCTAAATTCAGTTTCCCGACACTAATTTAATAAACCAATTATCACCAGACTCCATCATCCACATGTTAACATGGGACATTAATAATTTTCCCATTGTCCAGCACAAATTTTAGGCGCCGCCATTTATCATATATTTTTATCAATGGAGTAGCCGCCATTTTTCATATATTTTTATCATAGGGTGTGCTCATTTTGCGATCAGACTAATAAAACCCAATCAGTTCAATCTTCCTTAGGTACTTTACCTTTGTGGAACACTAGAATCTTTATTATGCCCACAACAAGCTTCTTGTTCTCGACAGATCTATACAAAAAAAAATGACCACGTAAAGATAATTGAATCAGTCGTAAAAGGTAATTGATTATACCAAATACTTTATACATAAAAGTTTCATGTATAATCAAATAAGAGTGTAATTTGATCACTTAATGGAATCTATACTAAATTTTCAAGTATAGAAAAGATATAACAATTTCTCCAAAGCAGAAATCTAATTTCACTTGCAATTGCTTTTCTTTAGAAATAATTTAAAAAAACACGTAAAATAGGAGGTTGTAGCATCTATATCAGCTTACTTTTCATTCAAATTAGATTATAATGGAAAAAAAAATTTTCACCCCAAAATTAAAACTAAACTTTTTTTTTCGATGTGTAAAATTGAAACTAAACTTAGATGATTGTTTAAAGTCTCATACATGACCATGAAAGACACAACATAAAATTATACCAAGAATATAAAATCTCAGTGTAGCTTCATGCAGCAGAACCAAAAATAATTGTCAAGGAAATTTAGTAAATTATTCAAAATCAAATTGTACAAACCTACCACAAGATAACATGCAGTTGAGTACAGGTGTTCATGGATCGGATCCGATCCACATATCCGCAGTATTTATCTGAATCTAATCTAAAAATTACGGATATTGATCCGATTCGCAAGGCTATCGGATCAGATCGGATTGGATCTGCACATTGATAGAATCGGATTGCAGATTTTATGTAGGCATCCGCATATTAACAAATTCGCAAAAATAAATAAATAAATAAATAAATATTCTTTTTATGTTTTATTTCAACTAATAATTATCATATATGTTGTATTATTTAAATTTATTATTGAAAAAAAGTATTTTAAAATTACTTTAAGAATAAACATACTTAAAAAAATAGAAAAAATAAATTTTATTAATATTTTTTTAATAAAAAAATTTTTTAAATTTTTTTATATTTTGCGGATATATTCGATATCTGATTCGATCCGTAAATATACAGATCAAATTGGATCCAACTTTAAAACTGCGAATATTGAATCAAATCCGATCCGATAATTTTAATGCAAATCAGATCAAAATTTTGGTCATATCCAATCCAATTCGATACATGTTCACTCCTATTCTTGACCAAACAACCCAGTTGAGAACCAGGGCTTTTTTGTGATTTTATTTCGACTAAAATAAACTTGGCTAGCGATAAGCCAGTAACTTAGGGCTGACTCTATGAAGTTAGTAAGTCAAAGAAGCAAGAATATTTTTCTTAAAGGAGTTCACACCAAGCCTAGTCATTACTAATGTTTTAAAATATTAATATTTTACTGTTTATTTTATTTATATCTATCAAAATTGTTTTAAATGTTAAAAATAATTATACCAAATACATTTTTTATATTTTGTACTTGTCACTTTTTCATATTTATCGAAGTTACAAATTTCAAAAAAATGTTTTTAGGAAGGTAGTTTCACAATAAACTTGAAAGTCAAAATGTTTTGACCCGATGGGACCTAATAATTAACTCTACTCCTACATGTTGTCTGTAGATGCGTTACGGCGTGTACGGATTTTCATCATGTCTCCATCGTGATTTGTTCATAAATTTCTACTTATAAAACAAATCGAATTACATGTACATCAAAATTAAAATTAATTATTAAAGTTAATTATCAAAATTAAAAATATTAATAATCAACTTAAATGAAAAATATTAATAATAAAAAAATATTGATCTAATATTCTAATCACTTTAATTTTATTTATTAGAGTTTTTTCAATAATTTAATTTGACAATTAAATAATCAATTTGATAACTTTTATTATATGTATGTGCAACTAAATATCAATAATAATTGAACTTAAATGAAATTTGTATTTTTTTTATTGTTTGAAATAAGAAAGAAAATGTTTATTTATTATGGTCTTTTTCCTTTTGAAATCAAATCTGATTTTGAAAATCGCATGTAGTTAAAATAACGCGAATCTCTGGTTTATCCTTAAACGCTCCTTACTAAATATGGAGTGCTGCATATCTTATGAATTTGTTAAATCTGAACTCTTATTTATTATATCTTATTTAAATGGTCTGAATTTAAAAAAATAACCTGTTAATCAAGTTAATCATTTTTTTACAAGTTTTAGATTTTTTTTGTAAATCTTAGATATTGAACTGAAGTTCAAAATAAAAAAATAATATATAAATATTAAAAATATGTCTGTAGAAAAAAATTATTGGACTTTAGAATTAAAAAAAATAATATATAAAAAATAAGTTAAAAATTCATGTACTAAATCTAAAAAAAGTTATATTAAAATCTTAAAAAATAATATTAAATATATATTATGTATATAATATTAAAATTTAAATAAATTTTGTTTTGTGTGAAATAAAATATAATATTAAATATAAACACAATGATAAAAAAAATTGTGTTATATATATATATAATATTAAAATTTAAATAAATTTTGTTTTGTGTGAAATAAAATTATAATATTGAATATAAACAATCCTTTTTACTATTTTTTTTAAAAAAATTTGGGGGGGACCATGGCCACCTTAGGTCCCCCCGTGGATCCGCCACTGTATGTAGTGTGTCACTTCAATTCTCATCACTTCTCAATGAATCGCCAATGTTATCTTCAAAGGAGTAATCATCATCATAACTCCTCGCAAAGCTTTCTGTCACTCAATGCTATACTAATACACTCTTTTAGTAGTATGTTTTTTTTTTAAACCAAAGATAAGCAGACTCGAATCTACCAACTCTTAGGTGAATATAGAGAGATTATGTCATTTGAACTATAGTTCGTTGGCAAAGAAAAAGATACTCTTAATTATATATTAAATGGAATAATTATTTATTAAACTCATTCATATACAAATAATTTTTTTTTAGTTTTGTATCTGTAATATTTTATACCAGTTAGCTTCAAAATTTAATTATATTTTGAATAAATTAATAAAAAATGATATAAATAATTGTTTAAATATAATTGTATTTTAATTTTTCGTTCTATTACGTACACGTTGAGAATAATTTAAAATAAAAGATAATAAACTTGTTGTAACAGCAGCAATACAAATTTTATGGCAGCAATTTTTTGGACTTTGTCAAAATCCGTGACCAGCCAGAACAATAGTGGAAGCACTTGCGAGCAAATAATACAGTGAAAATACTTGAAGGCACCACATCGACAATACTAGAGTAATGGAGGAATTCGATCAAATTTTTCTGAGTATGTGGTGTAAAGGTCGTCCTGTGTTAAGTGAGGGAATGAATTTTTTTGTTAGTGTCGATTTGTTTGTTCAGCCCATAATAAAAAAAATAATAATAAATAAATTTAATTTACCTGATAACTTTTGATAATAAGTTAATTTTTAAAGAGTGTTGCACTCCCTACTTTATCTGGAGTGTACTAATACTACAAATATCATAAAAAGAGTCAATTATTTTGTAATTATATGAAAAATTCAAAATAAATTTTTTTATTAAATAATTATTTAGTAATACTTACAAAAAGAGAAAGAGATTATGTTTTCTTTTAAAAAAAAGTACAATAAAAAAATAAAGTTCTAATCAAATGTACAAGAAGATAACAAACTCACATATCATGATTCAACAATGATTGAGAATAGCCACCACTTTCAATTATATTCCAACCAAATTAGTCACAAAACTAAAGATTCCAACCAAAAATTATTAGTGGCTGCTTTTGGCTTTTGATTCCATGCAGCAACCTGTCCACATGCATGCATCTGATGATATGCTATATACCACCACCAGAGAAGCCAAATTACCAAAAACCCCTTCCCGTTTATTCCTTATAAATTTGAAGCAAGCTAGCTACAACCAAAATATCTCATTACATACAACACATACAATCACTAAGCTAGTGCGTGTGTGTGTTTGAGATATAACAAAGAAATTTGGCCGTACAAACGAAATAAGTAGATACCATGGCACCATCATTAGTAGCAACTTATTCCGTTGATCCAAAAGAAACCAACTTCATCAACAAAAGTTACCAAACTACCCACATCTTCAAATCAAAATTACCAGACATACCCATCAACAATACCATTCCTCTCCACACTTATTCCTTTCAAAAACTCCCCCAAGTCTCCAACCGCCCCTGTCTCATCACCAGCGATGGTAAGGAGTACACCTATGCTGATGTCCACCGCGCTTCTAGAAGCTTGGCCATGGGCCTTTTCAACCTTGGAATCCGCAAAGGTGACATCATAATGATCCTACTCCCAAACTCTCCGGAATTCGTGTTCTCCTTTTGGGCTGCTTCTATGCTCGGCGCAGCTTCAACCCTTGCCAATCCTTCTTACACATCTCTTGAAATCACGAAGCAGCTCAAAGCCACCAAGGCCAAAATCGTCATCACACATGCCATGCACGTGCACAAGCTCAAACAAGAACAACAAGAAGAAAACACATTCACAGTAATATTTATACCATATACATTTTTTTTATCAAGTATTATTATCTTTTTTTTTCGTTTAAAATTGTGGTGTTTTTGTATTTATACAATATAGGTGATAACTGTGGACAAGCCACCAGAGAAGTGCATGAGTTTCTCGACGGTTTCCAGAAATGAAGGAAAGCTGCCAGAGGTGGATATTAACCCTGATGACATGGTGACACTGCCATTTTCCTCCGGCACGACGGGGTTATCAAAGGGTGTGGTTCTAACACACCGGAGTCTGGTAACAAACGTGGCTCAGCAGGTGGAGGGAGAGAACCCTAACTTGCACCTCAAGGAAGAGGATGTAGTGCTTTGTGTGCTACCGTTGTTTCACATTTACGCACTACACTGTGTGATGTTATGCTCTATGAGAGTAGGGTGTAGGGTGTTGCTTATGGAGAAGTTTGAGATGAGGACGATGCTGGAACTTGTGGAGAAGCACAGGGTTTCAGTAGTGATGGCAGTGCCGCCGTTGGTGGTGGCACTGTCAAAGAACCCTGCGGTGGAGGAGTATGAGCTTAGCTCCATCAGGATGGTGATGTCTGGAGGTGCCTCTCTTGCAAATGACATCGAGGAGGCTTTCCATAGTAGGTTGCCTCAAGCAATCCTTCGACAGGTACACAAATAATATTAGAGTCGTTTTAGTATGATTATATATTTATATTACAGTGATTTGATAATTATAGTATTTTAAAAAATACTATTAAAATTAAAATAAAGTTTTTTTTTATTGATAAACAATGATTTTTAATAAATATTGTTAAGAAAAAATGTTATCAAAATATAAGAAATATAACTTTAATTTTAATAATACTTGCATGTTTTTTCAGGCTTTAGGAATGACAGAATCTGGACCAGTGATATCAATGTCATTAACTTTTGCAAAGTATCCAATGACAACTAAATCAGGATCGTGTGGCAGTGTCATTAGAAATGCAGAAATGAAGATCATTGACCCTCTAACTGGCTCTTCTCTCCCTCGTAATATGTCGGGTGAAATTTGCATCCGAGGTCAACAAATCATGAAAGGTATATATTATTGTAAAAATAATCTTTTGTATATCAAAAAATTAGTCATCTGAACAAAAATATATTCAATTCACATCATCAAATCAATTTTACAATTAATCAAACTTAACTTATACTTATGACATAGAAAATGAAAACATGATATAAAAGAGAATAATTATGCTATGTTAGATATATATTAAAATTTGTCACTAAAACTAATTAGTATAAAATAAACATGAAAAATATAAATTACAATTGTGCTTAATTTCATGTTTTTTTCATTAACACGTGATACTTTATGATTAAACAATTAATGTAACAAATATATATATTGTGTAGGATACCTGAATAATGAGAAGGCGACAGCAGAAGCAATTGATAAAGAGGGATGGCTTCATACAGGTGATATTGGGTATGTGGATGATGATGATGAGCTTTTCGTTGTTGATAGACTCAAGGAGCTCATCAAATTCAAAGGCTTTCAGGTTGCTCCGGTAGAACTTGAAGTCCTTCTTATGACCCACCCTTCCATTCAAGATGCAGCTGTTGTCCCGTAAGTATATATAATTATATATATGTATCATCATTGAAATTAATTAAGCTAGCTATTAGCTATTAATAATAATTATTAAATGGTTTGTTGCACATACATGCATATATAGGCAAAAAGATGATGTAGCTGGTGAAGTACCAGTTGCTTTTGTGGTGAGGTCATCAAATGATCCTATTACTGAGGATGCTATAAAGGACTTTATAGCTAAACAGGTAAATTATATAATATATATATTTATACCTAATTAATTTAGTTGTATTTGATAAGAAGATAATTAATTAATAAGATAATGCATGACATATTTTAATTTAATTTGTTGTGAACAGGTAGTATTTTACAAGAGGCTACATAAAGTAATTTTCATTGACGCAATCCCAAAATCTTCAATCGGCAAGATATTAAGAAAAGAACTCAAAGCAAAGCTCGCTAGCTACCATTAGCTAATTCGCTGCATTTAATTTGTTTCTTATTCTATATACAAAGTCAATGATGATGCCAATGTGTCTTTGTATGTTTTATTCCCTATGATGGATTGAAGATTATATGATTATTATAAGAAGTTGATCGATCAACATATTTAATTGTTTAAATAAATACTGAGAGTTTAAATTTTTGTCATATATATAGTAAATTATTGGTCAATAATACACTTTTAAATAATATCCATTAAAATATACAATTGGTTTATAATATTTGTCATGTAAATCGGTTAATTCCTCTATAAATTTTGACTAAACTTTTTTTTTTTAAAAGAAAGAAAAAAAGCAATTGAGTAACCTAAATATCAAGGATTGGTTATAAAATTATTTAAAAATATCGCTATTAATAACTAATTTATTATGTTTATATTTCATTGTTTATTATTCCCTGCCTAATTTATTATGTTTATATATTCTTCATGAAACAAAAAGGATTAATTAATTAAAATGTGGTAAAACACTAAAACATGCAGATAGACATTTGCTGGCTTTTTTATTTATATATGCATGAGAAAATTATTTATTTTCAAAATACGCATGAATTGAAAGTGTTCTCAAAATGAGCAGTTTCATTTCAAGGCACACATCCTCCAAAAGAAATTACTCACTATTTTAGCCCTGGTGCACGCGAGACCACATCTCAACTCCACCAACCACTAAATGGAGCTCCCATTCCCATATAAGCCTTATTTGCCTTAGGAACATCACACTATTTCCAAGTTTATTCTATTTGAGCACATTCTCACAGCCATCGGGTTACATTTCTTTTATCTTTCACTGTGTTATCATTTTTGTACATTTTTTATTTTTAACCCAAATTGTCTCTAACTCATATATTCAATCGTGTTCCTTTATTTATTTATTTATTTATTATATTCTGTTTAAATTTTGATACGATTTTTTATAAATATGATTAAAAAAATGAGATATTTTTATCTTTAAAATTTGATTATTTTTTGTTAAGTATATCTTTTTTATCAACAACCAATAATACTTTTATAAAAAAATAAAAATAAAAATTTTATCAATTTTGGGTATATTTTTTAAATAATTATATAAATATTCCTATAAAATTTTGAATCAAATACATAAACAATTTGTCCAATACAAAAAACGTTTGTCACTTATTTAAAAATAATATCCTTTTGAGTATTTTTATTATATTTTTAAATAATTTAAAAATATTTTTATTAATAACCATTTTTATCAACACTAGGATAATTCTAATATATTTTGTGTGATTTACCCATAAAATTAACACATATCTAATCTTTTACTATTAACGGTGTAGCTTTGGGATTTTCTTCTAATCAGTAGTGGTTAATGGATTTTTTTTCCGTCCCTCTTGTCCTCTTCTTCAACTCATAAGTCATAACATACAACATTTGTACCTTCCTAACATATATATATTGTTATCTCTTCATGGTTTATGGGTATTTTTAAGGGCAAATTCTCTGGTATGGACGGGAACAAACATCCATATGTATGGATCCGACGTGGCATGGAGTATATGTTGTGACTCCTGGCTTCGTTCTTCTGTGGACTGTGCACTTAAAAGTCTAGCAGCGCAGGTTGTAGCAGATGATTATCAGAGTGTGTCGGCTGTTTACATTCAAAAAGTTAATGTGAGTGTGCGATTATGGGATTTTTGGGAAGTGGGCTGAAATTGTTTGGGTTTCTTAATTGTTTTTGGGCTTTTTTCAGATTCATGAGATTTTTCTGTTTCTCATAACAGTCAAAGAAGAATGATAACCAAGTTGGGTTGGTGTAGTGGTTAGCTTACTAGTCCGCTTAAGCAAGTGTCGGGAGTTCGAATCACGCCTTGTGCATGCAGCAACCCATTGACCAACGGACAAGCCTTTAAATGGAACTCAGTACCGCGACGGATTAGTTCTTAACCTGCCGGGTTAGGAGATACTGTGGGAAACCAAAAAAAATGATATGGAAGTTGAAGGGGAAAAAAAGGACTGGTCCAGGTAAAGATCGAAACAGAAAATAGGATGGATATGAAGTTTTGGATGGAAGAGGATTAATGGAGTCTCTGGCACGCACAGTAATGAGTTCTTCCATTTTGCGTGCACCAAGACTGAAATGGTGACTAATTTCGTTTCATGAATGCTTGACGTGAAATGGAGCTGTGCATTTTGAGAACACTTTCTATTCATGCACATTTTGGAAATAAGCGTATATAAATAAAAAAGCCGACATTTTTATAAAGAAAAATATTGCGTTGTCTTAAAAAAAGATGTGGATGTATCTGTCTTATTTTAATTGCACTTTAGCTTGTTGAGCTCATCACAATTGTTAAGGGCCATTTTTCTCTTAGTGAGTGAAGGAAAGGGTATTTTGTTGGTTAATCCAATTAATATACAATTAACTGAATGTTAACTTTCACCTTTCAGTTATTTCAAGAGATTATAATTTGCTCAACTAAGTAATTAAGTTTATATTCCATTAATGTAAACTCCTATAAATCTTTATTTAATTTCAGTTTTGAGAAAAGAAAGGCAAAAACTTAATTAGAACAAAAAATGACTAAGCCAGAATCACCTTTTTTCACTCTCTTGTTCACAATTTCATTGCTGATGCATGCTCAGTCTTCTTACAAACAGGTATATTAGTACAAGCTATTTTCAATTTAGTGTATACAATAATTAACAATAAATGCAACAATCATAAAGTGTTGTATGTATATGCAGATCTATATTGTGTATATGGGGGAGAAGAACAATAATAACTGGGATGAATTCTCCACACAATCATTGCATCATTCCATGCTATTAGAGGTTCATGAAAGGTTATAAAATTTTCTTATGTACCTATCAATAATTAATAAATTTAAAAGTTTGTTTCCCTAATATAATTTTAGATTAGATATTTTGATTTTTAATAAATTTATATTATTCTAAAAGTTTATGAGAATTATTTTCGTCAAATAAATTGGTCACTTCATCAGTATTAATAAAATTTTTAATATACATGGACAAATAAATTTTTAATCAATTTTGTTATAAAATAATTAGATAAAAAATATCATTGTAAGATAAACTAGTCTTCGAAAAAAGAATTAATCTGAAAACTTTTATATTAATAAAAAGACAAAATTTTATATCTAAATTTTTTTAAGAACCAAGTTGGGTGCTTACACTAAAAGTTATTATAAGATGCTATATTTATAATTATGATACAAATATTCCAAAAGCTTTCATTATTCAATATATTGTTATTGAGAAAGTTTAGCACTTGAAAATTGTGATTGTAGCATTGATGCAGCAAAGGAGTCATTGATTTACAGTTATGGAAGAAGCTTTAATGGATTTGCAGCTATGCTATCTGAAGAAGAAGCTGCCATAATTTCTGGTAAACTTGTCATTAAATTTAAGAATTAAGACAGAAAATGCATACAAGCTTACTCATTGATTTACTCAAAAAAAAAATGATTTACTAATATCATATTTTATGTGTAGATATGGAAGAGGTAGTGTCAGTTTTTCCAAACCTAGGATTGGAGCTTCAAACAACAAGATCATGGGATTTCATGGAATTCACTGATGATGCATCCAAACTTACACCTCCTTTTGATGGAAGAAACATCATCATTGGAATGTTTGACACAGGTCAACAACTCAATATTCCTTCTATTTCAAAGTATACTAATTTGTTACATTGACTAATCAAATCGATTTGAAACAGAAATAGTAGTACTAATAAGATTATTCCATTTGGATTGTGTCATGAACTTGAAGGAATTTGGCCTGAATCCGAAAGCTTTAATGATGAAGGACTAGGTCCACCACCTAAAAAATGGAGAGGAAAGTGCCAAACAGAACATAACTTCACCTGCAATAAGTATTAAGCACTTTTCTTCATTTTGGTTTTCTAAGATAACATTGGAGTTTGAACAATCAAATTGTGACAAACTGAAAAATGAATGTGAAATGCTGACAGTAAGATCATTGGAGCCCGGTATTATCAAAGCTTTGGTCTTGAAGAGCAATTTAAATCAGCAAGAGATGAATCTGGCCATGGAAGCCATGCTGCATCGGTGGCGGCCGGAAGAGAGGTTGTGGGAGCCAATTACTTTGGGCTAGCTAAGGGAACTGCAAAGGGTGGAGCACCTAATGCCAGAATTGCTGTTTACAAAGTGTGTTGGAACATGGCATGCTATGCTGCAGATATCTTAGCTGCTTTTGATGATGCAATTGCAGATGGGGTCGACATTATATCGGCCTCATTCGCAGGATACTTGCAGTCGAGGTTCTTGTTCAATCCAGTAGCAATTGGATCCTTTCATGCTGTGAAGAATGGAATTTTAACCATAGCAGCTGCTGGTAATCAAGGTCCACAAAGAGGAGGTTTAGCTAATCACCCTCCTTGGATACTAACTGTTGCAGCTAGCACCATTTACAGAAAATTTGTGACACCTTTGGTTCTAGGAAATGGAGATGTAATCACAGTAAGTAATTCTTCTTTTTGTTTGTTGTATGATAACAAATTTCTCAACTATTTTTGTATTTTTGTCTTGAGACAATTATCAAACACTCTTGTTTCATTTTGATTACTATTATTTGCATATTGTGATGGTGAATGCCCTTTTTGAAAATCTAAATATTGATGTATATTTTAGAAGAGATTTCAGTTATGGAATAAATGCATTATTAGTTATGAAACTATGCAGGCAAATTCTATCAATACTTACAATGTTAAGAATATATCATATCCTTTGATTTTGGGAGGAGATGCTACAAACTTTTCAGCCAATTACATTCCCAGAGAGTCAAGTCTATGCTTCCCTGGCTCCTTAAATTCAGAGAAAGTTAAAGGAAAAATTGTCCTCTGCGAAAACAGTGAGGGTGGCGCCGGAGTCCAAATGGCAACCGGAGCAGGGGTCATAGCCCCAAATCGACCACAACAGAACTATGCTGAGAATTACCTCTTCCAAACAGCAAGTATCAGTAACAAGGAGATCTCAAAAGTATCACAATACATCAAATCCTCTAAGTAAAATCATACCATTCTTATATTCTATATAAAACTTTGGCATAAAATGAATTTACAATAGTACTAATTATTCAGGTTAGTTTATGCAGTAAACCAAAGGCAAACATAATGTTTAGTGAGACCATGGAGGACAAGGATGCTCCTTATGTAGCAAGTTTCTCAAGTAGAGGCCCCAACATTTTTAATCATGACATTCTCAAGGTATGTAATCATAAAATGGATCACTATATATCTATTTAAAGAAACTCCATGTATTTGGATAATTTAATACCTATGATATGTTAATTTCTCAAATGTAACACTTTATTCAAATTGACAGTTATTTCAATGTTTGATTTGACAGCCTGATCTTTGTGCTCCTGGGGTAAATATTCTTGGAGCATGGTCTCCTATTGCATCACCTTCCATGTTTATTGGAACTGAAGATTTTAGAAGTGTTGAATACAATATTATCTCTGGAACTTCAGTGTCTTGCCCCCATGTTACTGGCGCTGCGGCTTATGTTAAGGCCACTCACCCAACCTGGTCCCCTGCAGCTATCAAGTCTGCACTCATGACCACAGGTATCATCGCCTCATCGATTCCTCGCTTATTTACACACGGATCACTTGTCAAAATGATTATATTCAATGTGTTCTTGAATATAATGCAGCAAATCCTATGGACCCCAAAATGCATGAGTATGAGAAGGAATTTGCATATGGTTCTGGCCATGTTAAACCACTTTATGCAGTGGATCCTGGCCTAGTTTTTAATGCTACTAAAGAAGATTACAGTGACTTCTTCTGCAAGGAAGGTCCTAGAAATGGTTGTAAAAGCACCAAAGCATTGAAACCATGGGATCTAAACTACCCTTCATTGTCACTAGCAGTGAAAGATGGGAATGCAATCAAGGGCAATTTCGTCAGGGCAGTTACAAATGTTGGCATGCCAAAATCAACCTATGATGTTATCATTGATGTGCCACATATTCTCAAAGTCAAGGTGGAACCATCAACTCTTGCATTTTCTAAAGTTGGAGAAGAAAAATTCTTCTTTGTGGAAGTCACAGGGCCAAAGATATCACAGGTTCCAATAATCTCAGGTTCTATAACTTGGGTTCATTTGAATCATATAGTTAGAATTCCAATTGTAGTTTACACTATCCTTCCATGCATGGAATTCAGAAATTCATCATTAAATCAGCACCTTAATTGAGCAAGAAAATCATATCATGTACTATATATTAACCAAATAAGATGGCCACTAGGCCAAGTATATTGTATATTTAAGAAATATAGTCTCCATCGAAGAAGTTTAGCTATGTCAATGTAAAATAATTCTTGTTTGGTGTATCTATCTATCTATCTATCTATCTATATATAGAAGGTGATTCTAGTATGATTATGTTTCGGTGACTATTGTGACTATGATGTTCTATAACAATACTTTTTAAAAAGTGTTGCTTAAAAAAACTGTTACCAAAATATAAAAAGAAAGTGTGAATTTAATTTTAACAATACTTACATGGTGACTTCTCTGGTGGCACAGCATGGGGTGGTTTACCATGACCAAATTTTAACTTACGAATGGTGTCTTTACACGTAACATAAGGAAAGTAGTATGTTAATGTAAAATGCGGTAACTTACACAAATGGTATTTTAAAAAATTTATTTAATAACTATTGTTTGTAACATGGGTTTAGGTTTTGGTATGAAAAAAAAGAATAAAACAAAAACTTTAGATTGTCCAAAAAAATTTACACAGGCTTTTTTTATATAAAACCCAATAATATCAAAATGGAGCAGACAAGAAAGAAAAAAAAGTAACATATAGGGCTTATTAATTTAATTAACGTAAAAAACAAAGATAAGGTTAAGTTAAAAAAATACAACAAAGGCAATTCATAATTAACATATTAATGGATTAGTTAATTATAGCCTTTATTAATTTAAAACTCTTAGAATTTGAGTTATATTTTTCAAATTAAATAGACGTGATAAAAAATGTTGGACTAAAAATTAAAATTAAAATTTAATTTAACAGATATTAAAATACCGGCATATTACATTTCAAAAAAATTAGAACACATTATAAGCATTAATTTTAAATAATATTAGCGGCTCGTTGATAGTTATTAACGACTTTTCTACAATTTTAGGTATAATTTTTTTTAAATATTTATTTAAATAATTAATTTTTTTTCAATAGTTATACAAGATAGATAAATTAAAGGAACAAAAGTTTATAAATGATTAATAGAATTAGTATGTTTAATTTTAAGTGAATTTTTTACTCATCATATTACCGAATTATATCATTTTAGCTAACTAAATTTTATCTTTTTAATTAACTCAAATGTATTTAACCAAATTTTAATTTATCATTTTGTTAAGAATTTTAATTTATAGTAATTGTAATATAAGTAACAGAAATACGTTAATTATAAATTACGTTTGTTGTATTTTTTAATTTAACCTTATCTTTTTTCAAACTTAAATAAGTCCTATACGTTGATTAAATTTACACCTTCTAACTCTTTTTTTCTTTTTTATTGTCTGCTCTATTTTAATATTTTTGAGTTTTATATAAAAAAGGCTGTGTAATTTTTTTTGGACAATCTAAAGTTTTTGTTTTATTCTTTTTTTTTTCAAACCAAAACCTAAATCCATGTTACAAACTATAATTATTAAATGGCAAATTTCCTAAAATACCATTGCGTTAAGAAGATACCACTTTTCTTATGCTACGTGTAAAGACACCATTCGCAGGTCAAAACTTGGCCATGGTAAGCCACTTTATACTGTGCCACCAGAGAAGTCAACTATATGCTATGGTAATTATGGTAGCTACACAACTTTTACAATATTTAAAAAATTTTGTTAAAATTAAAGTAACCCTTTTTCAATAAGTAAAAAATATTACAAAAATATAAAAAAAAGCGTCACTAAGTTTTAGTAACACTTTTTAAGTGTTGTTAAATTAAAATCGTATAGGCATGATATAGTTACCATAATAATAACCACCGTATATTTATAATATGACGTAGTGTACTTTCGGAATAAAGAAAATATTTCTTATTTTCAGCCATTAATTTCTCTTCGCTCCATAATTTGTGCATACCGAAACTAGTCACTAGAATTTTCAATCGAAAATATTGCTTATGCTTTGACCTATGGACTTTGAACACATTGCTGCTGAAGAAATGCCGAGTAAGATGTGGGACTTAGACAAAAAGGACTATGTCCACAAAAGTTATGCAAAAATAACATTTTTCCCTATGTTTTTGTTTCCATTTTACATTAAGTTACAAGCATTTATTTTAGATCATTACACTAGTAAGTAGTAACCTCTAACACATATCACTTTCTACCTTTGATTGTTCATGTAATGGACTTAGTAAGTTTTGTGATGCTGCTTCTTCTTCTTTTGACTTGCACCACTCTTTATTCTCTCCATTATCTAAATGTAAGAAGAAGCAAAGCAAACTATAAGCTTCCACCAGGACCTTCTCCTCTTCCCATCATTGGAAACCTACATGAACTTGGAAATAAACCCCACCATTCTTCAGCCATTCTTGCAAAGATTCATGGCCCCATAATGACTTTGAAGTTGGGACAATTAACCACCATAGTGATCTCTTCAGCTGAAATGGCCAAAATGGTGCTCCAAACCTATGATCAGTTCTTATCGAATCGCACCGTTCCGGAGGCAGCAAGAATTCACAATCACCATATTCATAGCATTGCCTTCATGCCTATGACACCTCTTTGGAGATCCCTTAGGAAGATATGCAACAATCAGTTATTCGCCAACAAGACTATTGACGCGAGGCAAGACTTGCGTCGCAAGAAAGTTCAAGAACTCCTTGGGGAGATCCATCAAAGTAGCCAAATTGGAGAAGGAGTGGATGTTGGAGAAGCAGCTTTCAAGACTACAATAAATTTATTGTCCAACACAATTTTTTCAATGGATTTGGTTCAATCTTCAGGTTCTGCTGCACGGTTCAAGGATTTAGTTGCCAATATCACCAAAGAGAGTGGAAAACCAAACTTGGCTGATTATTTTCCAGCCTTGAGAATGGTTGATCCACAAAGAATTAAAGCACACAATGCCATTTATGCTGGGAAGTTATTGGATATCTTCCATGACTTGATTTACCAAAGGAAGAAGTTGATACTGAAAACAGGTTCTGACACCAATAAGGACATGTTAGAAGCTCTTCTTAACATTTCTCAAGAGAATAGCAAAGAGATGGACAAAATAAATATTGAACATTTAATGCTGGTATAAGCTCTCTTCTCATACTTTCTTTACTCAATTCAACTACAGCTATATCAATTATGAATGTGATTGTATACTTACATATTTTGATTTTACAATTTATTTCTTACTTGGTGACTTGGATTTTCATTGCTAGACATTATTTGTTGCTGGAACAGATACAATCACATCTACATTAGAATGGGCAATGACTGAATTACTCAGCAATCCAAACACTATGACAAAGGCTAAAAGGGAGCTTGAAGAAACAATTGGTAAGGGAAACCAAGTTGAGGAATCAGACATAGCAAGATTACCATATTTACAAGCAATATTGAAAGAGACATTTCGTTTGCACCCTTCAGTGCCTTTTTTGATCCCAAGAAAAGCTGACACTGATGTAGAAATCAATGGCTATACCATACCAAAAGGTTCACAAGTGCTAATCAATGTTTATGCTATTGGAAGGGATTCAAATGTATGGAAGAATGACACAAATTTGTTCTCACCAGAGAGGTTCTTGGGAGTAGAAACTGATGTTAGAGGGAGGCATTTTGAGTTGATACCATTTGGTGCTGGTAGAAGAATATGTCCTGGTTTAACATATGCTATGAGGATTTTGTTCTTGATGTTAGGTTCATTGGTTAATTGTTTTGATTGGAAGCTTGAAAATGATTCAAAAGCTGAGGATATTGATATGGAAGAAGAATTTGGAATAACATTAAGAAAGTGTAAACCCCTTAGATCCATTCCAATCAAAGTAAATAACTAATCTCTTTACCTTGAAGGAAATTAAAACTTTGTTGTTTTTGCACTTTCCTATATCCTTTCATATAATGATGCTGACAAAGACCTTTGATTATAATATTTTTCTTGTTAAGTGGACATGTACTTTTTGAGGCTTTAATATTTGGGTGAAAATCTTAAGTACTCTATATTTGAGGATTGTACCTCCACATGAATGTCAGCAAGGCTACGTTTGTTTTTAAAAACAAAACATGACAAGACATTGAGAATATGATATAACAAGATATTAATAGACAGAGATATAAAATTGTGTTTTTATATTTTGTTTGGTGATAAATTAGAACAAATTATGAAAATTTAATTTATTCTCATTTTTTTCATTCAAAAAATTTGAGATGAAAAATATAATAATAAAAAAATATAATTATGAAAAATTAACAAAAATAATGAAAAAAAGAATGAAAAATAAGTTGTGACTCTTGTTAGTGTTCCTGTGTAGGGGTGTTCAAATTCAAACCGATCCAAATTAAACCGTTCATTCAATCCAATTCGAACCGAAAATCGATTAAAACCGCACTAATTCAGATTTGATTGGATTCTATTTTTTGTAAACCGCTGGATCGGATCGGATTTCGGATCTACTTTTCATAACCGATCCAAACCAATCCAAACCGCACAATGTGTTATAATATTATTATTTTATTATTATATTTACAATTATACTTATAACATGTTCAATTATTTATACATTTTTATATCTTTTTAATAGGAAAAAGATTGGTAACCAAAAAATTTCAACCATAATTAGTCAAAACTTTCTATAATATACTTTATTTACATCATTTAATAACAATTTTATTTTTTAGCCCACTCTCTTATTATTCTACTTATCATTCCACTTATCATATTCTTATCAACTCCACTTATTAATAAGATTAATTATAATATCATATCTCTTATTATTAGGCATTCTTGTAATCAATACTTAATATTTCCTTTTATAATTTGATTTTTATATTTGAGAATAAAATAAAAATGATTATATGATATTAATTGTCCTAAGACACACGTAATAGCATATATAGTTCCTCTGATATGTTCATATAAAGATTAATAATAATAATTAATAACGGTTATGATTTATCATTGTAATTGATTCTTACTTTATTCTTTTGCCTAATTGAAATATGATAATATCACATCAATTCAATAATTGTAATTAATTATTATCATATATGCTTTTTTATTTTATTATTATTATCATTATCATTTTTTACTGTAATTAATTTTCTTTTATTTTAAGCCATTTATCATCATTCAATAGAGAGATACAAAATCTGTTACTCTAATATGATTTTGTTTCCGTTAATTCAATTATTTTCATTCAAAATTCACAACTCTAATATCATTGCGAGCACAATTAGAATAGGTCAAGGAATTTAATAAGAAATCATCTTTATCATTACAAATAGTATGTCATTTGAATTCGACTTTAATACGGTACCTATGGTAGAAAGTGTTGAAGAATTTGAACAACAGATGGACTCACCCGACGAGGTTATTGCCAGTCAATCAATTTTCGAGAATATAAAAAACTACACTAGTTTTGATGAGGTATGATAAAAACTGTTTTAACTTTTTTTGTGTGTTTTTATGTGCATTTATAATTATATTGTACTAACTAAGTTCATACACATAACATTCATACGTTTATATACATAACATCCATAATTACATACAATTAACATCTATAAATTAAATTCATGTTTATTAGATATTACATCCATACACATATAATTTTCTAGTTATTGCATAAGTAACTATAAAATTAACACAGATATTTTTAAATTTTATCATAATTGAATTTAAAAAAAATATCAAATTCTTAAATTAATTTATTTAATTGATAAATTTACTCATAATATCCATAGATTCATACACATAACATCCGTTATTTCATGTTAATAACATCCATAATTTGTACTCATAATATTCATAATTTCATACCTATATGATGTCTATAATTAATAAATTTTTATAATTAATATTATCAAATTTTAAAATATACGTCTTATTGTATTTTTCAAATTATCTCATATGTGTACTAATAGGTCATGATTTTAATTATTTTAATATTTTTATTTAATATTCATATGTATGTTTATTTATTGATTTTAATATGATGAGTTAATAATTATTATTTTTAAAAATTTATTTTTTAATTTTTATTTATATTTTATGTTTTATTTTTTAATAGTCTATATGTAAAATATAAGTTGTTAAAAATTTTTAATTTAATTTTCATAATTTTTGCAAAGAATTATTGTATTATAATGGATAATAATGTGATTGAGAGATATTAGAGATTTGATTTGAGAGAAACTGAAATGATTTTGGAAAAAACATTAATAACTCCAAACAGCAAAATAGTAGGTGATAAGGAGGATAAGTGATAAGAAAGTGTATATCACTTACTTATCAAGAGAATGTGAATTTTTATGTGACATTTCTATGTTGTAATTATTTTTTGGTTACCTAGCATCACCCTTTTAATATATTGTTGAGACTTGTTATGTCATTGTTGATTATTTAAAATTTAATGTTTGAGACTTGTTATATGTATTTAATTTTTTAATTTATAAAACCGCAAATCCAATCCAATCCAAACCGCTTGAAATTGGATCAGATCAGATCGGATTTTTTTTAGCATACAATCCAAACCGCACCACGAACACCCCTATCCCTTTGTCCTTTATGTCAGGATGGATATAAAATACACTAATTTAGTGTCTCTGGACATATTGTCTCTGTCCATGTCTCCTTTCCCAAATATGCTTTTGTATTTCTGTATCCACGTGTCAGTGTCCTGTAAACAAACGCAGCAGCCCAATAGAACACTTAAAAGCAAGAAACAAAATGAACAATAAAAGAAGTGATTATAAGAACTATTTCTCCATGGCCAAGTGTGGTAGAACATGTCAACTTAGATTCAAAAGTGATTATGATTCGCAAATTTTCATTCATTTCCACATGAAAAATGAAAAAAGAGGTTAAAATTTTAATTAAGTAATTATTTGTGAGATCACAAGAGAAATAAAGTCTTAAAATTAGAATATTTTTAAAGGGAGATTCAATAATTTCGAAATTCAAATAATTTTTTACATAAAAATGTATTAGTAAGATTCTTTTAGTCTTCTATTGATGTGTGATACTCTATTCCAATTTAGTATAACGATTTTGTATGAGATGATAAATATAATTTATTTTTATAAAAGACATTTGTGAAATATTTATTTTTAATATACTTAGTTATTTTTTCAATAAAAGTTCTCTGACCATTTTCAAAATTGTTACAATAAATCAAAATACAAAGCATTACATATTAGAAAAAATCGTCTTACCAACATATTTTTATATTCAAAGAACGTTTTTCACTTCAGCATCATCAAATCTTTTTTTTAATATATGAAAGAGGGAAGCAGTGATTACTTAATTTGGTAAAAAAAAAAACCATTTATTTGTCTAACTATATGGCCTTATAATTATGTAAAATAATACATGTATAATAAAGGAAGCCATAATTAAGATTGTAAGCAAGTCTCACAACTATAGAGGTGATTTTATTTGTGACTAATTAAAATTTTCTTTTTTGTGTGAGTTCAAAAATAACAATTTTTTTTGTAGAATTTTACAATAAATGAATTCAACCAAAATTAACAGTTTAATAGATTTTAAATGTTAGTTGGTGAATTTTTTTTTTTCTTTTGTCAATTAGGTCTTGTAACATGTTTAAGGTTTGTTAAGCCGTGGCCGGGTCGGATCCCCAAATCCAAACCGAATCCTTACCCGCCACTCCGTGTTTGCTGTGCAAGAAAAGCAAAAACTCGGAAACCCTACCAAAACCCCTGAAATGAAAAACCGAAAGCTCTCTTCTTTTTTCATTCCCATGGAAGCTAACACTTAAAAACCTCATCTTTTTGTGTTAAACCTTCTTCCCCCTTTTTGCTTTTCATTCTCATTTTCCGAATTATCGAACAAAATGGCGAAAACAACCTATGCGGCGGGTTTGTTGTCAGCCATAGCAGCCGCAGCTGGTTTCTCTCAAAACCACACTGCTTCTTATGCTGATGGCCTTCACCAACCTTCCCCAACAACCGCCACAACCGCCTCCTCCTTCCGATGGAAAATCGCCGCCGGAGGCGCCGCCGCCGCAGCCTAAGGTTCGAAATGACCATCCTAGGACCACTTCTGCTGGGTTTGATCCTGAGGCTCTGGAGAGAGGTGTCAAGGCACTCAAGGAGATTTCCTCATCTCCCCATGGCAAAAAGGTTCGGACTTTGCACTGGGGGTGTTTGTTATAATGCCCTTTTTTTTAATTTTAATCTGGCTTTTATGTAGTTGTTTATGTAATTGATATGTTGTGTTTTTTGTCTTTAAAAAAAGGTTTTTGATGTTATAAAAAAACAAGAGGAGACAAAGCAAGCTGAATTGGCTGCAAAGGTGGCAGAGTTTAAGGAAATGAAAGCACAACACGAAATTGTAAGTTGATCATCGTGACGTGTTCTAGTTTACTTTATTTTAATTGGAATGATTAATGTTTAGGTATAGTAAACTGAAGCTGTCTGTGATAGTTGAATATTCATGTTTAATCTTTTGCTTTGTCCTTTGTTTTGTGTGTATTTTGTTATTTGCTTGTATCGCAGGAGAGACAAAGGATTATATATGATGAACAAAAAAAGCTATCCCAGCATCAAGCACAAACTAAATCCCAGATTGCTAAATATGAGGATGAATTGGCAAGGAAGAGGATGCAGGTATTAAACCTTCTGAAATTCGGGGAATTTATATGTGTTTATTTTATGTGGTGATGCAGTGTTTCTCATTATTTTATTGTTATTGTCAGGCAGAAAATGAGTACCAGAGAGCTAGGAATCAAGAGTTAGTAAAAATGCAAGAAGAATCATCAATCAGACAGGAGCAAGCTCGACGTGCAACAGAAGAACAGATTCAAGCACAACGGAGGCAAACTGAAAGAGAGAAGGCTGAGATCGAACGTGAAACAATCAGAGTAAGGGCTATGGCAGAAGCGGAAGGAAGAGCACATGAAGCAAAGCTAGCTGAAGAGGTCAACAGGCGAATGCTAGTAGATCGTGCTAATGCAGAGCGAGAAAAATGGGTCGCTGCCATCAATACTACTTTTGAACATATTGGAGGTACATTTCCCCCAGATGCATGAATGTCTCTGTGCATTTGTGGTTTTAGATTTATAGACTACTTATAACCCTGAACATGAACACTTGATATATCTTCCGCAGGGGGATTGAAAGCCATTCTAACAGATCAAAACAAGTTGGTTGTAGCAGTTGGTGGAGTGACTGCCCTGGCAGCTGGGGTCTACACAACGAGGTATAGATCATTCAGCAAACTTGGAATGTGCAATTAATTCCTCATAAATTTAATGATCCCTTTTAGGATTTCTTAGAAGCTTACAGTTGGCATGGCATGCATTGCACGTCTGTTTCCATCTGCTCAATTAGTAAAATTTCTTTACCATGCTCCTTTGTTTTATTCTTTTTCTAAAACTCAACCTAAACTGGTCAATCTGTCTCACCGAATGGTTGACTGATGGATTTTGGCCTTGGTTTCATGATGCCAATTGTCAGTTACCACTTATCAATATATTAGCTAAGAACGAAAAAACTCCCAAATATTATTATTTTACTGATGAAAGATGAATCTTTTTCTCTGCTTCAATGTTGTAAGGCCAAAACTTGACATGTGAAGCATAGGTACTATGGTATGTATTTCAGCTAAAGGTTTTCCTCTGTGGATGCATTTGGTACTATACCGTTTCTGTGTGTAGTTGCAGATATTTTTACCTTCATCAGGAAGTTTGAAGTTTGACTTGGGAGCTTTAGAAACATGTTTAAATATCTCTTTATATTAGATATAATACTCACACAAATGCAGAAATACTTAGAGCTGGTGTAGGTCTTAAATTAATACCTTTGTGATATTGCACAGCCTTCACTTTTAGATATCATCAACCTTAAGTACTTCTGTTTTTATTTTTTATTTTTTTTTCCCACTTTCCACATCAATGGATTCCTTCTTTCTCATAGTAACTTGTAACGTACTGTCATCTGCATGCTAGGTCTTAGTAATATTCATAATGACTTAAGATATGATTTTTTAAGTTGCTGTCACTGAAGTAATGGCTTGTGCTGGTCATTCTTGTTCAATACAGGGAAGGTGCACGGGTTATTTGGGGATATGTGGATAGAATTTTGGGACAACCATCATTGATCCGAGAGTCATCCAGAGGGAAATACCCTTGGTCTGGTGTGTTTTCCCGGGCCATGAGCTCCCTGTCTCGTCGTAGTGATGCAACTTCGAAAAATGGAAATGGTTTTGGTGATGTAATTTTGCATCCTTCACTTCAAAAACGGATTGAGCAGCTGTCATCTGCAACGGCAAATACAAAAGCACATCAAGCACCATTCAGAAACATGCTTTTCTATGGCCCTCCAGGAACTGGGAAGACAATGGCTGCTAGAGAATTGGCTCGTAAATCTGTATGATATTTTACTCGTAACTATATTTGTCATCCTATTGAAGTGTTAAATATCATCTACTTTTCTCATCCATAGGTCACAAGAAATAAGTTGACTTTCTGTGCTCATTATTTTATCCCCTGGAATTCTTTCCTTTTGAATTAATTGTGGTTTTCTGTTTCTCTTTCAATTTTATGTAGGGGTTAGATTATGCATTGATGACTGGAGGAGATGTTGCTCCACTGGGATCACAGGCTGTAACAAAAATACACCAGTTGTTTGATTGGGCTAAGAAATCAAAAAAGGGTTTATTGCTTTTCATTGATGAAGCCGATGCATTTCTGTGCGAGTAAGCAATGCTGCTTCCAACTTCAATTAATTATTTTTCCTAATGTCTATAGCCACATAAATGTGTCCAGTTTGCAAGAGAATACTGTTTTTGTCTTTCTTTTTTTAAGTGAGCAGAAGATTTGGTAGAGGGAGATTATTAGTTATTATCATTGTTTTCCTGACAATTGTTTGCACTCAATCAACTTTGCAGGCGGAACAAGACCTATATGAGTGAAGCACAAAGAAGTGCACTAAATGCTCTTCTCTTCCGAACTGGTGACCAGTCTAAAGACATAGTCCTTGCACTTGCCACAAATCGACCAGGTGATCTTGATTCAGCTGTGGCAGATCGAATTGATGAGGTCTTGGAATTCCCCTTACCTGGGGAAGGAGAGCGCTTTAAACTTCTTAAGCTCTATTTGGACAAGTACATAGCCCAAGCCGGATCGAGGAAGTCGGGTTCAATTCAAAGCTTGTTCAAAGGAAACCCGCAAAAGATAGAAATTAAAGGATTGACTGATGATATCATAAAGGAAGCGGCAGCTAAAACCGAAGGATTTTCTGGAAGGGAGATAGCAAAACTGATGGCAAGTGTTCAAGCTGCTGTATATGGGAGCGAGAACTGTGTGCTTGACCCAAGCCTGTTCCGCGAAGTGGTAGATTACAAAGTTGCAGAGCATCAACAGAGAAGAAAGTTGGCAGGTGCTGATAAAGCTAGTGCTTGAGAGGATGTTCATTATCTTAGATTGTGCCATGAAGCCTTCTATTGTTGGTGTAAGCCTTAGTTTGTATGCAAATTTTAGCTCACATAAAGGGGGTTGACCCGCCATTTTATTCATTGATTATCCCCAACGACAAGAGGGAGATTTTGGAATTTGAGTGTAGTCGAGTTTAATTTTACCGACTGATAATTATCCTTAATAGTTCGTATCCAACTTTAACTACCGATATTGTTCTCTCCTGGTCCTGGCTATGGATAATAAATGGAGGTTGCAGACAGCCCTTGATGCTTGAGTTTTATTTCTTGAAAATATTATGACTTGCCATTTACATAGTGATCACACTATTTGCATACATTTGGGGATGAAGGATCAACAAACTAATCCATATTTGCATAATAAAATTTTCAAGACTTATATCATCCGAGTTACAAATTCAATAGTGGAATTTTGCATTTTTTGTTTGTTCATATAATTTATAAGGTAATAAATTCAGAACTATTCTGATCGAGACCTAATTCTTTCATATTACTACAGTTATGTGAATAATGGCATGAAGATCTCTTACAAACTTTTTTAACCCACCATAGGAGCTTTTCCCAACCTAGGAATCACAAGATGAAAAATTGATCACTGAATGAAAATGTACGTCCATTCTTAAGCAAATTAAATAGCTCTGCAAATCACAAAGTGACAGCATCCCATCACTACTAGCAGATAGTGACATGAACAACCTTGTATTTTTTTTATTTAACATATTGTAACAAAGAAGTATCCTTGTAGCATTTAGTCGGGAAACATTTTACCAGCATAAAAAATATTGTTCAGCAGCAACCACCAAAATACAGACCAGAATACTTGTAGACAGCATTTTCCTAATGATGATGATCCTGATAATAACGTAGGCCACAATATTTGCAAATAGCTGGCTCGTCCTTATCAAGGCATATGTACTCAATTGGGTGCCCAAGTGCAGGATTAGTATCTAATACAACATACAGCAACACCCAAATTAGTTCTTAATAAAGATGTTAAAAGTAAAACTTTAAAGTTTATATATCTTTCTATAAATCTTTTGCAAGTTGGACGGGATAACTAAATTTTGCAAAAATTGTACCTCCTTCACAAGCAACTATCCTATCTTCAACCTTGATAAAAATTGTACTTCCTTCACAATCAACTATCCTATCTTCAACCTTAATAGAAGGAACTTTATTAATCTGCTCCAAAAGAGATTTCTTGCTTGTATCCTATTACAGAAGAAACAAGCATAAGTTTAACAAACGGCCTTCTATATGAATGAGTTAAGATTCTAGCACAGGAAGGAGTGAAGGACCAACTCATTCAAGTTAAACTTAAAACACAATAAGTTAAAGCTGCTGAAAAGACAATGTGACCTGTTTACTAAGAAAGTAATTCAGATTTTCCAATATTCAAATTGCAAACTCTTCCACATATAATCTAGAAATCCTGTAACATAGCAAAATTTTGAACCAGTGACTTACTAATTTATTTTTCACGTTCTCCCCCTATATGCAAACATCTAGATATAGACATATAGTATCGCATACATACTGTGTAATTCATCGAAACTTTTGCTTCACCTCTTCTATTATAGAATTAGGTTTAACAATGTACAGATTCCAAAATAAACAGCAGTTTATATTACAAATACATTTATCAACGAGATTTTCATTTCTAGCAATGGAAGTGGAAGGAAAAAAAATAAGTGTTCTCTTTTACCACGATCTTCCACACACTTTGAAACAACACTCTCATCTATCATTATGTCTACAGAGTAATCCAAGAAATAGAAACCACAATTTGGAAGATCATTTTACGAAATTGCAATTTGAATCCAATAACTGGAACTAAATTCCTATTCAGAAATAGCTAACAAACGAATACAAGTGAATAACCTAATTAGATTCCAAAACCAGGAACAACCTAAAAATGATTATTCTTATTCCAATTAAATGGAAACGTAACATTTTGGATCTCGCGAACAATGGCGTTAAGACGGAAACAGTTACCTGCATCCACTTGGCGGTGTGCTCACTGATTTGAGTGCTCACAAGGCTCAACCTCCTCGTGCTCGTCGCCGACAACGCGAGCTTCGACGATTTCATGAGGCCTCTCAACAAACTCGACGCCATTTCACAAACCCTAAATTGAATCAAATATCAGAAAAATGCGATTGAAAATTGAGGATTTTGATTCAGCTTCAGCAAGATGAATCAAAGTGGGGGTATTCGCAGCTTGTCGAATTGAAGAAACCCACACCCCGTACCTCACAAAACGATGGCCGTTGCAGAAAGTTCTCTAATTGGGCCTCGTCTAACCATCGAATGGGCCGGCCCATATTTTATTGGTCCATAAACTGTTAAGATCCACCAAAGATGATGATAGCATGATACCCATTACATTTGAAAACCAGAAAAGAAAATGAAAACCCATTACAATTGACAAAAATTCTGTAAAAGTGAAATTTATCAACATAACTAACCAACTTGGATTGTTTGACTGATCAATTCATGCATAATTAATCAAGTGTCAATAATGCGAATCTTACCCAGCCAGAGGCCCTCTTTGGAGGATTCTGTGGCAAACTTTAAAACTACATATTAATTGTGTCACTTATCAAAGTACCTACAAACAATAAATATCTCATTTTTGTATTACCAAAAATATATCTCATCTTTGTAATTTCTTTATTTGCAAATTTAGTTTTATACAATATTTAAATTTTATATAAAAAAATAGTAGCTGTAAATTTGTTTTTATTGGTCTGAATTGTAGATATTTTTGAAATACGAATAAATGCAGAAAGTATTTCTCCATGAAGAGTGAGTATCATGTGAAGTTAAGCTGTCCTTGCCTTGTTCAGTTCGAGCATCATGAGTTTTATAAGATCGATGGCTAATAATCCAATTGATGCCTTATGTGCATTATAAAAGTTAAAACATTTTGGTCAACTATTACTTTCCTTCAACTAGGGACTAAATAATTAGAAATTTATGATAGAAAGTATAATTTTATGTTTATATACACATCATACATATTACATAAGCCGCAATGAATTACTATTTCTCCAAAAAATATTTGCTTACTTGGATCACAAGCTAATAGTTATGTCAACGTATAATTGCAATAATATATATGGATCAGAGGGTCAACGTTAAAGGCACCATAAGCCTAAGCCTTTGCATCCAAAGCTATTCTTCATCTGCACTGCATTGCAAACTTTACAAAGTGCCAAGCTTTGTAGAGGAAGAAAGGAATGGAAGACCACAAGGAGTAAGAGTTCTGAATGGATTCCTCTAACGTGACCTTGCTTTCAATAATTCTAAGCCTGTTTAGTTGCACTCATTTTTCTGATTGATCT
Source organism: Arachis duranensis (assembly GCF_000817695.3). NCBI lineage: Eukaryota > Viridiplantae > Streptophyta > Magnoliopsida > Fabales > Fabaceae > Arachis > Arachis duranensis. The sequence goes on along the minus strand of NC_029774.3, from coordinate 8,323,120 downwards.
CCTTTTGCAGGCATCAAAATTTTGTAACCATCGACGTGCATGCTGCCAAAGATATGCTTAACTTGGATGGTTACCACTATCTGGATGTGAGGTAAAATTTTTACTTCTGAATTTTGGGTTTCTGGAGGAAACAATGAGGAAACTGAATTGCTTAATCTTGCCCTTGAACAGAACTGTTGAGGAATTCAACAAGAGCCATGTTGAGAATGCACAAAATGTTCCGTACATGTTCCTTACAGAACAAGGTATGTCATGTGAATGATATGTTAATAGGTTATCTTTTTATTCTTGTTCTGAAGAGGCTGCTACTGGGTTATTCTCTGTCCACTGTCCTGTATGGAAATAAACAGGAAGGGTGCAAAACCCTGATTTTATTGACCAGGTTGAAGCAATATACAAGAAGGATGATCACTTAATTGTGGTAAGAGATTAATAAGTTTGAGTTCTCTCTAAAATATAAACATTTAACGATATCCTAGAGATGCTGATGGATAAAAATAAAAATAAAAAAATCAGGCTTGCAATAGCGGAGGAAGAGCATCCCGAGCCTGCGTTGACCTGCTTGATCATGTAAGTCAACTAATCTTAAGGTCTCAATCTTGATTCATGTCAATATGTGCAATTTGGATAAGAATTGGTACAAGGGATTGTGGGAAATAGAATCTCGTTATGGCCATCGATTAATGATTACACATAAATAAAACACAGGGATATAAGCATGTTGTTAACATGGGAGGAGGCTACTCGGCTTGGGTGGATGCTGGTTTTGCCGTGGACAAGCCACCAGAAGAGCTCAAAACCAGTTGCAAGTTCCGTCCTAAGCAATCTTGATTCGAATTTTATGAACGCAAGCACAATGTTATTGATTTTATTATTTTAATGAGGAAGATATTGCTGCTGCTTGTTTTGTATGAATAAACGTAAATTGTACTTGTGAGTTGTGAGGGAGCTGGTTCTGTATTCTCTTTCCAGTTGCTATCCCAAAGTCTTCTTACATTGCTTGTGACAAATGACTTGGTAACATCAATGGTTCAAGTTGTGGTTTATTAATAGAAATATGAGGAAATAGTTTGTATAAAGGGGCGTATTTCCACGTCTTTAACTTAGTTTTGAGCTTTAAAACTGCATGCGGTCGTGTAGTTGTAGAAAAGTTGAACTGGGATGCTACATGACCAAACTAAAGAAGAACAATATTCTAGACAGAAACATCATAAGAAATAAACCAATTATTCAGTTCCAAGAGAATGCTGTGTATAAAGCATCTCTTTCAAACTGCAACTGTTATCTCTATCTAGTAAATGCTACAAGGCAAGGAAGGCATGCAAGAGACCAAGCACTGGCCCAAACACCACCAAGTATTAGACATAGACTAGAAAACTTTACACTATGGATAGCTGAATACCGAAATTAGTTGTATGCTGATTCCATTCCATGATCTATCATCTATGGACTACTAAACATACAGAAATTATGGAAGGTAACCAAAGAATTTGCAAGTGTCTAACCCTAACAATAAAGAAGCATACAGGTTGATCTTAACCTACAGAATGACTTGGCTGTACTACTGACTATCTATCCTATTGATTTCCGGCAAATTTTACAAATATACAAACATGCTTAAATGAGGCAACATGAGAAGATAAAATTGCTTATTAAGGCTCATTCTTAACTCTTGCCTTCAATATCCCAGGGAGTGGAGGTGATGTGGGAGGCCTAGCTGGAAGATTCGTAACTGAAGGAGGAACTTGTGACTGATTCAAGCCTGACATGCTAGAACCTTCACCTCCATCGGCAAGATTGTGTGTCGTATTATCACTCTGTGGTCTCCCACAGAACTTCATTGCCTTTAGCACATAGTTGTCATCATGCAGCTCAAAAGGAGTACTGCAGAGAGAGAGAGAGAGTGTGTGTTATGCATGAATTGAAAAGTTGGGACAAGAAAACATCAAAATGAGATACATGCAGTTGAAGCTTTCTTACCTATTGAAATCAAAATGCACAAGCTGCATATCTTCTGATATTTCCACTTCAACAGTTGCATGAGGACGTGTCTACAGTTTTAAAAAAAAAAGTCAGATGTATGAAATCTACCAAAACTCAATAAAAGGGTCACAACACTGAGAGATCTCATATATTTCATATAGTTTCAAAATCAGCCGATTGCTACATGCCAGTTAGGGATTTAACAACAACAAAATATAGAATAAGAATGACTATACAGATGAAGATCCAAGGGGAAAAAATGACATGTTCTAATGAACAAAAAACAAGAGACAGTGGGATGCGGGTATACCTGTACCAGAATAAAAGGTAAAGATACACCACTGGGAGGGTTTTCTGAGCTATATAATTGCTCATTTTGAGAGAGAGAGAGAGAGAGAGAGAGAGAGAGAGAGAGAGAGAGAGAGATGGACTTACTTGCTCCTCCAGCTCATGCAAATATGCTGTTTTCTTCTCAATTTTACTCCTGAGCACAAGACGTTCTGACTGTTGAACAATTAATACCAAGGTATTAATGTGTTATAAACTTATAAAGATTCTTCATTGTATTTTTTGGATAAGCTCAAATCATCATTGTAGAGAAAACATAGCATAACTACTTGGATGAAAATAGCAAAAACTTGAGGCTGTCTGCAAACCTTTAGTTCTTCAATATCGTTCACACTAGTACGAGGAAGACCCTTCCATTGTATTTCCTTTTTATCCTTTGAAATAATATCCATTGCCATGAGAACGTTCAGAGCATCATAGACCCTTCTACGGATATTTTTCTCATAATATTGTTGCTGATAAAAGTTCAGCCCAAGAAACATAAGTTACTTATCTTAAACATTCAATCTGTGAAAAAGAATATAAAACAGAAAATTGTTTATATGAGAAACCTGATCAGGAGACAAATCACTGTTGCCTGGATCAGCAAATTCAGCCACAAGTTCATCTGCTACCTGTAATGTAACCACAATCACATTAAAGTGAAATAGCAAACTAAAAATTATGAATAATATCTAGAAAATAAATTTGAGGACAGAGAGAGAGCATGAAACAATCAAAGACATCATAATAAAAATTTTGTGAGAGGTCAATCAATTTCATGAACAACTTTGCCCCGAAAAATAAAATGCATGTACCTTGACATAATAATAAAGAAATCAATTGGAAGTACAAATGAGTTGTAAATAAACATTATTCAGGTGCATATATATAAATACACACACACATACATACAAACATAAACTGAAGCTAAAGAGTAATTCAAAAGTAGCAAAAGCTGACTTCAGGTAACCACCTAACCTCATTGTAAGTTGTTCTTCCCTTGCTTTCTACCTTCTCACAAACTGAAGACAAAACCAGAAAGAAAATTATCATGATGTCCAACTACAAGTTGTAAGAATCTAAATATCAGTGCTATAAAATTTCAGTTTTAGTGTCTCAATTACTGCATATGAACTCACAACTTTGCTAGGTTATTGTTAATTGGAATCAATTTGTTAAAGAACAAATCAATCAAAGAGGATAGATGAAAAACCTTTCATACTAAATTGACGGAGCCCTCTTCCACTTTTATCAGGTCCAACTGCCCGTTGACCTCTCTTTTTCTTCTTGCTACTGTGTGATATAATCAATTAAAGGAACAAAGAATTTAAATTAGTAGCAAAATCAGAGGCAGATGATTGCGACTTACATGTAATAGTACACAGCCAAATTCATGCTCATTCCAAAACTTTTCCATTTCCTTTCTTGATAAACTCATTAAGAGGAAGCCTTTAGTATAAAATATATGCAGATCAATTAAACAAAAACTGACCAACAATTCCTCCATAAAAGCAAAAATAGAATAAACATAAAATCCACAGGTCAAAGCTGAATTGCACTCTCAATCTTATGAACAATAGATTTACTAAAACTCAAGAGAATACAGGGGACTCACCCAACTGGCCCCTGCGATCCAGCATCATCGCCTTGTATGTCAAGATGGTCTAATTTGAGACAGGTGCTATCACCAGCTGGCGTTGCCAACCCAGCACTCTTACTAGTCGACCCCGATTGTCCTGAACCCGTGGTTCCACAGCCTGGCAGCTCCTCCTCCTCCTCTTCCTCCTCCTCCTCCTGTCCCTCCTCACCCGATTTACGGGGTCGCATTCCCATCTCTGCAAGTCACTCACCTATAGACTTTGCCAATTCAAAAACCTACGAATAGAAGAAACAAAAGGGACTTCAATTGAACAGGAATATTCTCCGTTTCAAGCCTATACCAGGAAGATTCCCTATTCCATACTAACTAAAATGACCACAAGATAACAAAATCTTCAAATCGCAACGATGAACCAGACAAACTCACAAGAACCTCTCAGATGCAGTTCAAGTACAAACTACAAAGTAATCAAATAAATGATATCCAAATTAACCAACATAAAAACACGCAAAATGGAGCAGAATCTCTAACCCTTCATCCGAGGGAAGAATGAGAATAAGTATTCAGAAAACGGTCGAATAAAAAAGGGGGGAAATGGCACCTACGGGCTAGGGCACGCAAAAACGAAGAAAAGTTGCAAATATTGAAGGGAAAGGAGTAGTAGGAGGGAAGGTAGCGTACCAAGGTGGTTGTGGGCGGCGGAGGTGGCGAAGCAGACGGCGAAGAGAAGTGAACAGATCTGAATGAGGGAGAGGGAGTTGGGTTTGTTGAACGTAGCTGAGCACTGAAAAAGTGATGATGCGGTTTCGCTCCAAAATTGATTTTTTAACTGCTGTGTCACTATTATGTGTATGCCTTCTTCAGCGCAACCGAATAAGCGCCTTTACCTTCAAATTTTGAGAATTTAGAATTTAGGATATATATATATATAATTTAAATTTAAAAAATTAGTTGATGTTAACTAAAAAAAGTTAGTTTCTTAGTTGAACTCTAAAAAAAGGTAATTTTAAAAAATTAGTTTATATTAGTTGAAAAATATTGGCTCTTTAGTTGATTTTCTTTTACTATAATACTCATTAAGACAAAAAAAATACTTTGAAAATGTATATATTTATATTTTAATGAATTAAATAAGAAACTGAATAATATCTCTCTTTTTTAATTTTATAAAAAAAAATTATAATCATGCAAAGATACAATATAAAAAAATAATATATGGAATAACATTATGGAAAATAGAAATAGCATTATCATTTTTCTTGAATAAATTTCAAGAAAAAAATAGTTCTACAGACGATAACATTACACTTAACATTTTTTATGATAAAGTCATATAATTATGTATAACAAAATAATCAGCTTCCAAAATAATTAAACATTTCACAACATTATAACTAAACATATTATAATGGAATAACTAAGTTTTGTACCATATACCAAACTCTTTGCCGGTAATTTAAATACTCTTTATTGAATCTAAAAAAAAAGAATGACTTAGCAAAGTCTTGAACGAGAGCCAAATAGATTAATACTTGTGTGAAGAACAAAAGAAGCTACAATTTTGGGTAGAATATTAACTAAAAATTACTAAACTTATTATTTTTTATTTAATATAATTTATAATAAATAAATATTAAATAAAATAAGTTAGGATTGTTTATTTTTTGTCTTACTAACAATGTATTTTTTTTTTTGGAAGGGTTTGTTACCGTGAATGTATACTATTCACACTACAACAATTCCGACATTTTGTGGTGGTTTTGGGGCAAATTTTGTGGCGGTTTTTAACCACCAGGAAACATATTTTGGCGATTGAACCAAATGTTGAGAGATGGGCTGCAAATAAACGATTAGCGGCGGTTTTAACTAACCGCTGGAATAACCGCCATGTAATAAAAATGGTTTTGCGACGGTTAAATGAAAGGGAATTGAGTTCGTCAACCGCCGCTAAATGCTGGAAAAAAAAAACTACGATATGCTTATTTTGCGGCGGTTAGAAACCGTCGCCAAATTCAGTATTTCCATTAAAATTCTAGCTTTTTATATCATTTTATCTTTTTTAAATTAGTATGTTTATTCAACTTTACTTTATTAATTACCGATTAATTTAAAGAACCTCCAACCAAATAACATAACAAACCAAATTATATATATTCAAACATATCTTATATAAAGAGATTGCCATAAGTGCATGATTCAATATAAAGTAAAATTTCATAATTTGAAGAAAATAAACATAAAGCACTAAACCAATATAGATTCAATAGTGTCTAATAACATTGATTGAAAAGGATTAATTTTGCGGGGGTCATGGTTGCCAGATGAAGATGGCTTTGCGCGCGACGAGGTCACTGTACTGCCCAAATCATCCAGCGCTGCAGCAACGTCAGCTGGTAAATTGCCTCCTTGCCGTTGGATTATATATCCCAAAACCTTCCCCATCGACTGTCTCTTTGCCTGCTCTTCTTCTATCTTAGCAGTTAATTCTGTAATCCTCCTCTCATACTCTTCATTTTGCTCACGAGAACCCAACGGTTGTCCAGCAGTATTACCAAATACTTGGGTGGGACACGGTCCAGCACTTAAGGCATGAATTCGTCCTGGGTGCTCTTTTCAAAGAACTTGTGCTAGCGAATCATTTTGTGAAATGTGCTTTGAGGATTCATCCTACCTCTCAAACAAATATACAAGAAATTGGAAAGGCATGATTTAACATTAGCACGATATATACAATAATCTAAGTTTACAATTTCCAAACGTTACTTACACTAACAACACGTGCATTGGGATGGAAATAACAACAACATATTCAGTAAGATTAATCAAAATCTCAATGCAAATAATTACTTATTACTACTTCGTCTTTTTTTCTTGCCAATGTTTTGGAGCTCCCAGTATGTGTGTAAAGTTGCTTGCTCTGATTTAAAGCATTTTGTTTATACTTTTTCTATGAACAAATAACAGAACAAATATAAATGAAAAATGGATGTTGAATATAAAATGTAAGGGGTATAATATGTATACACATGTATGTTTTTGTGAAAATAATAAAAAATACCAAGGCTTACCTTTGTTTCTTCGTTACTTTCCTCTAATACCACGACTGCAACACTTATTCATGTGCAGCAAGACATCAACTGACATGTTATTGCATAAAGAGACGCGTAATAACGATGGTTTGTTCAGGCATCCAAGGGACGCTGAAGCATGAAAAAAGTTTGATGCAAAGTATACTAACTTTTCAAAGGATCCGCGCAATATTCGCCTAGCCTTGGCGAGCGATGGATTTAATCCTTTTGGAAATATGAGCACAAAGTATTCCATCTGGCCTATGATTCTTATTCCGTATAAACTTCCGCCCTGGCTTTGCATGAAACAGACATCTTTCATTCTATCCACGCTTATTCCTAGTCCGAAAACGCTAGATAATGACATAGATGTTTACTTGCAGTTTTTGGTAGATGAGTTGAAGCAATTATGGGATGGCGTTGAAACATATGATGCCAAAGAGGGAAACACTTTCAAGATGTGTGCAGCACTGATGTGGACTATCAGCGACTTTCCAGGATTGGAAAACCTATCTGGCTGGAATACGCACAGTGGGTTAGTATGTCTTACGTGTAACTTGGACGCCAAGCCACATCAGCTGAAAGATATTTAAAAATGGTGTTTCATGAGCCATCGTCACTTTTTGAAAGGGACACAAATACATACTAGATCGGAATAGATTTGACGGGCAGGTCGAAGGTAAAGATCCACCGAAGAAGTTATCCAGAACAGATGTATTGAGACAACAATCTAATGTGCACGTTTCATTTGGGAAGATTTCAACTGTGACATCCAAAAAAAGACGCAATGGTCAGGATGCGGATGAAGATGACTCGCATTGGAAAAAGAAGAGTATTTTCTTTGACCTCCTATACTGGGATGATCAGATGTTGCGTCATAACCTCGATGTAATGCATATAGAAAAAAATGTGTGTGACAATGTGGTCTTCACTATCTTAAACGATAGCGACAAATCAAAAGACAATCTTAAAGCTCGCAAAGATTTACAATGCATGGACATAAGGCATAATTATGGCCGGACGAAGGTGGTAAATATTCTTCTGCAATATTTGCGATGTCGAATTGACAGGGGGATGTATTCCTGAAGACTCTGCAAAATGTGGTCTTTCCAAATGGTTACTCTAGCAATGTTGCTCGTTGTGTTGATTTGCGACAACGCAAGTTGTCTGGGTTGAAAAGTTATGATTGTCATATTCTGATGGAACAATTACTCCCAATTTTGGTGAAGAATGCACTTCCGAGTCCAGTGTCCAATGTGATTGCAAATTTGTCATCATTTTTTTGAGAAACTTTGTGGGAAAGCCATACATCCTATGCAGTTTGCTGACCTTCAGAATCATATTGTGCAAACCCTGTGTCAGATGGAAATGATTTTTCCTCCATCCTTCTTCACCGTCATTGTTCACCTCACGATGCATCTCGTTGATGAGGTAAGTCTTGGTGGACCAATACATTATCAGTGGATGTATCCAATAGAAAGGTTAGTTTGCTGATAAACCTCCTTAGTACACTTAGTTGAATTAATTATGTATATACTGAGCATTTTGTTGTATTTATATAAAAGGTATTTAGGATGTCTGAAGCAATATGTTCGTAATAGGGCACAACCAGAAGGCTCAATTACACAAGGCTATTTATCTGAGGAAATCCTGACTTTCTGTTCTAGATATTTAGATAATATTAAGATTACAATCGACCGACCAAGGCGAGTTGATGATGAGCCCGTTGATGTTACACAGAATTCGGGAAAAACTATGTTTCCAGCTATTGGAAGGACAATAGGGGTTGTTTCGCATTTTGAACTCACTCTAATGGAAAAACGTCAAGCACATCGTCATGTGCTAGTCAACTGCGATGTCGTGGTTCCTTTTATTGAGTAAGAATACATATGTATTTTTAAAACACCAATATAACTCTTTTCTCCCAGTGACTAGTTGAACTAATTTTCTTTTTTCACATCAAGTACATTTAGGAAATAGACAAAGCGAAGCTTACGGGCTCAAACAATGTCACAATCTAAGATAGACAGCGTTGTGCATGCGGAATATTCTCGGTGGTTCAAGCATGAGGTTGATAGAACATTAACCTGACTAATGTGTTTTTAGCCTAGGATTCATACTTTATGAAATCCGATTTTAACAATAAAAGACGAATGTTATGTGGTTCTAGATTTCAATGGAAAGTACACTTCATTAGAAAGAAATGAAGTTGCTTGTGTCCAGTCCCATGATTCAGGCAAGACGTTTTGGGACGTACAACTTTAACGGGTACAAGTTTAGAACTATCACAAAGGAAGACGGGCTGAAAACCCAAAATAGTGGAGTATATGTATCATCTAATACAAGAAGTTATGCAAGCATGCATGATAATAGAGTCGTTGTTGGCAGTGTTTCGTATTACGAAAAAATTGTGGACATAATTGAGTTGAATTATAGCTGTCATTTCACAGTGGTATTGTTCAAATGTATTTAGGCTTATATCACTACTAGTAGAGGCATCAAACAATACCATTTGGGACTTACCAGTGTTAATTTCTCTCATCCAATACACACTGGTGATCGAGAAGAAGATGAACCATTCATATTGGCCTCAGAAGCTCAGCTTGTATACTATGTGAATGATGAAATAGCTAATGAATGGAGTGTTGTGGTTCATGTGAAACCACGAGATTTGTATGACATAGGAGAAGAGAATAAAGAAGCTGAAGTTGGTTTTTCTCCATAGCCATGGTTGAACATGTCAGCGGAATGTGACATTGGAGACTTATAGATGACAAGAGAGGATGATATAAAAGACCCCACAAAAAATGCTTCAGAGAATATCGATGATGTTGTGTAATGCTTATATGAAGAATCTTAACGTAATTTAAAAAGGATCTTTGTGTCATGAACTAAGTTAAACAAATTTAACATTGTACGTTATTTTCTTTGGTTACAAAAAACTTTGTGTATTTTTTATTTGCAGTTAAGTATTCATTGTATTGTGAATTTTTATGAATAAAAGCAGATTTTCCGTTTATTTGAACGATTTTTTGTGCAAAGTTAGTTTACGTTAAATATATAATGTTGCGTCAGTTGTTGTTTTTCTTAGTGTTGCAATTTTGATAATCTTGATATCTATTATTCAATATCAATTTCAGTAGTGTTACGTTTTTTAAACATTAGTGAACATTACATGAGGGTGGAACAAGACAAAGGAAAACTGAGGACTTTTCGTCATCCTCTGCAAGCACAACATACGCTACAGATCTTCTGTCTCAAAAATTTGTCCAAACTACCAACAAGAGAGATGGTAATTGTCGAAAATTTTTGTTTAGTTTTAAAATTGTCTTAGCGTGTTGTCGTCTGTTTTTTTTTTCTAAGTCAGTATCTAATGACTTTGGAGTTCTCAGTTTCTTCTGGGTATACTTATTTTGTTGTATGCATGTTGATATTTTCAGTATTACCTGAATATTCTGGAGAAATAGTCCCTGACAGTCTAGATGGGGAAGAGTGTGATTCAGAAGACAATTTAGATGATATCTTCTCTATTCGAATTGACAGATCCATGCAGTTTGATCTCAGTAAGGTTTTGGAAGAAGACAATGAAACTTTAAAAGACCAACAAAGAGAAGATGATATACATGTTAAGAAAAGGTGCTTTGATCTAAACAAAAAGCCATGGTATGGAGATAAAATATCAGATCTTGTAAAACGTGAAACCCATAGATTATTGATTGAGTTTTTTTCGTCAGGTCAATACGATGTTGAAGAGAAATTTTGATCTTTTATTATAAGACTTATGTTGATTCCTTAATTTAATGATTTGGGTCGCAATTTTACATGTTTATCTACTTTTAGAGTTTCTTAATTTAGGTATAGTAAGGGGTAAGGCATAACTTCAAAGAGGAGTAACTTTGATTTATGCTCGTTATAACTTTATTTTAACTTTATAAATTCAGAGCATGACTTTATTTCTTCTTTTACATTTATATTTGAATGCAAATTTAGATGCCAATAAAGTAAACAAGGAAATCTTATTTGTGAATTTGTTCACATGAGTTAACATATATAGTTTATTTAACTTGTGAACTTTTTTACGTAAAACGAATCTAGAAAAAAGTGTTACGAGTTTAAGTAACAATGATTTAAATATATGTAACTTAAAATAGTAGTGCTTACTTAACTAGATTATACCCAGATGGTTATTACTAAAGAAAATATTGTAATATGTGGTAATACGTATTTTGTGGCGGTTGGAAGAAAACCGCCACAAAAGGTTAAACAATAATTTACCCGACGGTATATTTAGCGGCAGTTCTAGAACAACCGTTGCTAAATGCAAGGTTGATGGCATCCCCAATCTCTAACCACTGCTATATGCATCGGAGGTGGTCATTTTGCGACGATTTTATAAAACTGCCGCTATCTGCCAGAATTTGTGTAGTGTCAATGGAGCTCACAACGCCGTATCCAATCTTAGAAAAATCATTAAATGTGTTTTATCAATGTTTAGAGTGGTTTTATAAAATTATTTATGATTAAAATTGAATATTTTAAGAATAGTAATTTATTCTTAAGATCATACTTAGTTATAACAAAAAGTGTTCTTGAGACAATTTTTTTTCCAAAATTTAAAGTATAAATATATTCTAATTCCTAGAACGTATATTAGCAATTAGCAAACATTCTCCAAATATGAAGTGTTCATATATGCACCGACTTTCTTCACAAACTTTTGTGTGCTCTTAATAGCGGAGTTTTTTTATTTAATTTATTGGCTTATAGATTGCTTTTAATGACGTTATAGCATGAAAATTCTTTTTGCGTTTTTTTAAGCAGTATTATATTGATCCACTAGATATCTTTTACAACCTTTTTCTTTGTTCCCTTCGGTTTGTGCAGTTTTTTCGATTAATTCTTTATTGCTAAAAGTTGTTTTTTTATAAGGGTTAGCTACGACCAGCTCCTTGACGAGGGAATAATCCAAATTAAGTAAATCATTGTTCTCTTCTCCCTTTCATATATAATATAATTGATATCTATTTGTAATAAAAAAAAGTGTAATTAAATACAACAATCTAATTTTCTCTGGCTATAAATACATCAATCCAAATAAACTACTTGTTTTGTAGTTATTATTTAGGGTTAGTTGTCAAATTAGTATTGTTCGTTTTGAGTTCAAGATTTAGCGGCATGCATTTGGTTTTTTTCACTTTGTTTATCGTCTAATGTCCCTTGCTTTTGGGGCAGCTAGCTTATGCGATGCTTATTTTTATGAATGCCACATGTATCATAGAAAGAAACGGGACCGAGACAGAGAAAAGAAAGAAAAGAAAGAGGGGTGGTTGTGCTTTATGTGTGCTTATTAGTTTTTTTTTTAAACAAAAATTTCAATACAGTAAGATGGAACATTTAAAAAAATTTAAAATTACAGTATAAATACTAAAAAAAATTATAGTTATCTCCAACATTACCATCAACAACTAGATGAAATAAAGTCAATTCACTCTTTGTGATTCTTAATCGACTTGGTAATAATTTCTGCAACGTCTGTTTCTTGATTTCTGAGAATCCTGACATTCATTTCCAACCACGTATTCCAAATGATAGCAAAAAAGCCAATCAACTATCTGTTACATTCGTCTTTTTTTTTACAGAAGTTCATGTCCAACTCTCAAAATGTTGCTTAATGATTATTGAAATAGACCAAAATTTATTATAGACGTATAACCAAGCACACCATACCTGCCAGGTAAACTCATAGCCAATGAATAAGTGTGCTTATTAGTTATTACAACTTGTAAACCGTCACATTAAGTTGGGGTTAATTTTTTAATATAAAAAAATTATTTGTATTTTGTTGAAAATAGAATTATTTGGCGTAATTATAGGTGAGTGAATTTTGAAAGTAGAGAGTCAACGTATTAGACACGTATCAACATTTTGGCAGCATAAAAAATACGTGTTAGATACGTGCAGCAACATATCTCCTGTGTGTTATATTGACATTTTTTGCGTATTCATAAAAATATAATACAATTTAATTATCAATATTCAACTAAATATTATTATCTTTATCTCTATATTAAAAATAATTTCTATTAAATTGGCAATTGAAAGAGTATATATATCAACCCTAAATCTCAAATATTTGGATTTAATTCTTAACCTTGTCTCTTTTGGGTTTATTCCTGATTAGAAAAAATGAAGACAAGAATATATAATGATAAAAGAACGAGTTTAATGTCTTAATAATGTAAAATGTTTTACTCTAATTACATTCATTTTTTAAAAGATTATTCATATGATTAATGTAAAAATAATTATTTTTATTAGTATGACATTATGATATTGAATATAAATATAAAATTATTTTATACTAATAATATATCAAAATTAAATTCTAATAGAACATATAATTTAATGTACATGTATATGACTAAAATAGTAAAATGAATATATAAATAAGAATAATTAACCATAAAAAAATCCAGAAAGATTTTAGTATCAACAAAAATGACTTTTATTTAAAATATAAACAATAAAAAACATATAAACAATATAATATGTTTACCAAAGTGTTTATATCTTTTGGAGGCTAATTTCTTTGTTGTTTATTTTTTCTGAGTTCTAAATTTTTTTGGAGTCCTTTATTCTCTTTATAATTAACCCTATAAGTAATACATCTTAATTATTGTAGGCTGTTCAACTGTTCACTGAGCAGGAACTACGTTTTTACTTGTTTTTGTTTATATTTAGTGTATACAAAACTATTCACTAAGAAATATTGTCTCTCAAATATTAAGAGAAATGTTATTTTGACATTTTTAATTACTTAAGTTGTTTTTACTGTTTAGTTATAAAATTAAAAGTAAAATTGTTTTTTACTTAAAAAAAATTCTCTTAAGAACCCTAAAAAATTATTAAATTTGTCAAAATAGCATTACTTAATATTAAAGAAGATAAATGATTTTCTCAAATATTATAGAGAATTCACTAACATATATTATAGCTATCAATTATCAAATTAAAGATACTCTCTATATGAAAGTGATCACTACTGAATCTCTGTCACTGCCACAATTCAATATCATAGATAGTACAGAGAAAGATAAGTATTAATTAATTTCTTTCCCTTGTTAATAATTCAAATTTATTTTTCTCATGATGCATGAGTAGTAGCAAGCACAAAGTCAAACATTCTTTGATTATGTTTCATTATTTTGGTGTATAATGTATGAGTCTGTTATTCTATATATAGTGGTATATAAGACAGATCACATGAAATTGAAGGCAAAAAAACAAATAAGAGGGAAAGTATTTCATTCAATATTTGAATATTAAAAAGGGAGTTATTAGAATTTTGAAAGAAATTAAACTTGTAATGAGTATCTCATGGAATAATGTCAAAAATCACAGTACCTTCCACCATCGTATATACAACAATATAATGTCTTTCTCCTCCTCAAAGTCCAACTTCTAAACAAATAATGTCTCCTACTTGTTTCCACTATTGTGTGCAATTATAATATTTTTTCAACAAACTACTTCATTGCAAGTTTGACCAAAGCTTAGCTTGTATTTATTAATCTTATAACAACGAGAAACCATTTAGCTATTGGTCTCCTCTAATTTTAAGTTTTAGAATCATTGTTAGAGATATAATTATTTATATTTTTTTATTAGATTAAATTTTTAAAATGAGTAGTTTCGTAACATAATATGAAAACTTTATATCCGAAAGATTTAAAATTCAATATTAGTGAACTCTAAAAATAAAAAATAGCATAAAATAAAAAAAAACTTATACAAAAATTAAACAAATTTAGAAGAGACTCTTGTTTGAGAGTGTTAAAAATAGAATTATTCATAGAAAAAGTATAGTAGACAATAAAAATACTAAACAATATAAATAATGGATATATCAGGTGTTTAATTCACTAGGTGTGCGGATGATTATCCTAATATTAAAATTTAAGTAGATAATTTAGAAATAATGTATGTTTTTACTTTATTGGGTCAATTTAGAGTTTATTATTCATGTCGTTCATAAAAATTATTGTCTACCTAACAAAATCTTCATTTATTCATATTGTCTCTTCCTACCAATTTAAATTTTTGAAATAACACTTACTTAAATCTGATACTTACTTAATCGAACAAATGATACAAATTAATGAATTAAAACATAGAACGTTTTTTTTTTCCCGTCATTTCTTGTGTGCTTCCTTTAATTTACACATGATATGATAAGATAGAAAAGGGAAAAGTTTGAACCAAAATTGCACACTTGTATGGTTCGTCTATCTTTTTATTTACATCTTATTATCTCAATTACCATAAGCCATCATTATTATACAAATCAAATAAGCCAATAATGGGTCCTTAAACTAATTAGAGTGGAACAGAAATTTTCCCATTCTCTACCTAGCTGCCTCTAATGAATATTTTTCATTTTTTTTTTGGATTATATCCATTAAATTTAACGTGTATGTCCTACATATATATCATGATCCTATTGATGACCCTCTAACACAAAACTTTCTAGCATTTAAGATGTAGGGACTAGATAGGGAGGTTATTAATTTATTAAACTTGTGTTACAGAAAACACAAATCTTGTCCCATCTTCAATAATTGATCTTGCAAAGTTTTGAAAGTGATATTGATGTCCACATCTAGCTATATACACATCCTTGGCTTCATATCGCTGAAATTATTGATTTGTATCATATACTAAAAATTTATATTTGTACTATTTTTTCTGACACATCTCTTTCATACGTAATTATTTTGATGATATAAAAAATAAATATTTTATCTTCTTTTATTTTTGTTATTAATCACTTTTAATATTATAAATAAAAATATACCAAAAAAAGTGTATACGTAGTTACGTATAAAAATGGTGCATATAACATTACTCATTATATCCTTATTCTTTTCTTATTTAGTCATCTATCTATATCATCTGAATTTCTATTTATCCGTTCTCGTAATTTAAAAGAAACAAAACAAAACTTAACTATGATCAATATTCAGATATGATACATTTATTAATTAAACATAGCATTGTTAAAAAAATATTTAATTTTTTAATTTGTTTGTAGACTATACATACATTAATTATTATCATAAATTAAATTATTTTAAATTAAATAATTTATATAATGATGATCTTATATTTTATTAATAAATGCTAAATTGAATAAGTCATAATTATTTTTTATTTAGAATTAAATGAAAATATATAAAATCAGATACTATCTTTTGAACTCTAGATATTATTTTTATTTAAATTTTAGGATTTAGTGGGTGTCATACTTAAATATATAGTTTAATGACTTCAAGTTTCGATCTCCAACTTATACCGAAACCGCTTTCATAATTCTTTTCCATCTTAAGAGTTGCAATACATAATATTTTAGTTGAAGAAGACGGAAGAAGATGGAGATAATTCTTCTATTAATTTCTATAAATAAAAATACACTTTCGTACTGTAACATATATTTTTAATGATTTAATATGGATGATTTGAATATAAAACAATTCATTCTAACAACAATATGGAGTTAAATACAACATAAAAATTCTTTTAAGTCATTCTAATAAGATCAAACTATTTCAAATATGTAAAATTATTCATGTATATATTGTCAATCACACTTCTCTAGTTATATTATTGTTGAGATCACACATTAACAAAATAAGTTGTGAAATGTTATTTGTACATTAAAATTAGTCATTAAAATTAGTTACCAATATATTTGTGTATAAATATATGTGTGGTTTAATTTATTTTTAATGTATATTTGTATTTTAACATGTATTTTATACTGATGACTGATTTTAATGACTGATTTTGGTGTACACATACCATAACTAAATAAATAATAACTAGAATTCTAATTTGTTATTTAAAATAAAGGGTCACGATGAACGGCATGAAGTGAGGATCAGACATCTTTCTCTAATCCCTTCATGTTTATTCAAGGGGAGATTCATATGATTCGATTTCGTTTTCGTCTCCATGACAAATAAATTTTGTGGATATTCACTTCCATAGACTTCTTTTATAATTTCTAACAAGATATATACTAGCATAAATAAAAACAGATGATGATTAAATCAAGAATAATTAAACAAATAAATAAGACTGAAAGTGAGTCAAGCTAGCTCATGAGCCAGTTCAAGTTTGATTTGTTAATAGTTCGGTAAGCTGAACTTATGAGCTGATGAGTCGAGGTTGAGTCTAGAATTAAGCTCATAAATTAAATAACCCGAACTTAAGATTGGAAATAAAAAATTTATAATTAATAGATAGATAATATATAAAATTTATCTTTTTTAATATATATAAGTTATAATTTATTGATATAGAATTGTAAATTATATTTCTATTACTTGAATCGGTTCGTGAGCTTGAGTCAGATTGTGAGTTTTCGTTGAGTCGAGCTCTGAGCCAAGCTTAATTTTCATGAGTCGAGCTTGTGCTTGGTCTAGCTCGACTCAACTCGGCTCACTTCTAGCCCTACAAACAAGAATATTTTAAAAATGGATGAATAAAAAGTTTGAAAAAAATATTAACAATAACTTAACTTTAACCTAATTAATTAAGTGGCCTTCCCCCAAAAATTCATTTTGATAAATGATAATAATATTTCAATCCATGTTAACTAATATATAATTAACCACATTTAGTTGGAAAGACATGCTTTTCTCTCCCCCTCTCTCTCTCCCAAAAAAAAAAAATCATAATGCATGTATCCCCTCATTATTGAATCTCGTTCTTCTGTATACCTTCTTTAAAGAGAAAGTGTAATTTTTCACAAATCAAGAGAAACTGAATTGAAGTACGTTGAGAGGGACAAAGATAATGAAAACAGAAAGATAGGTCTGCCATGAAAAGGAGACAACCTTCTCACTTTTGCTTTCCAATTAATTAAAAAAAAAACATTTTTTTTACATAACAATGTTGATAAATTTCACTGCTCTTTTCAATAATTGATGATTCACTTGCATACAAATACATTCCCATTTGATAAGTGTAGACAAAAAGGAAAAGAAGGAAGCCCCATAAAATGGGCATTATCTAAATGGCCACAAAAGTGTAACCGACGCAATACACGCAACACCAAAATAATTTAGCCACACATGTCTTCATAATGTGACTTATGTGCCGGCTTAGCTTTATTCATGTGCTGCCAATTTTTTTCAACAACTAAGCTAAGACCAACTTGTCAATTTTTCTCCACATCCATCATTTCCTTAATTAATTGTTACCATTGTTAATTCAAAATACAAAATGTGTTTTAGATTTATTTTTTGTTGATTACTTATTCAAACCCATAAAGAAGATTGTCCGACTGTGATCGACACTTCGTATACAGTTTGCTACACACCATTAGTTTTTTTTTTTAAGTTAAAAATAAGATTTGAACTCGCAATCTCTAAGACTACGTTTATTTCTGAGAATAGAATAGGACAAGATATTGATAACAGGATAGGACAAGATACTGATAGACAGAAAACATAAAATTTTGTGTTCTTGTATTCTGTTTGGTGATAAACTAGTTATGAAAATCTAATTTATTCTCATTTTTTTCATTCAAAAAATTTGAGATGAAAAATATAATAATAAAAAATATAATTATGAAAAATTAACAAGAATAATGAAAGAAAAAATAAAAAATAAGTTGTGTCCTTTGTTAGTGCCTTCTTGTCCTTCCTGTCAGGATGGACACAAAATACACTAATTCAGTGTCTCTCGACACATTGTCTCTGTCCATGTATTCTCTATCAAACATGATTTTGTGTCTCAGTGTTTATGTCTCAGTGTCCTATCTCTAGAAACAAACACAGCTTAAGTGAATATGAAAAAATTATGTAATTTGAATTATAACTCATTGGGTACATATACAATTAATTGTTATTATCAATAATATCAACAATATATACTCAGAGTATATTTAGTTGGCTGATTTTAAGAAGATACAAGCTAAGCTAAGTAATTATAACACAATTTTGTTAAAAAAAAAAACTAAGATAAAATGTAAATGGGGTTAGAATTAATTGATGAATGGAATTGGAAAAAAAAAAAGAACTCTTTTTATGTTAAAATATAAAGCTTATTTATTTATGTTTTTTGACCGAAATAAAAAAACCACTTTTAACATGAAGGAAAGTTCTGACTATTAAAAAAGGGAAAAAAATTAAATTAAAGGACATTAAAGGGTGGATAATTAAGGTTAATTTTGGTGGGCCTCTTAGGTTTAAAGATAAGCAAAGTATGTATAGTTGGCTTTGATTTCCTGTCTAATCATCCCACCATTGACTCAGACAGTGACGTTTAATTTTGTCTTCTCTTATATTTTTGCTGGATTGATTATTAATTCAATAATGCTAAAAATTGTAAAATTTAAAATTTCAATCAATATTCAATTATATATAATAAAAAAAATTTTATATTATATATTCTTAAAAAGACAAATTTTTTGTTATAAAAAAATGAATTGATTTAATTGATTTATAACATTTTTTACCGAACGTGTTCGATAATTAGTTTTCAATTAGTCTAATTGAATCAATTCAATTCAATTTTGAAAAGAAAAAATTATAAAAAACTAATCACGTATCAGTTAACTTGAACAACTTTTTTAAAAAATAAAATTTGAACCAGAGTTAGTGCAATAAAATTAAGATTAACGCAATGTAACCCTCTATTATCATCGCGTAACCGCTTCCTCAAGGTCAAGCACTGTCTTCTCGCATCGCCGGTATCCTAAGCGCTCGTCATACAACTACTGCGTCGTCCACCGTAACAACTATGTGCGCAGCGCAGGGCTAAACCACATCCAATCCTAATCGCCGCAACGCGTGGCTCTCCATGCAATGTCTCCTTCTGCAGCGCGTTCAGTTCCTGCGCATCGATCGAGCTCCGCTTGCCACGAGTTCCCTCTGTTTGAGTTGGTCATCGATCTCACTAGACCGTGCGACCGTTCTCCCTGCATCATTTTTTCATTGTCACGACGTGCAACTCTCCATGTAACATGTGTTGCAGTGCAATCGGACCCTCCACATGGAGCTCCTATTGCCAAGGACTCTATAGACAAAGTAACGCCTTTTGTATGCATTCCTGTTTTTTTTTTTTTAACTATTTTTTTAGATATTTTTTTTTAGTAAATTGATATTTCTTTTACAGGATTTTAGATGTTTTTTCCGAATAAATGTTTCTTCTTATGTGGTTTAATGAATATTTATTTCCTAGATTTTGGGAAGTTTCTTTCTTGAATTTTTGGGGAAGAACGCGGCGGCACGCGACAGAGGCAT
The DNA here is from genome assembly GCF_000817695.3 of Arachis duranensis. Classification (NCBI taxonomy): domain Eukaryota; kingdom Viridiplantae; phylum Streptophyta; class Magnoliopsida; order Fabales; family Fabaceae; genus Arachis; species Arachis duranensis. The sequence continues at coordinate 8,302,829 of NC_029774.3, read as the reverse complement.
TCGACATAAATTGCATACGAGCACACGATATCGCAAGAAGAAGAGAAAGAAAAATAGGAGGAGAAAGAAGAATAGGATAAACGTGCATAACACAAATATTAAGGGCACGTTTTTTGAAATGTAAATTTTTTTTAAAATTCAAAAGATTAGCTCAAGTTAAATGGTGTCTTCATTAATTACCTAACAAAATTATTTTAAAAAAGATATTTTTTGGTGATCTATTTTAATCATCGTTTATATTTTTTATTCAAAACATAAATCCAAACTCTAAAGTATAAATAATATCTATCGACTATTTTAATCACTATTTCCGTATCTATTTTAATCACTATTCTCCAAACTTTATATGTAAGTTTTCTTTCTTTTTCTTAAACAAAGAGACAAAAAAAAAAATATCCATATAACATACACCTCTCTCCCCCTCACTGCTACAACAAATAAGCTTTTGCCGCCGGACAACTAATTGAACTTGTCACAAAAAGAATTTGCAATATTATCATTTAGTGACGATTTTGCATCTTTTTTTGTGACGACCATAAACATAAAGTGTCATTTATTTTATTGTTTATAGTGGCAACTTATAAGATAGATGTGAGTAAAAATTAATTTTTTGTGTCTTTTTGGCTGACACATTTTACAATATTATTGGTGACAAAATAACCATTACAATAAATAGATATTTTATTATGACTAACTAAATCGCTGTCGAAGTTGCCATGAATGTGTATGTGTCAAAAATTCAAAATATATCATAAACAAAAAAAACTTACATTTTTCGTCAAATGCCTCATTAAATTTGTAGTCATTTTGTGATTATTCTAACTGTTACTGAAAAGTTAAATATTGTAATAACTAGAAAACTAAAATATTTAAACGAATTTAAAATTAAAATCGCAAAATAGGTAAATATATAAATAAAATTAAGAATTTTGAGAGTATAAAGAGTATGAATATCTTAACTAATGTCTAAAGAACTAATGTCATCATCACAAGTTCACAACACCGTTTCATGGTTAGATAAATTATTCATTTTATTTCGGTGACATTGTGTGTTCTATTCAGAATTAGGTTAAATTATTTTGGTATTGGTGATTATTTTTATAAAGATATTTTTATATAAAAATAATATTATAAATTATTAGAAAATTTATATTATTTGATAGCAACCCTGCCTTTATACAAAGACATTTTTCTCTTCGTAAAAATAGTTACTTTAATATAAAATTCAAGAAAAGAGTTATATGCACGTTAATAATAATAATAATAATAATAATAATAATAATAATAATAATATGATGTGTAAAGGAAAGTTGACTACAATAAGATGAGGTGTGATCAGTGAGAGTCATTAGTGGAGATTACAATGGCAATCAAATCAATCGATGTTGTTACGTTGAATGAACGTGGGTGATGATGATGCCATGACCATCACCTATGAGCGATGGTGCACTCCACAACCATATTTATTTAATTATTTATTATTATAGGTGAAATTCAAGTGCACTCGACTTCACGTAAAGTTAATAGTTGAGAGTCGTTAGATGAAAATTTAGTCAGATCAGTCAAATTATATAACGATTCTTAATTATCCACTTCACGTGAAGTCGACTCCACCTAAATTTTTACCATTTTAATATGATATACTTATCTGAAATATAAATTCGATTAACTTCTTACTTATGTTGCTTATATCTTATATAGTTTTCTTTTTTCCCACAATATCTTGTACAAAGATTAATTCGTCATAAATTTAAGTTCTATTTTATTAATGAATTATGTATACAAAACATAATTCAAATCTCTAATATTTATTTAAATGGATTAGTGAAGAAAAAACTAGTTTGCTTATATAGTTATTAACCGTCAAAAGATCGTGCATCGCAGCTTTCAATTCCAACGCAGACATTTGCATTTCCGTTGGTCCAACTTTGCAGTTGAGACCCGGCCTTCATTGGGCCCCACCCACTTTCCTAATACCAACTCAAAGCCCAGTTTTCTTCGGGCCCACTAACCGCCCCAAAAAGTATTCCTTCTATCCTTCCTTGCCCTTTTTACTATTTTTATTATCCTAACACCATCATTTATAATTAAATAAAAATAGAATTAAAATTTAGCCTATACGTGTTTTAAACTTTTAAGAGATATATGAAAATTATTATTAATGATTTTTTTTAGTTTTTTTAGTAAGTATATAACAAATATATTATAAATTTAAATTTAAGATAAATCTAAAGAATTATTGTTAAAAAAACTTTCTAATTAATATTTAATTATTTAGAGAAATATTAGAGATTAGACTTTTAGTAAAAAAAAATAGTATTATTTTAAATAAAATAAATATAAAATAAAAATTTGGTTGCTTAATACTTTTTTTTAAAAGTACCTTTTAAATATCAGAAAGCATACATATTTAAGTTTTATATTTTAATATTAAATGTCACCAAAAAATATATTAAAATTTAAAATTTTAAAATATTCATTACCAAAATCTTTATTGTGATTGCGAATTCATATGTTAGTTCTCTTATTAGTACAGGTTGGATCCAGTTGAACGAATTAATCCTTCTTTTGATGTTTAACAATATTGAAATAAAAAATAAAAAAAATCTAAAAAAGCATGCTAGCTCACTTATTTATTCTAGTCTTTCAACTAGTGTAGGTTCAAAATTATTTAGAATTAATTATTGAATTTTCCTCGTAAATTAGTATTATCTACTTTTTGTACTCTGTCAATAAGAACATTTTGTTAGGGTACTTTAACTAGAAAAAAATATAAAAAAAATGTTAAAAGGTTAGGATTTAAA
>NC_029774.3:8298901-8299893 GCF_000817695.3 Arachis duranensis | reverse complement strand
CTGATTTGTTTAGATATAGATGTAATGTGGCGGTTTGCCTTGTCATGGATAGGATGGGTGTTCTTTTTTTGTTTTGGAAAATTTTTTTTAAAAAAAATGTCACTAACAAATTGGATTCTCAATTTTTCGGGTTATAAAATTTCAATGCAAATTTTGAAGGTCCGAATTCTTGAGATGTAATTTTAAATTTTCGGATATATATATTGGAAAGTTCAATTTATGTTGATGTAATTTTTTTATTTTACTGTAAAATAAATTGAAAGTCTGATTCACATATTTAAAAAATTAAGAATTAAAATAAAAAATTTAAGGATCAAATTTATATATTTAAAAAAATAAAAATAAAAATAATAAATTTAAAGATCAAATTTATAATACACCAAAAATAATAAGACTGTAAAACATTATTGAAAAACCAATATCAAAATTAAAAAATATCCACCAACATCTTGATCTCATCGTAACTTTAAACTACAGGACACATTTTTTGTTCCTTTAATCTAAAATTGTGTGCTAAAAAAATCATAACGATTAACGAGGTCACTCACTCACTCCATAGTCCATACTAGCAGCTAAGAAAAGATAAAATAATAAATAGATTTCGTGGTGTTTCTTATTTGAAGCAAGCAAAGCAAAAAGTAACGTAAGCAAAGGGGTGACTAGTACTGTAGTGTAGCACTAGAAGTTATTATAGACTGACACGTGTACAGTATTGTGGCAGGTGGATCCGATCATCTTAACATGTCCCTCGGTTCAATAAGAAATAAGCAACACAAAAGTGCAAAATTTGGATAATGCACTTGTTTTTAGAACAAAAATATCCTTAAATAAATCATCTCTTAAAATGATCAGTTTTTTTAATTTTAATATAATTATCGGTAGTGTGATTCATAGTTCCGAGAACCGAATTTATAATCAATCCGATCATATGATTAGGTTATTAGATTACCGTAAATCATTGATTCATTTAGCTAATTCAATCATAATTAAAA
>NC_029774.3:8262491-8298893 GCF_000817695.3 Arachis duranensis | reverse complement strand
TATAGATAAGAAATTAATTTTTAGTATAAAATATTTTTTGAGAAAGGACAAATAGATCATTGAGCTTTTATTTTGTGGACATTTAATTTTCTCAGGCATAAAAACTACCAAACGATCTCTGACCTCTCAAAATACCGTATAAATTGGTCCTTCCATTTAATCTGTTCTCTAATGTCAAACAAAAAAGTTTAATGTGACATCCATGTGTTGATAACGGAGTGATGTATCCGTTACGAGGTAGGATGAGATGTTGACATTTATTTGTATAACAACTAGGTCCCTTTGCTCTGCTCTCAAAATGATAGGAGGTGCCCTAATTTTTCAAATTGGTCCCAGACGCCATCACACTTATATAGTTAGGAGTTTGTTGCGTCTAGGGCGTTTATGGCTAGTGAAGGAGGTTCTTCGAACACCCAATGAGTCCGATTGCTGTCTCACATTCGGTGCGTGAAGGCTGGAGACAAGAAGCATGGCATTGCTCCAATGTGCATGTGTGGCGTGTATGCTGTACTGTATAAGTCCATGACGCCAACTAACCTCAACCGGTTGTTTCTTGGGTGCCCCTTCTTCAAGGTAACATGGTTCTATGAAGCTTGAAGCTGGTTCATGTGTTTAGCTGAACTTTGATCTTATTGTTGATGTTGCAGTTGAAAAATTCATCCCATTGTAAGTTCTTTGTCTGGCTTGATGATCATATTGCAGAAATTGGGGCTACAGAAAAGTCAGATACTGACAACGAACTTGACAACCTGGAGCAGTACTTGTGCAAAGAATAAATTAAAGTAGAACAGAGGCTGGTTAAGTTAGATAAGAAACTTGCTTGTCTAGAGAGAAAAAAAATCTAATATGTGGGTATTGTTGTTTGTTTAGTAGTAATTTGTGCTGTTGTTGTTGTTATTAGGTGTTATTAGATGTTGAACATCGCTCTTGTGAGAAATAATTGGCATAATGTAGTTATGTTTATCCTTTAATGAATGATAATATGCTCTTGTTGTAACATCATGTCTTTAAATGGCTATATATAATATCATGTTGATGGTTCGGGTATGTAAAATTCATTAAACTAGTTAGATCATTAAACATTAAATCATAAGATAAGTTTAAAGGATTACAATCCTAATAAAATATGATAAGCAGTCTCATAACAGGTCACAACCTGAGCATTATAATTTTGCCAAAAAGATACTAGGATGCATAAAAAATAAAAATAAGTTTGTCCAATTTTTTACATTAGCGACGACTGACTTCCTAAGATAACAACATCATTTCTTGGAATTATTGACTCTTGGGGTGGGGATGAACCGAAATATTCTTGTAGTTTTAGTGCTTGCTGCAACCAAAGTCTCATCAGATAATCCTTCAGTTGCTTTTTCACTTGGTTGCTGGTGATCCTTGAACATGTTGTTTGCCATCATCCTTCCTTCTAATTGGTTGTTTTGTCGCAAAGTTCTGTTGGATGGTCTTGGTGGAACTCTGGCCGGAGGTTTGAATGGAACCTGACCTTGACTTGCAGGAACTACAGAAATAGACACATATTCAGCTTTTGGAGCAGCTTGTTGTTGGACCACATTTGGAGTTGTAGTAGCTGCAGAATGACTCTGGTTGGTTAGGATAGATGAATTATGCTCTTCACCCTGAAATGAAGAAAGATAGTAAAGTCATCAAACAAATTAAAAAAATACAAATAGATTCTTTAACACTTTTAAAATAAACAACTAAATCCTTCAACATTTTATCGGGGGAACAAAAAGATCCTTCGTCCAGTCAAGTACCTCTGCCTCAAGTGCTAATTTTGACAGTGGTGGAACTACAAGAGAAAGGTTACCATGGGTCATTTTTTTTTTGGTCTCCTGATCTTAGGTTTTCAATTTGGGTTGGATGGCGCACCCTTACAAGTCTTATAGTTGTGTCCTATTTGACCACACTTGCTACAGGTCACATAAAAACCCCTCTTCAATTTTTCACCTTCAATAACAGTTTTTGTTGGGTCTTTTTGTCTATTATAGACCTTTGGACGACCGATTGGCCTCTTGATGACAGGTGCAGTAGGCCTTGTCTGACCAGTTCGTGTCCAGAACTCTTCACTAGTAACAGGCTGGATGAAGTGTTCGTAAGTCTTCTTCAAAAATTTCATGCATAACTATGGATGCACAAAATCTTCCATGTTGCATTGCCATGCCTTTTTTTCATTGCTACAACTGCATGACAGCACGACATCCCATTATCAAAGAATCTAACAAATTGGTAATAGACATGCAAGTAAGGATAACAATTAGACAAATGCAATTTCAAGTAATAATAATACTAGTAGGGGGCAAAGACAACAAAATTCAAGTCTATCGGAGGAAACTTCTCAACTTGAACATGCAAATAGACTAACTCACCGGTGGGTGCCCTTGAAAAGTTACCCCATGATGGAATATGAGAACACCGAATACATCAACAATCTGCAAAATTTTTCAATCCACAACACAACACAAAATCAACCCTTATTATCAAAATCTCCAAAACCTCTCTAAACAATACCTGACAAATGACTAACCCCACAACTAATCACCTACGACAATCACTTACAGTCCCTATCAATCCCATCCTACAACATTGATGAAAATAACGGGTATAAGCAGAACAAAATTGAACAACAATGTAATTAACACTCTCTACGACAGATGTAGGTATAACCACAAAGCTTCAATGGAACTGCTTCACGGAACAGCAACGACGACAACACAGAGACAAAGCGTTATATTTTTTTGAGAAAAAAGTTAGTCCTAGGACATCCTGTAATTATTTGTGACTGATATGGATAGCGTTGGCATATCTCATGAGAACCATTGCAAAACGTTGTACGAAACGACGTCGTCTTAGTGTCCAAGGACCACAACGTCCCATTACTTTCTCCAGTCGACCATGTCAACCCCGTTCATACCATCCTGAAGACACGTACCCATTGCTACGCCATATAGGCGCCAGGTAATCTGAATCCGTAACGTGTTGCGAAGCAAATTGAACGGAAGGACCAATTTGTACGGCGTTTTGAGAAGTCAGGGATCATTTTGTATTTTCCATTCCTGAGGGAGTTAAATGTCCACGAAATAAAAATTCAGGGACCTATTTGTCCTTTACCCATATTTTTTTAATTTAAATGAACAAGAGCGAGCGAAAGATAACACAATCAGTAACATAATATATCCATATCATAGTGATTATTCTTAATTTTCAACAATTTATTTACAATGCTCCCAAATAGGATTATTCTTCCCTCTATTGTTATAAATTTTTTCAATTACAACCTTAAGAGTTGAAGATGTTTGTTTTTGAGATGGTGGCATTTTTAATAGTGTTTGAGATGAAGACATTTTTAAAATTCTAGCAAAAAAAAATAAAAGGTTTACAGTAACAAAATATTTAGTTAAGTGATTTTTTAAACAATACAGTAACAAATTCAACTCAACTCAGTGATGTTATTTAGCAATAAAATTCAACTCAATGATGTTATCCATTCAATTTACCACAACAAATTCAGCTCATTCATAATTTTCAATAACAAATTTAACTATGATAATTTTTAAATTCCTAGTATTTAGTTTCAACAATTCTAAAAAATCACATACAACAACAATAACAACCATCAGTCCATTACTATAAAATTCTAATTTTGCTATGAAATCCTAAGACACACTGAGATTGACATTGAAAGTCTAAAAAAAAGATAAAAAAAAGTTCATTTGAGACTGATGATAAAAGAATATACAATAAAATAAGAAGATAAGCACCACCACCACTCAAGAGACTAGATGCTAGTTCTGTCTGTCTTTACCGCTGACGAAGCGAGCGAAGAAAAACTGCGACAGTGTGCAAGACCAAGAGAGAAATAAGAGACTGAAGACGAGAGGTAAAACCGTGAGAACGACGAGGTGGAGGGAGCAAGTGATGAGGTGAGACTGTAAGAGACTGTTGAGAGAGAAGAGAGTTGAGGGCTTTGCCGCGGGGGAAAGGATTTGATCCGATTAGAGTATAGGGTGAGGGCTGAAACGACGCATTTCAAGTTTAAAAAATGTTTAAAAAATAAATTTGATTCGGTCGAGTTATACAATTCAACTAAAGTATTGAATTTGCTGAAAATTGACCGAGTCAAACTAGTTTTTATCGAGTTTACAATTCAACGAAATTTGATATGATTAGATAATTAAATGGCCGAATTTTTAGTCAAATTAATCAGATCGAGTTAGATATGATAAGTGTAGTCTGTAAAAAAAATGCAAATATATAAATTTTTCAGATATAATAATATTTGAAATTCGTTCTAACGTCTATACTTTTAGTAGATTTGGTTTAATAATATTAAATCGTGGTAGTGTTTAAGTTCTATATTTAAACGTAATACTTATTAAAACCCCATTATTTATATATACAAATTGAGAACATTTATATAGAGAAAATTGTCCAAGGACAAATGAATAATATTGATAGTGATTTATTTTATTCGTGTAAATTTTCCTCAATTCATCGTCATCAAATAAGATATTTAACCAATTAAAGCTGAAGGTCACCAAAAAAAAAAAAAAAATTAAAGCTCAAAATATTTTAAGGGTGTAAAACTTGAATTCAAAGTATGGGTTAAGTTTAGCTCTAAAACTTGTGTCTAATAACATTGTTTTGAGCTAGACTCTAGGATAGTTTGAAATTATTTTTTGACTAAATAAGTAACAAATTAAAATTTTTCTACACGGAAATCAATAAAAGTTAGAACATGTTCAAAATTCGCTCAAATTATCGAATATATATATATATGATAAATGCTATTCTATTTTTTTAAAAATAATATGTAAATTATTCTTTTTAATGTGTCATATTTTAATAGATGTTTATTTATTTTAATTTTTTAGTAAAATTTGTTGGATGATTAATTTATCTAATAAAATAAAAAATAAAAAATTGATTTTGGATCATTAAAATTTGTTAAAAATTTAACACAATATTTGAAAAATAATATTATATATTATTCTTTTATTTTTTACACAAAATCTCTGATTTCTAACAAAAATTAGATAAAAATTCAGACCTTCATAAAAAATAATTGTAAACTAGTTACATTAATTTTTAAAAAACAAGATATAAAGTATTTTAATTTTTTTTTCATGTAATTCGAAACCAAATTATATAGAATAAATTTCAAAATTTAAAGATCTATTTGACACGATAAATTTTTTAAGTTGAAAATTTTCACACGATACTAATTTATGTTTTTATTTTTAATTGTCACATCAATATTTTAGTTTAGAGTTTAGTTAATATAAGAAAATTTTTAAATTAATATTTTAATAAATATATAACAAATATATTAAAATAAACATCAAATTAGAATGTGACACATTAGAGAGGATAATTTACATATTACTTTAGAAATAGTAAAATAACATTTACCTATATATATCTATATATATATATATTAATTATATTGTATGAAAATTTATATAATTTTTTTAGTAAAATAATAAATAAGTTTTTAAATATTTATACATAAAAAATTTTATTATTTTTTTAAAGATTAATTTATCTAAAACTTAAATTCTTACAAATTTGTTTATCATTTTACTCTAATTTACCCTATGGTTTGACCGTAAGTCTGTGTCAGCTAACCACTTGCTCTGTATTGCATGTGGACCACTACAGTTGAGTCGGAATCGGTTCAGCTAATAAGATTGGGACTCACGTGAGTGCTCACGTGAACATTCAAATGTCGTTGTAGATTATGATTGGTTTTAAGAACAAGATAAGATAAGATTGAAAATAAGATATAAAAAATTGAGATATAAAATTTTATATTTTTATATTTTATTTAGTGATAAATTAAAATAAATTATAAAAATTTAATTTATTTTTATTTTTTATTAAAATAAGTTGAGATAAAAAATATAATAATAAAAAATTAACAAAAATAATAAAAAAATAAAAATAAATTGTATTTTTTGTTAGTATTTTTGTATTTTTTCTGTCAGAATAGATACAAAATACACTAATTCAATATTTCTAGACATATTATTTTTATCTATATTTTTTTGTCAAACATAATTTTATACCTTTGTGTCTCTGTCTCTAAACAAACGCAGTCTAGTGATTGCTTTTTTTTCCTTTGCCTATTTTTTCTTGTATCTGTTTCGGTAAAAAGTAATTTTTTATAATAAAAATAAAAATATTATGTAAATTAAAATGCACATTTTCATAAAATTGATTATAATCTTTATATTTTTTTAATCAAATTTTACTCTTCTTTAAAACATTTCTCATTATCTTTCTTTCAAAAAAATTTAGGTCAAATACTTTATTTTTCAATATTTTTTATTTTCTATTATTTTTGAAGTATTCTATTTAATATATAATTTTTCTATTATTTTAAAGGAGATTAAATTTATTCAATAAATTTTTTTAAATTTCATTATCTTAATAAAATTTATTTGTCTAATTTGTATATTAAAAGTTTGATTAAAAGACAATAAAATAACTAATTTATTTAATGAAAATAAAGTTGAAAATAATAAAAATTTATCGAAAAAATTTTTGTTAAAAAACACATTTGAGTGACTACTCTCAACTCTCAAGTGACCTTAAAATGGACCGTAGTATTACCATTGATAGTATCGTGTTATCAGAAGAATAAGAATAGCAATCTTTAAAAGTTATGGCTCATGAGAAATAGACTAACATTTTTTTCAAGGAAAAAATTCCAAGACATATTTAATAAGGTAAATTACTAAAAATATATTCAAATAATTTTGTTGTTAATAAAAAAATACTTGAATTTTGTTATCGATAAAAATGTCTTTAAATAATTTGTAACAAAAATATTTAATATTAAATATGTATTTTTAAAAAACAATTTACAAATTAAATTTTGACGCGATTTTTTACGAGTATAATTAGAAAAATGAGATATTTTTATTTTAAAATTTAGTGATTTTTCGCTAAGTATATATTTTTTATGATTTTTTTTGTCAACAACTAACAATCCTATTAAAAAATTATAAAAAAATATATACTTAACGAAAAATTACCAATTTTTAACAATAATGACATTTTATTTTTTTAATCATTGTTTGCAAAAAATTGCATTAAAATTTAATTTTTAAAATATTTTTAAAAATATATATTTAATATTAAATATTTTTATCACGCTTTAAAATTATTTAAAAGTATTTTTATCGATAATAAAATTTAAGTATATTTTTGTCAATAATAAAATTATTTAAATGTATTTTTAGTAGTTTATCCTATTTAATATATTATGCAAGTTTTATATATAGGTCAAGTCAATACGTTGCTGCCTTTAGGAAATGCAATTTAATTTTATTAGCAAGAATATTCAGTGAAAAATGAGAATGGAGTTTGTTTATTTAGGAGGACTTTATTTGTGGTATACGAGAAATTAGTCATCAATAGATACCTAGTATAAACAAAAAAAAAAGTAAAAATACTATCTAATCGTACTTTATTTATTATTTTATATTTTGGTAAATGTAATTCTCACTTAGATAGGAGTGGATTTTTAAAATTTTTTTAGGATTAATTTCTATATACAACTATTTTGCACGTACAAGTTTTACAAGTTTGAAAAGAACAAAACCTACTAAACACAGCTTATGTTACGTGCTTCTTTAACAGATTTTTAAATTAATTCAAATTAATTAACGTACAAATATATAACTTCCATTTTTTAAAAGATTTCGTTTTTATTTTCGAATTTCTTGCCAAATTTGTTGGATCTCTTTCGTGCGTTCTCTCTTTGCCTTTTTATTCATTGTTTTACCTGCGTTTAGCTTAGTTTTTTTCGATTTCTATGATTTCTGAAATTAAGCTTTGAAATCGTTTTGAAAATAATGGAACTTCAGAAATACACCCAAACCATTACAAAAATACACACAAACGATTATAGAAAGGATTACAGAAATACACCCAAACGGGTACAGAAATATACCCAAAGAATTTTAGAAATACACCAAAAACATGGGGGAGACAGTATATTTCTTCTTGAAATCTTTTAATATTTTGCTGGTTAAGGATGAGGCACATGGCAGAGACAATCTAGAAAAAAAACCTAGAAGAACAATAAAACAGTACCTTGAATAATGTTTCTTCATTTTTTTTGGTGATTTTTGATGGAGATTTGTATATTTTCTTCTTGATTTCTTCTACTCTTCACGAAGAGTTGGAACGTTTCTTGAATCGTTGTTTGTTTCGAATGTCGGTTGAATCTTGACGGTTTGCGTTTTGATTGAGGAAGAAGAGGAAGAGTACGGCATAATGAAACGCGTGCGTTGAACGCTCGATTTTAAAGGAGTGATGCGCGTGTCATTTTTTTAAACTTGGGCCAACTTGTATAGCTTGTAAGTCAAAAAGACTTGTATGTGTAGCATGCCTTATTTTTTTAATTGTTTGATAAAGTATAATTTTTAATTATTTAATGATTTTTTACTTTTTTTTATTTTATTTAAAAAATGTAAAATAAAAAAATTACATTTTATTAAACAATTAAAATAAAATTGAGATGATTATTTTCTACTAAAACTGAATTGAATATCAACCAATGAAAGTGTGGAGGTGTAAGGATTAGGAGTACACTGTAGTATTGTCAGCTCATTTTATATCACTTATGCATAACAAACATTTTTATTAAAATCTTAAACCAAAACGACAAATTTTAATTCAAATTAAAATATTAAGACCCTGCCGAAACGAGTAGAGCTCTGCCTCTCGTTTGTATAGGGCTGCAAGTCAATTCATAAGCTACTTTGAATTCAAGTTATTAATAATTTGATAGGTTGAATTACTGAGTTAGTGTGTCAAATTTAAATTTAAAATTTATTTCATAAATTAAATGAATCTATCTTATAAGATAGAATATAAATAAAAAATTTATAATTAATAAATAGATAACATATAAAATTAATTTTTTTAATTTTTTTAATATATAAATTATAAATTTATTGATATAGAATTATAGATTATATTCTTATTATTTGAGTTAGTTCGTGAATTCGATCCAATTCGTTGAGCTACCTTTGAATTTACCAAATAAATTTGATTATTAATGAAGCGAACCGTGAGTCAAACTTAATTTTTGTGAATAGAACTTAAACCTGGTATAATTCGACTCGACTCCAGTTATTTCCAGCCCCAATTACATAGCATGACTCTTTAAAAAGTAATTAACTAATTATATTTGTAAATATCTTAATAAAAAAGAAATCGTGACGTAGCAAGATAATTAAATTAAATATATTATAAGGTGGATTTCATTATACAATTCTACGATTTCACAAGAAAGGGTAACCGTAAGTTTTTGACATGGGGAAACGGCAGTAAATAAGTATCACAATGAAAACTAACGTGGACATATTTTGGATCTATTTGGACAGAAAATATACTTAAAATACAATTTAAATTCGTTGATAATGCTTACAAAAGAATAATTATATTTTGTTTGTGTATAATTTTTTAATATTTTTATAATATAATTTTTTGTTATTAATAATCACTTTTAAACTAAAAAAAATCTACACAACAAATATAAATTTAATTTTAATACATTAATAGTATCGAATAACTTTACGTATGTGTTAAATTACATATTAGCATTTTATTAAAATTGTTAAAAAAATAATAATTAATTTTTTTATGTTCATAATATTTTTATAAATAAAACAGTGAATGTGGGGGGAAAAAAAATAATGGAAGAGGGTGTTTGGGAATTGGGAGTGGGACCAAGGGGGATGGTGTCTACTGTCTTTAGGAAAACCTTTAATCAAGTTGTCGTTTTAGGTTTGTGTTTGGTTTCTTCTTCTTAGCCTCCAAAGTCACTCACTCCTCACTCTTTCTTCAACGGCTCAATCACAAACAAACCCCCCTCTTCTTCTCTTCGCCCTTTTCACAAACACTATATCTGCATTCCCTAATTTATACAGCGTCATTCACACAAACACCTTATATAATATATTCTCATACCATCTTCTTCTTCCTCTACTCTACTCTACCCTACTCTACTCTACAAACTTCACACACTATTCACTATTCTCCTTTCTTGAATGTGATTCATTCAGAAGCATTTCATCAAACACCTTATATCCATCATGGCGTACATGTGTGCAGACAGTGGAAACCTCATGGCCATTGCACAGCAAGTCATCAAGCAGAAGCAGCAACAAGAGCAACAACAACACAACCACCATAGCCATAACCACCACCACCACCAACAGCAGCAGCAGCAGCAGAACCAACAACACTTACTGGGTATTAATCCTCTTTCTCTTCATCCATGGAACAATACACCTCCTTTGGGGTTCCCTCTCACACCAACCAATGATTTTCCCGACCCGTTTCAAGTTGGGTCAGGACCCGACAACCCGGATCCAGCTTTTCACTTCCCTCCTCCATTGGAGCCTCATTCCTCTTCTTCCTTCAGGTTCTCTGATTTCGCCGCCGCCACTTTTGATTCCGATGAGTGGATGGACACGCTCATGGCAACCGCCGCGGGAGATTCGACGGACACGTCAACGATCCCAGCGGCGGCGGCGGCGGCGGCGTGGCACAACGGTAATTCCGATTTCGGACTTTACGGTTCTAGCCCGTTTACTACTTGTCCGACCCGTTTGTCACCGACTTCGGATCTCAATAGAGTGATATTCTCGTCGGAACCTCACACCGCCGCCGTGACAACAACCGCAGCAGCCACCGGTGTATCTCTCCAACAGGCTCAGCTGCCGGCCACGTGGGCAACCCCGCCGCCGCTGCCTCCGCCAACCGCCGTCAAAGAGGCTCCGAAAATGGTAGCGTCTTCTCCGCCGGCACCACCGCAGGCTCCGGCCACAGTCCAAGGCGGCTTTTCGAGCTTGCCGGAGCCTGATTCGTCGCACCCGCTTCTGAAAGCACTAACAGAGTGCGCTCTGTTATCGGAAACGGAACCGGATCAAGCTTCAGAGTCGCTGAGCCAGTTGAGAAAATCGGTGTCCCAAAACGGAAACCCAATCCAAAGAGTTTCCTTTTACTTCGCCGAAGCTTTGACCCGAAAATTAACCTTTGAGAGGGAGAAAGATAAGAACTTGGCAATGGTGGAAACTGCTTCTACTGCCACTACCTCTGAGGAGCTAACACTGTGTTACAAGGCTTTGAATGATGCATGCCCTTATTCAAAGTTTGCACATTTAACTGCAAACCAAGCTATTCTTGAAGCCACTGAAGGAAGTTCAAGGATTCACATTGTTGATTTTGGGATTGTTCAAGGGATTCAGTGGGCTGCACTTTTGCAAGCATTTGCTACACGCTCTTCTGGGAAGCCTGAGAGCATAAGGATCTCAGGGATACCGGCTATGGCTCTTGGAACTTCCCCTGCTGCTTCACTTAGTGCCACTGGAAATCGTTTATCCGAGTTTGCGAAGCTTCTTGAGCTGAACTTTGAGTTTAGGCCTATTCTAACCCCTATTCACGAGCTTAATGAGAGTAGCTTCTGTGTTGATCCAAATGAGGCCTTGGCTGTGAACTTCATGCTTCAGTTGTACAATCTTCTTGATGAGACCCCAGATGCTGTTGAGGCTGCACTTCGTTTGGCTAAGTCATTGAGGCCTAAGATTGTGACTCTTGGTGAGTATGAAGCTAGTTTGACCCGTGGTGGATTCATGAAAAGGTTCAAGAATGCTTTGAGATATTACTCATCTGTGTTTGAGTCTCTTGAGCCAAACATGGCACCTGATTCCCCTGAGAGGATGCAGGTGGAGCGGCATCTATTTGGCCGCAGAATTTCCGGTGTCGTTGGGTTGCCAGGGACTGTGAGGGAAAGAATGGAGGATAAGGAGCAGTGGAGGGTTCTCATGGAAAGTTGTGGTTTTGAATCAGTTAGTCTCAGCCATTATGCAATTAGTCAAGCTAAGATCCTTCTGTGGAATTACAGTTACAGTTCTCTTTATTCATTGGTTGAGTCTAAACCTGAGTTTTTGTCCCTGGCTTGGAAAGATGTTCCTCTCTTGACTGTTTCTTCATGGCGTTAATGGTGTTATATTGGGGGTTTTGAAATGGAAAAATGGGGTTTCCACCTGGTCCTTTTTCTCTGGTGTGGAACAACTAATTTGTCTATATATGCACATTGATGATCATGCTAGGCGCTTCAATTGAACTTTTGGTTGGTGGAGTTAACTCAGATTTGATAATATGATATGTTATGGCACTGCAATGCAAGGCTTCTGGGAAGGATTACCAATCATGCTGTACTTTAAGCCATTCTGATTTTATTAGTTCCACACCCTGCTCCCTTCTTTTTTCACATTGTGTCCTTTTTTCTTTGTGTAGCATTTTGATTTGGCAGTGTTATTACTTACTAGGTTGAAGAATTGACTGGACAGTTAGTGTGATCAAGGGAATGGGAAGGAAGGAAGAAAGAAACAAAACAAACATTTCTTTCCCATTGCTTGCCTTGTGACAATGTAAATTTGATTTTGTTGTTATGGATTTAAGTTCGTCTAAATAGAAAAAGGTTTTTCTTTTTATCATAGGAGTTATAGCTTTAGTGTTTTTTATCAGTTTTTTCTGCTAGTTGCAAAGGTGCAAAACTTGGGACTCATTTTTAGTATTTTACCTTGTGTATGCAAAATTGGTTCATTCTTCCTTCAATGTATAATACATTCTTGAGTTCAATTTCCTGCATAGCGGTTAATGATCTATATCAGCCAGCGTCTTCCCCTGTGATTTTGATTATTGATGAAAAGCTGGTTAATGATCTATATCAGCCAGCGTCTTCCCCTGTGATTTTGATTATTGATGAAAAGCTGTGTTTGCTGATGTTGCATGAAAATTGTGTGCTGTCAATAAACTTAGTTTGTGCTGCCTTTTAGAGAAGCAATTCTTTGTACCATTTCCCTAAACAAACAACCCTTTTTCACCATTGGATTGGATGAAGGATCTATCCAATGGTAAAGGGTGTGTATGTGGACACATATCTTCCAATTATTAACACACACAGTTGGAACTTTGAAGCAATTGATTACTTAAACAGTATGCAGTAGGAAGAAGCATTTTTCTTTCCTGATTTGGAGCTGCTATTATTAACCTGCACGCCAATCTTAATAAAGTTTGTTTCTTTTTGGTTTATGTAAGTTTTGCTTAGCTTTCATTCTTGCAAGTGGTGCTGGTCTTTCTCTCAAATCTATGGGGCCACATTAATAGCTTTGTTGTCTGTCTCTTTCATGCTGCAATCAAAGTTCCATGTCTTCCTGGCACAACAGAGATGGGAGAGAGTTGAAATCAACCTATTTAGAGGCTTCATAAAACAATTGGCTTGAGCATGACATGGAAGACTTGGCACTGCTGTTCCTGTTTCTGAGTGAGTGATTGTGACCATTCGAGGTTGTGACTTGTGAATAGGACCTTCTCTAATTGGACCTGATTTATTCAAAAAATAAAAAAAAGGTCCCATAAATGTAGACTACACACTTTGTGAGGTTGGGTTTGTGTCCTACTTCCCCACTTTAAATGGTAGTTCATAACTCATCAAGTACCATCCCCTAATCTTAGAATAGCATTACCCCACTTGACAGAAATGAAACCCAAGTGCTTCTAATATTAGATTACTCATGTATTTATGTGCATCATCCATTTTTTTAGTTTATTTGCTTAATTTCCATTGGAGCTTTTCTATAAAATTTTGTTAATGAACAGCTAATTAGATTGAAAAAGTTGGGGAATTGCTAAATCGGCACAAGGAGAACATTACTTTAAATTGGGACCATTCATTGTGGTTAATTGAATTCTTTTTTCTGCAACTTTTTTGACTTTTTGATGCAGAAGAAGGAAGATATTGGAGATTAGCAAATTCAATCAGTTCCAGCTCAGCTTGGTTTGCCATAGGGTTGGTTGTTTGCTTCTCTTGTTTACACAAATTAACTATTGTCAAAATCAATATTGATCCAAAAGCACCTCCAAAACTTTTTAGGTTTCTCCTTCCTGTTGGTGTCCCTTATGAGTTGTGATCATAAAAGCAATGGTTATTTATGCAAATGAAGCGCTTCTAGTTCTAGAGGCTAAGCTGTAGTGACTGAATTTTCTAGTAAAAATGCATCTAGTAGCCCCAACCTAGAACATGGTTTCTAGTTTGTATTTCTATACTTGTAACTGACCTTATCAATATTATCATTATCACAACTATGATTTACCTTGGTAACATTTCTGTACATGATTCAAGAAAAATGGAAAATGGTATCAGTAAGTAGTAAGGCCTAAGCCAAAACTTGTTATCAAACAGCTTTAGTTACCATTACCAACATAATGTCTCTACTATCCTTGCCTCTTTTACATAGGCTAAATTATGGTTCTTTGGAAGCTAATGATTTTAGAACAAAAAATGTCATTTATACATTTGGTTTGGCATCTCATTTTTGGATATTTAATTTGTTTATTAGAATTGATTTGATTGCAATTTCTATTATTCTTATTTATTTCATCTTTTCTACATTGTGGTAAGGAGTGTTCTAAATTCTAAAATAATTTCAAAAGAAGAACCACAATTTTGGAGAAATGGTTAATTAATGCGATGACAAGGGAGTGGACCCATGAAGTTTTTAGCTCCTTGACTTCTTCATAGTTCATAGTGTTGTGAATATCAAAATAAACTATACAAGTGTGAAAGTGGAAATTTAAGAGAAGTAGCAATAATAGATCAATATTTCTCTCATATTTGATTCAACCATTATTCTCTTATCTTTGAGTTTGAGAAGCTTATCCGTAATAGTTTGAGCTGTCTTGCACTCTTATAATATTAACTTAATAATTATTTCTCTAACTAATATATAAAATGGGTTTTCATCCTTGTTCATTTTCATGCAATTTGTCGATGCTATTTCTCATCCTTGTGTTATACTCTCCATGGTGACAAAATTATCTCGTGTTCATAGTTGAAATATATAGCTTTCTCAATCATGAATTTTTAGATTTTTTAGATTCTGCCATTAATGTAAAAATATACAGATAAAAAACAAAAATCAATATTTTTATATTTTTATCTTTATCATAATTAAATTAATTTTTATATTTATATCCATAATTAAAATTAAAATTATCTATACTTAAAAACATTGGTGAGTGAATGAAGTAGTGGGAGTCATTTTCGGTTGTTGATGTTGTGTCATTTGTGTATGCATAATGCATTAGGGTCATCTTATGGTTTTGCCTTTTCTCGATGTCCAATGCATTGCTCTGTTTCTTCTTATACACACAAATGATGCAATAGGGTTACTAATAAAATAAATTTTAAAAATTATTTGTGCGTTATTTAATTTTTAAAAGATTACATATTTTAAATTAATTTTTAAAAAATACAAGGTAGGTTGGTCATTTTGTAAGATAATAAGGCTAATTTTTTTTTATATGAGGTTGACATATGAGTTATGCTGAGTTATGGAGTATTGGAGGAATATACACTATTGTGACGACGTTCAATTTTTTATTTTAGTGAGAAGAAATTGAACCGTCCGATTTCATTGCAGAGAGAGGACACAAATTGGACGGTCCGATTTGTGTGGAGCAGAATTTTGTGGGTACTGAAATCGGAT
Source organism: Arachis duranensis (assembly GCF_000817695.3). Lineage (NCBI taxonomy): Eukaryota > Viridiplantae > Streptophyta > Magnoliopsida > Fabales > Fabaceae > Arachis > Arachis duranensis. The sequence goes on along the minus strand of NC_029774.3, from coordinate 8,283,303 downwards.
CCAGGGTTTTATGGAAGCATCGAAGCCAACTGGAGCCCAGCTGCATGCGTGTCACATGGAGCCAGTACACAACTCGAATCCAGGATTTTTTATACCGTCTGTACTCGGTCCGTCCGATCACAGTATCTCCAATCGGACGGTCTGATTTGTCTTGCACAGTCTTCATATCCTGGTGAAACACCATATATCTCTATAACTCTATTATACACCAACCCTCTCTCCATATTAAAATTAAAAAGTTTAGAGAATTACATGTGACAAATTATTTTATGATATTTTATTTTGGTGACTAAATTATTTCATGATATGAGTCAGGACAATTTTTTTAATAAATAATAAATTTAATTAATTATTATATTTTTTAAAAATAAATATGAGATATTTGATAATTATTTTAATCATATTAATCCTTTGGACAGAACTCACAGATATATATGAAAAAGCAATAGTGAGTGTGTCATATGAACATTCATTTCCAATGTTTGACGTGTTCTTGTAGACCCTTTCCTTTTCCAGGTATCAATAGTATACTTAGAAGTAGAACTTATGATTTATGAGCAAACACAAGAATGAATGACTAATCATGTGTGTTATTAACCAAGTAACCAGCACATGATGCATTTCCTTTTCACTTATATAGAAAAATTATAATAAACGTGTTAAATTTTCAATGAAAATAAATGCATTAATTTTTGTTTTCTTAAATAACAATATTCTCTTTCTATATTAATGATATTTTCTTAATCTAAATTATTTAAAAATAAAATGCCAAAATTCAAATATAATAAAATTATATTTTTTAAGGCGAAAACTCAGTTATAATTAACTTCATGTGGAGTTGTTACTTGTTAGTTTAAAATTGTTAGGTAATAATTTAGCCAAACGTATCAAATTATTTAATTATTATTAACTATTTATTAAAACTGTTTAGCATCAAAATTAAACCCACGATAATATCATGTGAAACTTTATTAGTTTAGTCTAAGGATAACAAGAATAATTTTTTGTTTTTTAAAATATCTCTTAATTGGATAGATCAAAAACTAATTTACTGTAATACTAAATTTTATTTAAGAATTTATTGTTCGTCAATAAATTAATAAATTATTTTATATAAAAAATAAAATTTAAATTCTTAATACTTATTTAAATATATTAATAAATTAATCACTAGACCAATGAACTAAATTGTTGCTATTCCTAATGAATAATGATAAGTAACGAAGTAATTGGATTTTGGTTGTTGATAGGAACTAGGAAGCATTTATTTACTTATCATGAAATGAAAGAATTGAATATGGGATGATGATGATGACGATGACGAGGGAGACAATAAAGGGAATATAGGGTTATAGGGATAGGGAGGTAGAGTTGCTTAGTTACCTACAAAGGTGTTAGGGTTTGTAGACTCAAATGATTGACTGAAGCTACCATCTGAAGAATTCTGAGCAATGCTAATAATAATTCATTCATTCATTCATTCTAACATTATCTGTCACACGTCGTGTGCTTCTGTCTCTTATTACTGCGTTACATTTACATTATTATTACTTTACGTGTTTCCAATTTCTATACGTTACGTAACGTAACGCTTCTTTCCGTGACACACTCTACTTTTTATTAGACCATGATCTTTATGTAACATTATTTGTTAAAAATTATTATATAATTATTTAATAATTTTCAACAATTATTTTTATACAAAAATTACATCATCACGGGAGTAATAATTTTTTTTACCATTTACCAACTCTGAAACTCATGATGTCATGATTACTATATTGGTGTCACTCTCACTTTCACACACACTCCATTATTATTGATGCATCCTGCACGGCTGCACCCTTCTGCTGTAAAATCTTACTCCTCCTATTTCCCTTTCAGAAATAAATCTTTTTAAAAATTTGTACAAAATAACACTAGTTATGCCACAATTTTAAATGATAAATTACCTAACATTTTCGATATTTATTAAAATTTTATAATATAAGTAATGGAACCTACTCAAAACAGGCGGATCTTATAGATCTATATTAGAATTCGTTGATTATTTTGTTATTTCAATATTTTTTTATGAATTAAATGTAACAATTAAGAAATTAGAAGAAAAATATTTGACGTAAATTCCTTTTTAAATGTATATCCACATTCAATAATATGCTAAAAAAACACTCTTTTTTGTACTTAACTAGTTAACATAACACTATCATATGAAGAGTAGTTGTTTAAAGAAAAAAACAATGTTAATAGAAGATAAGCACAAATTTTAACAAGATAAGCACTATTATATAATTAAAAAAAATGCATATTTTATTTATAAATATTATAATATTACTCATGCCCTTCCTTTTTGAGACAAGAGAAGCTGGGAATCCAAATTAAAGTGATTAATATAATAGGTGATACATCCATCCATAATAATTAACTCAACGACATGCATCATTGCAAATTGTTTACATCTACATGATAAGTTTCATTAACAAAACATTGATTTGAAGAGAATTTGCAGTAGTAGTACAAGTACAACATATATGTAGAAGTTACAAGGTGGCTCTGATTATAGACATTTGGCCTCAATCTCCTCAAGGGTAAGTCCCTTGGTTTCAGGTACAATGAAGTATATGAATACAAGAGATCCCACTGCTATTGCACAAAATATGTAAAACAAAATTCCTGCTCCCAGTAATTCCTGCAGGGAGAAAAAAAAAAAAAAGAAGAAACATGCAATTTCAATTAATGATGTGTTTTGATTGAGTTGTGTTCATGTAACTTCAAGGTTACGGGTTCAAGCCGTAGAATCAGCTATTGACGTAATTATGAGATTAGACAGTCTACAATACACTCTTTGGATGCGGCCCTTCCCCAGACCAAGCTGCCCTTTTATGATGTGCAAGATTAGACCTCTGTAAAATATGGTAATCATCTGATTGCACCGTCATTGGTTGATTTACTTTCGCTTTCTGGTACATCGAATTATAGAAGAATGTACCAGAAAGTGATCGAATTAAGGGAATGGAGGGAGTAGTATGTTTTTGTGGTCTCCAAAATCTTGTTGAAAATAAAGGGATTGAAGATGTTAATCACCTTCAGTGGGGAGAAAGCAAATGTTACAAGAGCATTTGCGCCGAAGTTAACAAGTACAGCGATACTTAGTCCGCGACCTCTTAAGCGCAAGGGGAAAACCTCTGATATCATTAGCCAACCAATTGGACCAAACGAAATCTGGACGAAATAAACAAGATGATGGTAAATCAAAATGGTATAAGCATGATCAAATAGATAAGCACTATATGAAGAAGAATGATATTCCTTAATGAACAAGAGGAAGTCTATTCACCTGATAACAGCCAACATATAACAGCAGACCAATTACAGCAACGACTGCGGCATCATCCAAGAAAATGTAATACGAACCCAGAAGGAATAAAGATACTGCCTGCAACACAAGTTAACATATATGATGAGTTCATGAAATCTGAACATCATTTCATGGTTGAAAATCTGGTATCATGATCATATCTTTTTTATAGTTCGTTAAGTTGATGTTGAGTTATGCAAACAGGAGAGCTTAGCACATTCATCCCTCTCTCAATACAACATACAAGTAAGAGTCTTTTTATTGGTATATTGATACCGAAACTAAAGTCTGAGATAAGAAGGAACTGACCATCCCTGAAACTCCTCCCAGTAGTAAAGGTCTTCTTCCAACTTTATCGACAACGGCGACAGCAGTTCCGGTCATAATCAACTAGAACACAAACATAACAAATAAGTCGCACAGAACATATTAAACTGACTGGATAGGAGAAGATGCTCATAAATTTGACAAGAAAACAGAAAAGGGAAACCAAGAGCAGTGAAAACAAGGACAAGGACAATGGGAACAAGTTGTAACATGATTTTTCTTTGTTTTCCCTTTTCTCTTGTTGAAAATGTGTCGCATTGCATTGTATAGATGGGAAAATGAGAAGAGTTTGTTTCTTAACAACAATTGATTCCAAAAGAGTATGAACTGCTTTTGAATAGACAAACATGGCTCTTTCATTTGACAAAATGCAATCAATTGAAAAAGAAAATACTGAAGGGAGTGCCAATCAAAAGTCTACAATTCTAATATTTTAAAATTTCAAATCTCTCCCGATTTAACAAAAGAAGCAACATTAAGACACAAACTTATGGATACAGCATGAAGATACAGTTAGCTCATTGCACAGTAACAGAGCAAGAGAAGAGTTACAGAAAAATGACAATTGACAAAGCTTGAACAATAACTTCATACCCAATTCAGTAATTTTGCATTTTTTAGAAAACATTCACCCACATCTTACTAATAAAACTCACAAAAAGTTTCCTTGCTAATTAAGTTGTTCAGGTATTGCAAACATAAGGGGAAAAAATCTACCTTGAAAAAACCAAGGAGAATAGAGACTCGGGTCGCATCAGATGCAGCGGAGAATCCTGCACTCTACATATTGGATTGGGTTACAATTTCATCAAACTTCCACTAGTGACAGGTAATAAATAGATCATATGAATTTGTGTTATATAATACCTGAAGGATTGATCCAGCATAGTAAAGCACACTTGGTTGTCCTGTGATCTGTCACAAATTTCAGTCTACATTGTGAATACAATGAAAATCTGGGAACTGTGATTATTTTTACTATTTTATTTGAGCAGTTGCTATACCTGTTGAAACAAGACCAATCCTGCACCAATGGTAAGGGCTTTCAAGCATTTTCCTCTGAACATTTCTCCAAAAGTAACCTCTTTTTCTTCACCCACATAAGCAAGCTCAGCCAGAATTTCATCCACTTGCCGATGAGCTGAGTCATCAACAGCTTGACCTCGAAGACGGCACAGACAATGAATTGCGGTGCTTTTCAAATTTTCTCCATCCCCTTTCCCCTGTATAGCACATAAAAGTAGCCACCTAGGAGAAGCTGGGAGCCAACACATTCCAATTCCCATGATTACTGCCAAAGGACTACTAACTCCATACATATACCGCCACCCAGCTACCGTGTCTACCAGAAGGCTACCGATTCCATAACCTGCCTGCACAAATGATATTTGACCATTTTCTATATTACCAACTACATATAGAAAGGTTTTTGATAGATTATTATTACTCAGGAAGCCATAATAGTAGGAGTATTGAAAGTTCTACAACTTACCACCATCCCAAGTACTATAAAGAACTCTTTCAGAGAAATCAGTAGTCCACGTATTGATGACGGGGCCGTCTCAGCAATGTACATTGGAGCAGCATGCATTGCCTAGAAAAGATAACCATCTATTCTTTAGATAACAAACTCTTTAACTAAGAGTGCCATTAACATGCAAAATAACCATTTTCCCACTTTTATCTCTTCCTTGCAAGTAGACTCACATATATGAAGTCTAAGGACCAATGTAAGTGGAGGTAAGTATATGAATGCCCTAATAATAAATTCCACCAGCGAAATTTAATGATTCAAACCAAATCTTTTTTTCAAAAAAAAAAAAAAAGGTTTAATACATTCCTATAGAATATTAGACTTGAATTATGATAGAATAAGATATATGACTGAATATGTTTAGTGTACTATCACGATTTCGCTTGAAAATGTAGAAGTGTACTTATTCCTATTGCAGTATATATATAGTGATGCTAAAAGGCTTCTATCCTAAAGCAAGTATTGAAGCTAAGTTCTAAGCAATGTGTCTCATAGATATAGTTTCTCCGAGATTATATTCTTCCAACGAATTCAGTAAATTATATTCTCTACCCATTTGGTCATACACCCTTCTAAGGCATTAGGTGCTGGTGCAGGCCCAATGATCATTTACTTTTGTATATGACAATAGTAAATCCTACACCTCAAATTGCCTAGATGGTTTTTCTACCCTGATAAAGCAGAAATTAATAGAAATAAACTTAGATGTATCAGTTTGGTAAAAAAGAACATACCAATCCAATTCCTATACCATAAATAAATCTCCCTATCACCAATATAGGAAGATTTGGAGCTAGTGCTGTCACGAGTGCTCCGACAAGATATAACAATGCCGCTGAAACCAGCTCCCTTCTTCTACCTAAAATTGAAGTTTGTCATAAACTTCCCCAGGAAAGGGGATATATAAAATGATAACCAGTTAGAGCGATAATTACCTAGGAAGTCAGCAACATTGAAGGCCAACACAGAACCAATTAAGGCACCATATAATGATCCACTAGTCTGCAAAAGACATCAAAATCAAATACCTAATGTTATGTTCAAGATAAATAATAATAAAAATGTACCAAAAACAAGGATCAAATTATAATTATAATAGAAACAAACTGTAGCCATAACCTAAGAAAGAACAAATTTAATTCAAACTTACAACAAGACCAATTTCAATGGAGGACAAGTTGTACCAAGATACTCCACTTAGTGTTGGCGACTGCAAACAAAAGAAAGTATAAGAATGAAACAACCCATCGAAATTGTTAAGTCTAACAGTACGATTAGTCAAAGCAACCGGGAAAAAAAAGGTGTCGGCATAGAAGCATATGATTCGGAGGTTTTTCTTTGGTACATTAATTCCTGTAAATTATAGTGGGAGTAAAAATGCATCATACTTTAATAAACAGAAGGACTTTGTATAAACCAGTTCTATCGAACAACAAAAATGGCTAGGCTGTTGTCTCATCAGCAAGCAGACTTCACAATGGATTCTTTGTCTCACCATAGAAGTCTTCCTTCAACATTGATCCATTGCAGACAAGGAAAGATAGAACTATATAAATAGTAGAAATATAAAGGTGTACCTCAATGGAAATTGTTGCACACGATGTAGAGCCTATGTCATAGCCATACAGCAGCCCACCAAGAGCTGGGAAGAAAAACCTGAGAATTTTAAAATACTTCTTGGTAAGACTACAGACAGAGCCCTTATTCTTTCTCTTCTTTTGTTTCTAAGTAGCTAAACGGACATAAAAAAGTTTTAACAGAAAGAGTATTTAATAAAATTTACATTTAATCAACCTTATAGCATGCAATGAAGGGTTATTTATAGCCATGTAAATAAAATCTCATGGTAACATTTGGTATTTCAACAGCTATCAAATGGAACATAATATTTATGTGTTCTGTTATGATTCCAAAATTAGAATGTCAATTGCTGCTACCAGTTTCATCCTCACTGAATCAATCTAGTTTTCAGAGAAACAGTGATGAACCAAATCTGAATTCTCTTTACCTACCACATAGGATTGTACATCTAGTTGTGATTTAAACGAAACAGATGTCGTATGCATTGGCAATTCTCTAAACTTCACGATTAACACATTCTTCATCCCAGTAAACAAGATCATTGGATAGATAGTGCAAGCTGAAAGCTCCTATATGTGGCTATTTATAGTATGTTTTAGACAAAATCACAGATGCATGATAGGTTTCCATTGCAAACCATAAGGATTAACACGGAAAGCATCGAAACGAAATGTAATACTCACGGGAAAATCGCAGCAGATACAGAATACTTTTCAGAATCATGGGACACATTAAGAAGAGGCTCCCTTGCACTCCCAATCTCACCATGTGGCTTTCTCTCCTAATTAAAAAACCAATGCATTTCATAAGTTATAAAAGCAAAATTAAACACAATAGGCCATAGACATCAACAAATAGGTCTTATATGATTGTGTAAAATGTGCTGTTTTATTAAAAGCATTCAGCTTATTCAGTTATTCTTTATTCAATCTTCTTCTTCTTTTCCTTTTTTTTTATTTCTATTTTTTACCAAAGACAACCAAATAACTAAGAGCAAAAAGCACACAATGATCTCATTTTTTCATAAAACAAATAATTGCTAGGCACCAAACAATAAAAAAATGGAAAAAATTGATGTCTCTTATTTCTATGAAGACCAGAGAAGCCAACCGGTGAATCAATTAGCAAAATCGGAAATAGAAATCCAGTCTAGGCAACCAAAAAGGATTTCAAGTTCATTATGACTGCAACAAGTTCAAATTTTTTACCATACCCATTGACCTCATGGTTGTTCTCATCCAAGTTGCTCTACTTTTTTTTTTTCCAAAAAAGAAAAAGCTTATGAATTTCAAATTTCCCACTCATCCAATACATTCTGTAAGAAACCAAAAGAAAACTTGAACATAGCAGATGACATAATCCAAAAGAAAAAGGAGAATGAAGAAAGTGGAAAGGGTTAGAACCTTTGGGAAAGAGGAGAGAGTAGGTTGTTCAGGGTCCGACGCCATTGGTTTCAAGTTTGAAGTCCTGTTCGAGAGACTGTGTCTGAAGGTTGGTAGAAAATTTAAGCATATATATATAAAGTTATTTTAATAACATTTAAACAATATTATTAAAACTAAAGCCATATTTTATATAAAAAAATATTCTTTATACACAAAATATTTTTAATATTTATCTAAAAATATAATTGTTATTAATTAATTATGTATTTAAATTTTTTTTAATTAATAACAGAAATGCGTATTAAATTGTTAAAAATTATTAATATTAAAATAATATTTATTATAAAGATTGTAGAGATAGGGAAATTGTATTGTATATATTAACGATAAAAATTAAAATGAAAAAAATAGGAAAAAAATGTTACAAAAATTTAACGATAACAATGGCCTTAAATTAATTTAATTGAATTTAATTACTACCATGTCTTAGTTATGTAATATTATTGTTATTTTTTTATATAAGTATGTGATGGTAATAAAAGTTAAATGTAATTTTATATTTTTTAAATAAAATATTACCTTCAAATAAAAAGAAATTTAATAAGTTCACTTGAAATTCTTATTTTTAGTTTTTTTTATTGTATTCTTTAATCCATTATGTTAAAGATTAATTCATTGCGTTAAGGATTAATTTACCGTAATACTAAACTTTATTTAAGAATTTGTCACTGTCTAATAGATTATTGCATGTACAATATAAAATTCAAATTTCTATGCTTACTTAAACAAATTAGTAAACTAACTATTAGATCAATCTAATTTATTATTATTTTTAGGTTATTCTAATCCACTCATAACATAAATATTTTATACCATTATTTAATTCAATTCAATCTTTTGAACAATATCTCTTTTTTTATGTGACCTCTTACAAATATTCCTTCACCAACTTTTAATTAAAGACTAAGATAAGATTGGCAAATAAGTATGGATTTAATATAAGTTTCACAAAGTTGGATAGGGAAGCGCATGATGAACATGGAACACGAGAAAAAGGCTTCAAGTTAATTTTGTTTTTCAATGCAGTATTTATCTGACAAAAAATGAAGTGTAAGATTTTTTTATTAAAAAAATGATAAAAGTCTTTTTATAAGATTAAAATTTTGTCTTAAATTAAAACAGCTTAATTTAAAAGAGCTTCGTCTTTTTTAATAAAAATTCAAACCAACAAATCCAAATGAAATCGAAATCAAAGCTTATATTCGCATTAATAACCTGTGTAATTTTTATTGTTCTATTTTCCTCTTTCATTTTTGAGAAAAAATACTTGAAAATTCTAATTGCTTAATGTTCACAATCTTAAGTTAATTATATCTGATAAGTTTCCAAACAATAATTATTTAGCATATCATCGTCAATACATATTATTTAACAACTCATTAGGACTCTCTTTACCATCCATGGAAAACATGTCACAATACAAAAGGAGTTGGTGGCAAATATATTAGGATAATTCACATGTATAAAATAAATTCAGCTCAAAATAATATTAATGTCTTAAACCGAATTGAATTATACGCATGTTTTGTTTACAATTTTATGTAATCGAATCTAATTTGATATATTATGTATTAAAATAATAATTAATTAAGGGCATTCTTATTAAATCTTAGGGACTGGAGAATATTTTTACTCAAACTAACTAGTTTTTGTGGTCCTTTTTTATATAAAATAAAAATGGAATTATTTATAATTTTTTTAGTAATGAAAAATGAGCATGTGTTATACTCAATTATGGATCAACGGTATGTTTTTTATTAATATAAAGATTTATTTTTTAATTCTAAATTATAATAAAAAAAACTCAGATTTAGCTGGCATGAAAAAATCGAACATCTAATTTGTGACAAAATAAATTTAAATTAAAAAAATAAAATTGAGTTTTCGATTTGTACAGAATAATTTTTTTATTTTAAAGGACAAATAAATTGGTGGGTAAATTTTGTGAAAAAAAATTTTAAAAAAATTTTAGAAAACTCAAATTTGATGATAAGTTTTATGAAAAGAATTAAAAAGATTTTGAAAATTCAAATTTGAAGATCCGATTTGTAATTCTCTAAATCTAATCCTCTGATTTATTTATTATTATTTTTCACACCCAATTCCAACATTGATAAAAAAAAAAAACATTATTTCGTCTTTAATATGAAAATTAAAAAGCGCATATGAATATGTATGACATTATGCTCAATATAATTAATTATTATAATTTGTACAAACACAAAAGTATGCATAGTTTATATTAAGTATGTGTTCGGATGTCATTATTTCTATCTTAGTATGTATTTTGTCAACAGTTTTTTACTAAAAATAAAAGCACAATTTTTTTTAATATTGTTATTATCTGCATTGGTCTTACTTTAAAAACTCTGTTTTAATATTGTTAATAGATTATTATTGTTGTAAAAATTATTTTTTTGCACAAATGTGTATTAAGTAAAAATAGATCAATATATAGATAAAAAGAGTTGAGATGAGATCACAGAATAGAGAAATTGAAGAAGCGGAAAGAGATAATAAGAAGAAAAAATAAAATAAAATTCTTGACATAAAAATATTATGATGTAATTTAATTTGAGGAGGAGAATAAGAGAACATAAACAATTGAAAGAACAAAAGAAGAAAAAAACAAGATGGGGTAAAAAAAATAATTGTGTGTTTAATATGAAGAAATTAGAATTTGATTGTTATGATTTAGAAGAGAAATTAATGAATCGGGATTTATTTGAGGAAAAAATACGAAGAAATATGATATATAGAGAATACAATTATAATAAATAAGAAAATAAGTAAATAAATCAGAAATAAATAAATTTAAAATATATGATTAGGTTAAGAGAAAAAATAATGCGTGAAAAAATGAAATATCATTATTACAAAAAAAATAAAAGTTACATTTAGTATATTAGTATGAAAGAATTTTAAATATTTTAAGAAAAAAGTGTATCAATAATTTTAATCATTGATTATAATTATATATATTATAATTAAAATTAATAACTAAAATTATTGAAACACCAGTATTTATAAAATATTTGGAAATTTTTATTTTCTATTAATATAAGTAGGTAGATAAATACATAGATAGATTATTGGTTATATTGTTTTTCTTTTCTTTTTTTTTCATGGAGAAAAAAAAAAGCGATGGGCTACAATTGAAACAGCAAAATGGGCATGGGTGTGCATTTCTGGTTCACTTCCTTGTTGGTGTATGTATTCTTCCACTTCTTTCTTTTTCAATGTGATTTTATAAGCGAAGAGTGTTAAAAAATCAGCAACTTTTATAATTTGTAGTCCTTAAATAATCATCAATAATATTTTTAATAATATAAAATTTTATTCAATAGTATAAAATTATTTATTTATTTTTACTAATTATATACTGACTAAAATTTAATAAATTTTTTTTCTAACTACAATCCATTATTTCTTTCCGTACGAATAATGAAGATGCCATCATTTTATCAATAAAATATATAACATCATCATTCAACCAACGATCTTTGTAACCTTACCTAACATACAATGCAAATTTCCTTTAAATTATGTATATTTATATATTGTTATTGTTGAATACCCACGTGAGCACGTGGATACCAATTAATGTTAATGACACTATTAATTAGTATTCAGTAACATATCACATAGGTGGATGGATCTAAACAATGTGACTCAACTGGTAATCATGATTAAATGGCATAATAACTTAATAAGTATAATGTTTTCTTTTGTGTTCAACTGTCTTTTATTAAAAAAAAATTAGGACGTGTTTAGATACATTTAAATATTATCACATGTTAACATATTTAATATTTTTTTAATATGTATTCTTAAAATAAATTTAAAAATAATATATATTATTAATTATTAAAAAGTAAATATTTTAAATATCTTATATAATTTAAAAAATACATTATAAATAATTAAGAATTATTTTTTTTTACAAAAAATAAAAAGACTCAAATTCGCGACTTCTAAATGAGTATGTAAAGATTATGCCATTTGAGCTATAATTCATTGGCGAATTAATTTATATTTTAATATCAATAAAATATCAAAATATCATTATAATTTATCTAAAAAATATTTTCTATTTTATATATATTCCATATTTCTGTGTATTATAAAAATTTTAAATTTATGTATCTGCGTATTTCATATTCGTATCAATGTTTGTACATCATAATATTTTTTATATGAACAGAGATTGCTTGACTTACAGTCAAAGAAGCTATTATTATATATATACTCCAACTAAGTAAACCAAAATAATACACATTCAAGCAATACATACAAATACACATAATGTATGCATGTCTTATGCCTAATGAGATTATCTGTCGATTATACAGCCAACCAGATATGTCTTGGTAGCTAACCATAGATAGAACACCAAATACGGAGCAAGTGGAACAACATCGCAACTCTTGCATCTTACCCGCGTACTCGGAACATGGGACAACTTCACCCTACCTCTTATCCAGGTGGTGTTACAGTTCTCTGAAGGATTACCATGTGTTCATAACACACAGTGAAAGAAAAGAAAATAATTCTAAAGATCTATTTTATGCTTAAATTTTATTCCAATAATGTAATAGATCATATCTAAATACCTTTAAATGCTTTAGTAAAAATCACTTTCTCCTTCGATGGTATGAAGCGTTGTGCGTATCCATACCGAGAGTAACCTTTGCTATCAACTCCATGACCAATGGACATCTGATCTAAATTGAGAAACCTCTTGCAACTCTTTGCACGCCATAAAATTCTTCTCCAAGAATCAGGCCCACATACGTTTATGTGTGTAGAAGTAAAGGAATAAAACCCTTGTGTTTTATTCTCATCTCCATCACATTTCTCTACTCTTGGCATACATATATATAGTATGAGATTTGTTATTGACTTTAAATTTGAATCTCAATTCAAATTTAAATCATATATTAAAATTCTAAATCTGAATTCTTTGAACTTATGAATCATATCATAACTCAGTTTGAAACAGAATCAATTAGGATCTCGTCCAAATTTATAATTCAAATTTAAAAATAAAATAACTAATTATTCTCAAATCTCATTTAATATTTTTAATTATCATACTATTATTATATTCTTGGTGCTAGTAAAGAATATAATAATATTCAATTTTAAATTAATATAATTATTTATTTAATCAAATCAAAATAATAATTAAATAAATCTACAACAAGGATTAGAACACTCGTTAGTGTGTGACCCCATAGGTTCAATACTAAGTGGGTAGTAAATTAGTCATACTAAATTTATTAATCAAAGTTGGCGTCTAGCAGCACTCCTCAACGACCCGATAGTATGAAGTAATATATTTTTACTAAGAACCTTAGAAGAACAAAGTATAATTCCTTCCATCTTTCCAGCTCTTGGTTAACCCTTAGAGTATGGTTTAATTGTCAAACTCTAACTTGTTACCATTATTATAATAAACTGTGAATGACTTAAGAAACTCATTTCTTTATTCATTCAATTCCCTTGACCAAGGTTTTATTCATCTCGGTCATTATAATCATAGAGTTCAAACTCTTTACCAAGAATTGACGGATTCTTTATTGACTAATCATTAATTCTACAAGTATTTAAATCATACCCAATATCCATTCAACTAGCACCTTATGGTATTAGCTGTCCGAAATCAAAGTATAATAAATGATATATATATATATATATATTGATCTTTTCGGATTATTAATGTCTTTTTTAATAATCCTATGACCAAGAACAATTTAGATTAAATTATAAAAAATTTATCTCTCAATATTATTATCACTATCACAATGATAAATCTCTAAATTCAATCAAGGACCTTATTATATTAACATTTTAATATAATAACATAACAAATTATTTGACACATAATTGATAAGATTGTGGTCATATTATTTATTCCCAACAATCTCCCACTTGTACCAGAGCCAATCATGATAGATTGGATCTTAGGCATACTATTATCACAATAATCTCCCATTTGCACTAGAGCCAATGAATCATGTGTATAATTTTTCAATGCACATGTGTGTTACTCTTTTGACCTTAAACACCTTTACTCTTGAGAATGTTTGCTTAACCTTTTGTAAAATACACCTAGTGCATAATAAATATCACATCTTCTCAAAATATGAAATCTTCCACTACAATGATGCATAATTTTATTTTAAGGACAATCCTTATTAAACATGATTATTAAAAATCTAAGTAACCATTAGATCTATCTTTATAGAATTGTATCATTATACAAATAGCCTATTTTTTCAAAAAATTAGTTTGACAATCAAACATTTTATACTTTCAAGAGAAAGTATATCCTTTATTGAGTGGTATATAATTCTAATAAAAGTAATTATGCTCTTACTCTTTTTTTAAGATGGAATCCATTTTCTAAAAAGGAGTTTAACCTCTTATCATGGACACTTTGTCATAAGAAGAGTGATAAAAATAATCTCATTATTTCTTTAGGATAACCAATAAATCTCATTTATTGGACTTAATATCAATTCTATTGTTGTACAATTTCTTAACACATATAAGACATCTCCAAACTCTAATGTTATTGAGTTTTAGCTTATATCTTTTCAATATCTTATATGGGTAAAAAAATTGATTTAGTGAGAAATTTATTAATTTAGCAACATTTCTAAAATGTAGTCCAAATATTTAACAAAAAATAATACTCAATTAAATCAAATTTCATGTTTCTTAAACATAATAGAATATATAGAGTACTAGTATTTGTGCATGGAGTGAATCTCATTCTCTATTTAATAGAATGCCAATTAGATAATTAGAAATTTTACTTTAAGCTCTTATAATAAAAATACTCAATATCTTTATTATTGGTCAAAACAACCCTTAAGAACAATTTTGATTCACATCCTCAATACTCATATTAAATTTTTCTAAAAAGACCACAAACATTAATCATATTAAGGCCAATTATAAAATTGTTTGTAACAAAATAAATCTCCAAAAATACTTGCAAGAACAATTTTCGCTTAAGCCATTTGGCTAATGGCATTCCAACTTCTAAAGTTGTTTAATTTAAAATATATTGCACAATACTTTCACTAGTTTAAATAAAATCTTTGATAGTCATACTATCTTATTTTAGGCACCATACATCTTCTCAAGATTTTCAGTAATAAATAGTGGATATATACTCTTGAAATTAGAATTTATGGTTGTCAAAACAACCCATATTATAGTAAAATAACACTTTAGATACTTCATAAGTACTGACTATTCCATCACCAATTTTATTGGATAATATTATTTCAATAGGATTATCATCTCAATGAGAACTTTTTGAAAAAAATAATTCTAAATTGTAGCACATATATTACTTTCAAGTATGCTATACAAAAGGTAGACATATTTAAAAATTTTAAATATGAAAGTAAATTAAGAAATTTATATTTTTGGAAAAATTATTTAGAATCGGGAATGAGTATCTTAGTTGTCAAGTTGTTACTCATACATATTCCAAATAAATATGATTAAATTGTATCACATATAATTATAATCCCAAATAATTACCTGATTGTCAGACAATTATTTAACTGAATTATATTTTATACCCCTATGTTGTCTAGGTTCAAGTATAAAATTAATTCTCCTTATATATTATCATATGCATAAATAAATTCTATCTTTGAGTACAAGTCTCCTGGTTGTCAAGTTGTTCCTTGTAAACAAGAGATAAAATTATTTTTGACAAACACCTAACTTTTAGGATTTATCTAAATTGTTAGAGAATTTCTATCAATATTCATTGATTAAATTTTATACTCCCAGGTTGTATAGGCAAAATATAAAATTAAATTCCTAATATATCAAATGTATGTACTGATTATTATCCTGAAAACAAAACTTATGGTTGTTAGACCGCTCTTTATAATCAAAAACATTAGAAAAACTAATTTTTAAAATTATAGTGTTCAAAACACATCAATCAAATCAAAATTTAATTTTTCATGTACAAACGTTTAGCCTTAAAAAATTATTAAATCAAATTTGACCTTTATATATACACTTATATATATAAGAAACAAACAAAAGATATTTTGTATCTTATTATTAAGAAACGAACAAAAGATATTTTGCATCTTATTCCTTTTATTGTGATCAAAATCACAATAAAATTTAATAAATAAATAAAATCAAACAAAATATTTGATTATAAATATAACTTTTATATTAAAAAATAATAATTTAATCATAATTGAATAATTAAAATAAATTAACGATTAATTTATTAGAAAACTATCTCAGTTGATATAAATACATCACATGCTTAAAAAATAATTTGAATTAATCTTATTAATTCACAAACTTTAAGAAAATAGGAATAAAGATTTAAACACAAAAAAGCCAAAGCTTCAATACTACTAAAGGATTACCATGTGTTCATAACACGCAGCGAAAAAAAAGAAAGTAATCCTAAAATATATTTTGTGCTTAAATTTTATTCCAATAATGTAATAGATCAGATCTAAATACCTTTTAAACGCTTTAGTAAAAATCACTTTCTCCTTCGATGGTTTGAAGGCGTTATGCATGTCAACTCATTGACCAATGGACATCTGATATAAATTGAGAAACCTCTTGCAACTCTTTGCACGCCGTAAAATTCTTCTCCAAGAATCAGGCTTACATACGTTTATGTGTGTAGAGGTAAAGGAATAAAACCCTTGTGTTTTATTCTCATCTCCGTCACATTCCTCTACTCTTGGCATACATATATATAATATGAGATTTGTTACTGACTTTAAATTTGAATCTCAATTCAAATTTAAATCATATTTTAAAATTCTAAATCTAAATCCTTCACACTTATGAATCATATCATAACTCAATTTGAAACAGAATCAATTAGGATCTCATCCAAATTTAGAATTCAAATTTAAAAATATAATAACTAATTATTCTCAAATCTCATTTATTATTCTCAATTATTATACTATTATTATATTCTTGGTGCTAACAAAGAATATAATAATATTCCATTTTGAATTAATATAATTATTTATTTGATCAAATCAAAATAATAATTAAATAATTCTACAACAAATATTAGAATACTCATTTGTGTGTGACCCCATCGGTTCAATACTAAGTGGGTAGTAAATTAGTCATACTAAATTTACTAATCAAGGTTGGCGTCTAGCAACACTTCTCAACGACCCGATAGTATGAAGTAATATATTTTTACTAAGAACCAAGAACAAAGTATAATTCCTTCTATTTTTCCAGCTTTTGGTTAAACCTTAGATTATGGTTTAATTGTCAAACTCTAACTTGTTACCATTATTATAATGAATTGTGAATGACTTAAGAAACTCATTTCTTTATTCATTCAATCCCCTTGGCCAAGGTTTTATTCATCTTGGTCATTATAATCATATAGCTCAAACTCTTTACCAAGAATTGACGGATTTCTTATTGACTAATCATTAATTCTACAAGTATTTAAATTATACTAAATATCCATTCAACTAGCACCCTATGGTATTAGCTGTCCGGAATCAAGGTATAATAAATACATTGTTAATTACAATGACAGTCGCAGGTTAAAGAAAACTCTATTACTATATTCATCTTCAAAATATCCTATTAACAAATATGCGGTAATTAGGGGTGAAAACAGGCCAGGCCAGGTCAGACTTTGCTCTTAACAGGTCTGGCCTGTCATACAGTTGATTGGCCTGAGCTTGGCCTGCAGCCTGTTATAGACTCTTTATAAAGTATTAGGCATGGCCTGTTATTCAGCCTGGCCTGGCCTGAAGCCTGTTAAAAGGCCTGATAATTTTTTTTTTACAAAAATAAAAATATTATTTAAAATTTATTTTTTAATAAAAATAGTTATATGTAATATGTCATATATTTAATATTTATAAAAAATTTAAACTTTTAACATATTTAAAATATACAAAAATATTTATAATAAAATATAATAAATTTAAAATATCTCATAATTTTATTAATAATAAATAATTATTTATATATTTAATTATATTTTAACAGGTCCAGGCAGGCCTGACAGACCTATAAAGCTAATTAGTAAGTCTGGGCTTGGCCTATTAATGTATTAAGGCTTTTAAAAGAGGCTGGGCCTGTACCTATTTTGTGTTTGGCCTGGCCTGGCCTTTTTCCACCCCTAGCGGTAATTATAACCATTAGAAATTCTCAGAGTAAGTCAGTTCAATGGTTATATCTATATATATCTCTATATGCACCATCTATATATATAATTTAATAAATGAGATCTATTAATCTTCATCCAATGAAGACCATATATATATTGATTTTTTCGGATTATTAATGTCCTTTTTAATAATCCTATGATCAAGAACAATTTAGATTAAATTATAAAAGATTTATTTCTCAATATTATGATCACTATCACAATGATAAATCTCTAAATTTAATCAAGGATCTTATTATATTAATATTTTAATATAATAACATAACAAATTATTTGACACATAATTGATTGGATTGTGATCATACTATTTATTCCCAACATTCTCCACCCGTAGCAAGCGGTGACGGAACTCAACCATTGCACCTTACCCGGAGTCTCGAACTCTTATCCGAGCAAATATATCGTCTAAAATTTGGACTTTGCCACCCTTTAAGGATCCCAAACATCTCTCAGTCATTCAAATCATTTGTAGTATCAAATTATTTCAAAATCAAATAAATTCCAATATTAAATTTTTTTTTTCAAAACCAACCAACTCTAACATCAAATCGTTTATAAATTCAAACCACACATTTCTCTATAAGTCCATTCAATTCAATTTTACAAACCTACCATCAACCCTCAACACATCAACCGTCATCATTAATTTATACTCATCTGAATAATAATCCAACTCATACAAATTTATTCATCCTTTATACAGACATCATATATCGTATACACAATTCATCAATAATTCATTCAATTTATTCCTATCTTAAGGTCTTCTAGTCTAAATTTTCACGTAATATTAAATATTAACTACGAGAAACCAAAACTATACCTTGGCCGATTCCTCTCTAAGTTCGGAACACCTCAAAAACCTCTCCTTTCACAAGCTCCAAGCCTCCAAACGTCAATTCCTCAAGCCTAATTACCCAAATTTTGTTCCAAACTGCCTAATTGAACTCCAAATCAACCATAATACAATCTATTTCACACAATATCACTATAATTATTATAGAGCTCACTAATTTAATGATTCACAAAGGTTTAACAGTTTCTTTCCTTACCCAAGGATCAATTGGAAAAAATCCAATGATTATCCGCTGCTAGAGTTCACGTAAACCATCAAAATCATTCAATTTTTCAATACCCAAACTCTAAAATCACGAAATTGAGGAGCAGGGGCAGAACTAGATAAAATATTAGAGGGAGTCCAAAAATATTTATACAATAAAATAAGACTAAAATAAAATTTTAAAGATGGACTAAACTGAAATTTACATATAATTTATATGAAAATTAAAATTAGGGGGCCATTGCCCCTCCTTTTTTATTATGTGGCTCTACCATTGTTGAGGAGAGAAAGAATTGGACGACAAATGCTATTTTTTTTACCGAGCAATGCTAGAGAACCAAAAGGGTATTAGCCAAAAATCAGCTAAATACCTTTGGGTGAATCCAAAATTTCTACGAGTTAATATATATGGATGTTTCTTCTGCTAAGTATCAGAATGTTTCTTTTTCGTACTAAATGAATGTTCTTTTATATATTTTTCGAATTTTTTTGTATTGTAAATGTGAATGTCTCTATTTCTTTAAAAATATCATATTTTTTTAATTTTATAGATATTTAATTATTTTTGCTAAAATATAATTAGATGTTTCTTTTGTTAAGTATTATGATGTTTTTTTCTTACTAAATGAATATTTTTTTATATTTCTGTAATTGTTCAATTTTGGCTAAGATCAAGTGTGTAGTTTACAGTCTCTTTAATCATCAAAACGGCACCTAAATATCCACCAAATTATAGGAGAACGAAATGCGCATTCCTCCTACTCATCATCAAAAAGATCCGAGGAAAATCAACACCCTTCATGAACCACAAAAAATCCGACACGTTGAACTTCCCGCTCAGCTCCACCGTGTCCTCCTCCACCTTTCTCAGCGCCTCCGCTTCTCCTCCCCTTTCAGGACAACTCTTCTGCCTCATTGTCATCATCGATATCACGTTGTTGGTCAGCATCATGAGTTCTGCCCCAATATCCACGGCCTCACCGGCCAACCCTTTCTTCGCCAAATCGCTAAGGAACCTCTTCCTCTCTTGCTACCTCACGTGGAGGAGCTGGTGGAGCATTTTGTTGCCTAGGAGCTCCAACATGCACACCTTCTTCATGAACTTCCAATAGGATCCGTACGGGGCAAACACGAAGTCCTTGAATCCATAGGATAGGCTCTCCGCGGCTACGGTTTGTGTGTTGGAGGGGTCGGAGAAGGAGATTTTGTGGATTTTGAGGAACTCTCTGGCGGCTTCAGCGGTGGAAGCCATGACGCAAGGCAGAGAGGGCAGAGA